>NW_028318153.1:3071428-3410000 GCF_062004578.1 Staurois parvus
ACACATCAATGAAGGAGAAAAATGACGTTTGCAAAATTTTATAACAGAAACTAAGAAAAAAAATGTTTTTCAAAATTGTTGGTGTTTTTTCATTGACAAAAAATAAAAAAAACAATGGTGAATAAATACCACCAAAAGAAAGTTCTTTATGTCTAAAAAAAAAAATGATGAAAAAAATCATGTGTACAGTGTTGCATGACTGCGCAATAGTCATTCAAAGTGCGACAGCACTGAAAGCTGAAAATTGTCCTGGGCAAGAAGGGAGTGAAAGTGCCTGTTAGGCAAGTGGTTAAAGATGACTGCTGCACTTCTGAAATATTCAGTTTACCCTGTCCAAACTATAGAAGGATAATACAGCAGCAGTGAATGAAGAGGTTGTGCAGCAGTTGTCAGTTAAGGTCCAGGTTTTATTGAAAAGCTTAGGGACAATGGGTTGTATTCTATCTCATTTTCATTGCCACAGTTCAGTTAGGGAGCTTTGCAGTTACATTGTCCCAAGGATGGCTCTTGTAACTGACCCTTACATGGATTATTGCAATTAAAAAGCAATCAATATTGCAATTATTGGCCAATGGAGTCTAATGGAGAATCGCTTTTCATTTACACAGTAATGTGAAAGTGAGGGACAATCTGACATTTTTCATTTTCACTGGGTTAGAAATAGAGAGGAAATTTTCCAGGGACACTTGTTCTGGTGACAACTGTTATGAAATCTGCTTGTCTGCGCTCAGTTAGTACACTTGGTGCATCCATGCTATTTGCACTTTTTATTGAAAAGCTTGGGATCAGCAGTTGTTGGTCCACAGCAGCTAAGACCAGTTCTTGTGGCCATTTTCTGATAAATAAGTAAGGTATCAAAAGTTTGGCAAACTGCTTGCACAGTTCTGGGTTTTGAGAAGAGAAGTCATAAATTCTTGGATTTAGTAGAATTCACAAGTCTCATCCTCACTGCCACTACTCAATTCTTTCCAGTTGTAGTGTTCCAGCTGTGCCTTTTGTATTTGTTTGACCTTTACATTGATGATTACCATTCTAAATCAGTCAATATTGGAAATATTCCTCAATGGAGTTACACCCCGGTCGCACTGGGTGTGACTTGGCATGCGATTTGCGTGCCATGCAACTTGCAAATCGTATGCCAAGTCACACCCTATTGTTCACAATTACAGCTGTCACATCGGTGCGGTTCCGACTTGGTCTATTTGCATAGACATCTGTGTAAGATTACATAGTTAGTCTGGCTGAAAAAAGACAAAAGTCCATCCAATTCAACCATAGAAAAAAAAAAGTTATAATCCTATACCAACAGTTGATCCAGAGGAAGGCAAAAAAACTCAGCAAAGTATGATCCAATTTGCTCCTGCTGGGAAAAAAATTCCTTCCTGATCCCCCGAGAGGCATTCGAATGTTCCCTTGATCAGCTCCCTGGATGTCTTGCAAATCGGACCTGAGATCGGCATGTCCCTCGACTTTGAAATCATGCGACTTCACTGACTTCTTGCCTTACCAAGTCACCTCTCCAAGGCACGAAGACACTTATCATTCTTTATAAATGCCATGACTAAGTTCATAACTGCTTTCATGTCACGTCACAAGATATGGAAAATACTTATTCGTTTTATTAAAGTCAGAGGCTGTGACCCATGGTCTCTCTGTCTTTGCCAAGTTATTTAGCATGATTATAATATGAGATACTCCTGTTTCATGAGTTCTGTAACTAGCGATTCAGACTTGTTCTTGGAATTGTTTTCTATAACATATGGATGCAGTATAACAAATTGAACATTATCCTTGTTGCTAATCAGATGGTAATTGTTATCTGGCTAGTTTATTAGAGAAATGCAGATCTACTCTCTTTGATCGTTGGAGAGTCATCAACAAGTTGATCAATGTTCTTCTGCTTTTGTAAACAATGACAAATCTACACGAAATCAGATTTCAAGGAGTTATTTGTGAAAATGTTATTCTCTGGGACAGTATTATTTAATATTAAATATTGAATCAAATTAATGTTAATATTAAATTTAGTAACACTGTTGGAGTATAGTTGTCGAATGAAGTCTGGAAAATAATCTATATATTAAAGTAGACCTGTCATGAAAATTGTTCACACACACACACCCTCCAAACAAAAGTTGAAAATGTCTACCTAAAAATAAATAAAACATTAGGAGTAAAAAGTAAAAATTGATCAACTTACACCTCTGCTTCTTGGTGAAGTTGATGTTTCCCATCCTTCTAGCTGGATCCTAAGAAAGCTTAGGATCCAAAATCACTTGATAATTTTTTTTGTTTTGAAGGTCAAATTTTGAGAAGAAAACATGTCTTAAAGTGGCTTTAAAGGTATTTTTTTTAATAAAAAAGAGGTTATACTTACCTGCTCTGTGCAATGGTATTGCACAGAGCGGCCCCTTACCTCCTGTTTTGGGATCCTTCATCAGCGCTCTCCACTCCTGCTCTTATCTGAGTGCCCCCACAGCAAGTCATGTGCTAAGGGAACATTTGTGTGGACGTGCTCCCAAGTCAGGCTGTGTGGATCCATGGACACACACAGCATGGGTCCTTCTTCACAGGATTTGAATGACAGCAGCAGGAGCCAGTGGCTCCTACTGCTGCCTCTGGGTCTAGTGAGAAGAGTAAGAGAGAGCACTGAAAGCTGCAGACAGGCACCGCACTGGATAGAGATAGGACTCGAGTAAGTTTGGAGGGTAGGAAGAAACCGCTGGGCATATCACCTTAATGTAGAGAAATCAGTAAGCTACAAAATGTCGACTTTAGAACCACTTTATCCCCTTCCCACCAAGCGTATGCAAATATGAGGCCCTGCTAAACTGGGCTTTTTTTTCCGTGGCGCCGCATATCTGCATATCCATCTTTGTTCTGGGAGCACTCTGCAGGGTGCGCTCCAAGCACAAAGACAAGGGTCTCACCGGGAGCCCCAGGTCCCGTAATAATGATCGGGATCCAGAACGCTCGATTCCGGGTCTCCTGATCGCTGTGATCAATCACTGTGAAGCCCGCCCCTGTGTTTTCTCTCTCTGAATGGAGGCGATAGATACATTGTACCTCTCTTTCTCCTTGCAGAGAAAAAAAAACAATGTGTAAAATAAATAATAATAATAATCATAAAAATAAATAAATACACCCTGTTCCAAAGTATTATGCAAATTATATTTTTCTCATTTACCTAAATAATTGATGTAAATAACAGTCAGCATAATTCTCATGTTATCAACTATTAAGAGTACAATTCACATTTTATTGAACAAACCTCCTAATGATAACAGTATTTTTGTTAAACATAAAACACTTACAATGCACTGTTCCAAATTATTACGCACAGTAAGTTTCAAAACACTTTATAGGTTGTAAAGAACTGAAAATTGTCATTTGTTGTGTTTGCAGCATATTTACTGAAATCAAAAGCTATTTCAATCAAACTTTTAACAACATTTTAACTTTTTAAACGTTTTAACAGGTCACGTTACATTGTAACATAGGACCCCTTATTTGATAGCAGCTTCACAAGTCTTGCATCCATTGAACTTGTGAGTTTTTGGACAGTTTCTGCTTGAATTTGTTTGCAAGATGTCAGAATAGCCTCCCAGAGCTGCTGTTTGGATGTAAACTGCCTCCCACCCTCATAGATCTTTTGCTTCTAGGATTGAGGTCAGGGGAGGATGGAGGCCACACCATGACTTTCTCTCCTTTTATCCCCATAACAGCCATTGATGCAGAGGTATTCTTTGCAACATGAGATGGTGCATTATCATGCATGAAGATGATTTTATTATGGAAAGCATAGTTCTTCCATCTGTACCAGGGAAGAAAGTGGTCAGTCATAAACTCCACATACTTTGCAGAGGTCATCTTTACACCTTCGGGGACCCTAAAGGGGCCGACCAGCTCTGTTCCCATGATTCCGGCCCAAAACATGACTCCACCACCGCCTTGCTGACGTCACAGCCTTGTTGGAACAGGGATGCCGTCCACCAACCATCCACTACTCCATCCATCTGGACCATCCAGGGTTGCACGGCACTCATCAGTGAACAGGACTGTTTGAAAATTAGTCTTCATGTATTTTTCTGCCCAATGCAGCCGTTTCTGCTTGTGAGCATTGGTTAGTGGTGGCTGAATAGAAGGTTTATGCACAGTTGCAAGACTCTGGAGGACTCTACACCTTGATGTCCGTGGGACTCCAGAGGCACCAGCAGCTTCAAATATTTGTTTGCTGCTATGTAATGGTATTTTAGCAGCTGCTCTATTGATCCGATGCATGGATCTGGCAGAAATCTTTCTCAATGTGCCTTTATCTGCATGAACCCGCCTGTGCTCTGAATCAGCCGCAAATCTCTTAATAGTGCGATGATCACGCTTAAGTTTTTGTGAAATATCTAATGTTTTCATACCTCGTCCAAGGCATTGAACTATTTCACTCTTTTCAGCAGCAGAGAGATCCTTTTCTTCCCCATATTGCTTGAAAATGGTGCTCTGCTTAATAATGTGGAACACCCTCCTTTAGTAGTTTTTCCTTAAATTGGGCTCATCGGCCAATCTAATTATCACAGGTGTCCAAGATTGTTTTCAGTGATCAAAAGAGCCCTGACACACAATGCCATCCAGGAGTTAAACTGAAAAACAAAATATTTTATCTTTGTGACACTTAAATAGAATTTGCATAATAATTTGGAACAGGGTGTAAATAAATACCTAGATCAAGGTTTGACCTAGGTCAGTGCCAGGGATAGTGTTTGGGTCAAGGTCAGGGTCAGTAATTTTTGGGCAGGATTTAAAAAAAAAATTAAAATTATTATCAGTGTCAGCACGTTTTAGGTAGGATTATAAAAAAGCAAAATGTGCTTTATTGTTTCTGTCTGTACTACAGGTACAAACAGCAACTAACATACTCATATGTGGTGTCGCTGCAATCATCAGGGAAGAAAAAATTTTTTTAGGTTGTTCTTTGGTGGTAGGTTATGGTAATAGCAAGAAATATACAACTAAATAAAAAAAAAAGATTTTTTTATTTACAAATTTTGAGCTAGTTTTCCTTTGATAATAAAAAAAACCTGAAGATATCCATTACCATTTACCACCAAATGAAAGCCCAACTTGTCCTGAAAAAAACAAGGTATGATCCACCTGGATGTACAAAGTAGTTGTGATGATATGAACGGTGTTACTAACAAATGTCAAAGTTGCAAAATTGTGCTTAGGCATTAACATATGTTTTACCCTTAGGCACGAAGGGGTTAAATTAGAACTATAGACAAGCAGTTAAATAGAAATCTGCGAACTGTAAAAGTATTTGAAATCTGTAACTCCATTCTTAATATCTACTCTCTCATTCCAGACAGCATGGCCAGATCCCTGACCTCACATTTCTCAAATGTGGTTACAGAATAACAGGTTGGTTATGGATCTGCCCCAGCATGCTTTTGGACAATGAAAGAGTGGCAGCTTACTGATAAGGTCATCCTTTTACTCTCTGATTGGCTTCCAGTGCTGCGCATGTCTATACTAATGCTGAAGTACAGAGAAGTGTGTGAGTCTGTAAAGAAAAATGTAAAATACATGTACAGATATTTAATGGACACATACAGTATAAGATATCAGTGCATCTTTACAGCTATTTATAGTATAAAATAAAAGTATTCATACTTCACACGAATCAACATGTTAGCACTTCCAAATCACATTAAAAGTTTGCAGTAAAAAAAGTATGTAATAAATAGTTAATGGTATTAAAGTAGGCAAAACTTTATTTTTTTTTAATTTTGGATAGAGTAAGGGAGGGTTTTAACCCCTGTCAAGTTTTTATTTGCTTCCCATTGGGGAGATTTCTATATAGCTAAAACAGGAAATGAGAGGAACTCCCTCACCAAAGTGATGGAATTCCTGGTTGTCTCCGGGGGTCACTGGAACTAGTGCCCCCACTGGAAGATTTCCCCTCTTTTCCTGTTCTTGTTTCTTTAACCACTTGCCTACCAGGCACTTATACCCCCTTCCTGCCCAGGCCAATTTTCAACTTTCAGCGCTGTTGTACTTTGAATGACAATTGCGCGGTCATGCAACACTGTACCCATATGAAATTTTTATACTTTTTTCACACAAATAGAGCTTTCTTTTGGTGGTGTTTTATTGTTTATGCTATAAACAAAAAAAGAGCAAAACATTTGGCAAACAAGTTTTTCTTTTTTTCTATTATAAAATTTTGCAAACAGGTAATTTTTTTCCTTCACTGATGTGTGTTGATGAGGCTGCGCTGATGTGCACTGATAGGCAGTACTGATGGGCACTGATAGGCAGCACTGATGAGGTAGCACGGATAGGCAGCACTGATGGGCACTGATAGGCAACACTGATAGGCAGAACTGATGAGCTGGCACTGATATGCAACAATGATGAGCACTGACTGGTAGCAATGATGGGTGACACTGACTGGCGGCACTGCTGGGCACTGACTGGCGGCACTGCTGGGTGACACTGCTGGGCATAGGTGGGTGGCACTACTAGGCACTGATGGGCACAGGTGGGTGGCACTGATGGGCACTGATGGGTACAGGTGGGTGGCACTACTGGGCACTTGAGACAGCACTGCTGGGAACAGTTGGGCGGCACTGGTGGGTGGCACTGCTGGGCATTGCCGCCTAGTCAGGATTGTTGCTACATTGCAGATTGCAGACTTACAAGCATGACCTCTTGGGCACACTGCTGCTCCTTCATTGGTTAATGAAAATCTGGGGCAGATTCTGGACCAGGCTACAATTATTAATTTAGTCTGTAGAAAACCCCAGGATTTGGCTTTGCTTCCTGGCATCACAAGACCCGCTGGACTTAATTGCAAAACCTTTAGTAGGCAAGTATGTTCATGTATTTGTATCTAACTGTATATTCATCTGCTTGTCTGGAGTTTAGGTTTGTGAAAACTTCAAGGAAACCTAAATTGACTGCAACCACTTGTCAATCTGAAACTTTGTCTTTTGTGATTTTATTTTATTCTTTTTCATCCTCCTATCTCATTGTAGTTTAGCCTTTCTTTTGTGGCTGTCTGAATGTCTGATTAAATCTATGACCAATGGCATTTCTACATAAGCATGTCTTTGTATGCTCTTCTACAGATAGAGATCAGCAGAACAAAGAGAAGTTACTCCGAGCCATTGAAAAATTTAAGAAGGAACTTCAGCACATCTATCCTTCAGCTCATCATCATGTACAAAGCAATTTCCTCGAACAAGGCAAGGTTAGCCGTTCTTTCTTTCCTTCAGTGTTGTACAGACCATGCTGAATTGCAATTTCCATTTCATAATCCTTTTATATTTATGATGAGAACAGCTCAGCCTCACAACATAATTCACAATACACTATGGCTATGTCATAAAACTACAGATGAGTGCATTAACAATGCTAGATGCATGGTGTAAAAAAAAAAGCTGAAAGAATTGAAGTAGTAGCCTGAAAACGTATAGCCAAAAAATGGATAACTGCTTTGCATACGACTTAGGATTCTTGGGTATCATGCATTTATTGGACAGCACAGTGGCTAAGTTGTTAGCGTTTCCACCTAGGGTTGTTGGTTTGAATCCCAACCATGGCATTATCTGTATGGAGTCTGCATGTTCTCCCTGTGCCTGCGTGAGTTTTCTCACACACTCCAAAGACAGACTGGTAGGTTTTGGTTCCTGTCTAAACTGGCCCTAGTATGTGTATATATGAATGAATATGAGATATCATTTAGTTCGGTGTGCTCAGGTGCTGTTAGTCTACCTAGCTTCTTCTGTATCCAGGGAACTGGAGAAGTTTCTGGATGATAGGTGTGGAGTTATACAGATGGCAGCATGAATACTGATACAGCCTCAGCCTATCCCAGAGAGACTGGCTCTGATGGCATGCTCGGTAACTGTATATATTCAGTGAGTGCTACTACATCACTAGGTGGGAATCTGACTTGATCATCAGCTTCTCGGACCAGCAGAAAGAGCGCATTCTGGGTTTCATTCACATTGCATCTCTCTCCAACTCCATTTAGCAAACTGGGTTCACAATTCTAACATGATGATACAGGGTTGCAGTGGCCCTTCACAAAGTTTTCCCACAAACTTCATTTAGCTGTTGGCGATGTCTCGCAGAAGAGGGCACATATTTACATATTTTGGAGCTGTGGGGTTCTGAAACCCTTGTGGTCATGAGTGCGAAGCCTTTTACTCACACTTACAGATGACCAACTTGGAGATGATCTGACAGCAGACCTGCTTCACATAGTTCCCCTGTCAACCAATCGCTTCAATTTCTTACAATCCATCTACTTAATGCAGCTAAAGCATGCACTCCCCTATATTGGAAGCAGCCTATACCACCCCCTACAAGTATATGGGTATGCAAAATTAAGAAGATCTAAATGATGGAAGACATAATTGCCTCCTTCAACTACAAGCAGGAACAATTTCACAAAATCTGGTTTTATTGCACTGATTATATCTTCTCTTCTGGTCACCCAGCTGACCTCGCTACATAATAAACACAGGAATCTACTTTTTGATCTGCAGATGGACCCTTTCTGTTGAACTTACCTCATAATTGATAGGCTGTAGCAACTTTGGTAAGGCTTACGTAGTCGATAGCAGCCTTTAGCTGGCTTTCACCTGGAGATCTTGGAGTACAATTCTGATCAGCCCTATCGCTCGCTCCTCTTCCATTTCTTACTTCACCATTCCCTGGCCTCCGCTCCTTACTTTTTTTTCTGCATGGTATCTCTCAGTTTAGCAATGCCATAAGGCATGTGGGGCTCAGTTACAGTATGTGTTAGATGAACCAGCATCTGTCTATCTCTTTCAGTGAAATGTTGTCTGGCTGGAGATGACACCGATGCTTATATCCACATCCACTGTATAGACACTGTCTGGTATTTGATGCCTTATTTTGTATTTGTCTTACCATCTTTGGGTTGCATAGACTTTGTGCCTAATCTTTCTTGTTTTTGTCTTATTTTATATTTTAATAAAAGCTTAAATACAGAATTTAAAAACATTGACCACTGGACAGTTGGTGCTATTCAAAGTTATCCAAAGCAAAACATTCAGTTGACCTTTAACAGCAATGCATTGTGAATTTGTATTTTTGTTTTCTGCTTTATTTATTATGGTCAGGGCTAAAAAAAAGACAGGATGCAGATGGTGCTCTATGCTTATTTTTGCATGTTTCTTGACTGTTCTTAGCTGCTCTGTTGAAAGAAATCTTATTGTTTACAGAACCCAATAGCTAAAACTTAATCTAAAACTTTAAAAAAAAGGCTTAATGGGTGTTTTTTATAACTCAATTTCAGCCTTTCTTATACTGATTCTGGGAGGAGGGTTGTAGTGCCTAGTTACATGACTCTGTACTGGGAAACCTCCTTTTCATACACCAGTGTGTACCAGATGAGACAGCTGTGGTCTCGGGGGGGGGGGGGGGGGCATTGTTAATGTAGCACCCTCTAGAGTGCAGTTAGAGTGAGTGAAATTTTATGGCACACAGGAGTGTGGTGAATCTGGGGAATTTATTTGGGTTTACTTTATGTCAGACTGGAGGGCTCTACCGGTCAGGCCTCTGGTACTCCCATTTCTGGAGTTTCCAGAAGATTCTAGAAGCTAGTGGGCAGAAGCCATGATGCTGTAATTGGCATATTTATGGGAGTCTGACAAATCCCAGGCAGGTGGCCTGCCAGTGTGGTGAAATGGGCCTATAAAAATGAATGAGCCTAGCCAGCAGGTGAGTCTTGTGATTGGGTGAAAGATGGAGTGCTGAGGACTGTGAGACCTGGGAGGGGACCCTGGTGAAGGGAGGCTCTGCTTCCAGGCTGGAGCTGAGGCGGAAGGAAGGAAAAGAAGCCTAGAAAGAGGGAACTTCATTACAGGTCCTATCCAAGAGGCACCCTGAAAGAATAGCACAGCTAAAAGGCCTGAACAAGCAGTCTTGCTCAAAGCAACGGGATACAGGGGGCAACGTGAATACCTCTACACCCCCCCGGGGCCTATAAGGGAGAAGACTGCCAGATGCAATATCTAGCATGCTTTCACAGAGACAGTGTCACAGCTAACCTAATCCCTTGCTCTGGGACACTTATCAAAAGCAGCCATGTGGGCTGGTACTTTCTGACCAAGTATTGGGACTTTGTGAGAGCTCGCACAAGATCACACCTGGTGCTCCTTAAAGTAACATTGCTACTGATCCTTAAAGGGACTGATACCACTCCGGCTGTTTTCATGTCCAGAATCCATTTTTCCTGTACATAAATGCAGGAAGTTTGTCCTCAAACTGTTCTTTCAAGTCAAGTTTGGCATCCCATAACCCTTAATCCCTATCCAAGTTGTTTTCCCCTAAATAAAACACCAAAAACAAGTCCATGGACTAGATTCTTGACTACACGTGTTTGCTGAAAATGCATGTTGCCTGGCTGTGCAGGAAATTGGGGGACCCAAAATCCAGCGGCTCCTTAGGGGGTACCACTACACTAACATGGGGGAACAACTCAGATTTAAGGTCTTTACAAAATGAGGACACCAGCAACTCTAGAGATTTAGATATCATAAGCAGATGTAAAAACTGAATGCCAGGATGGAATATAGAGATGTTCAGCATATACTGTAAGTGGTAGGCTAAAGCCGAAAGACGATTGTTTTTACCTTGACCTGAGTTTTATAGATTTCAAATTCAACCATATTTAGCAAGATACATACAGAGCTCCTGGTGGGGCTGCAGTCTCTGGCTATGTACAGTAGATATGTTACTTACTACATTTATTATTTATGTATTCAATGGGTAGCACAAGGAGCAAATCAATAAGTACAAAATGCAGTAACCCATCAGAATTTAGTTTGGCTAAAGTCAGTCCTGGAAAAGATGGATTCTGGTCTAGTCATTATGAGTACTTCACTTTGCACCTTGCTATTTGCACTAACCGAATATGTCTGTATGTCTTGGAGGAAAGAACACCAGTCTATATAGTATGTGTTCACAAATCTCACAAGATGGTGTTCCCAGAACACTTCTGCCAATAAAGGTCCAGCAGCAGGATGGCTGCTACACTGAATTGAATGGAATCCTTGGGTAATTAGATGGAATCCCCTCCATGCATTTCAGTGCTTGATTTTTTTACTAAGATGTACCTTTACCAACTGGTTGTCTTCAATGAAAGGACTCGGAGATGAGAAAATATAGGTGAATAAGGGCACCACATTAAGGGATCTAGAGTCCAAAAGTATTTCAAGTAAAATAACAAGCCACCATGTTTCAGAGACCAGGCTGTACCACCTTCATCAAGGCTTAGAATACTGTGTAACATGAATGAACAAGACTCAAACAGATTAACCTAGTCCAAAAGACAAATATCTGTGAACAACTGATGGAAAGTTTCATTGGTAGATGAAGATTTAGAGGGCTATCCATTCATATTATACAGAATTGTAGCCCTGATGAAGGGGGTACAGCCTGAAAAAAAATACTTTCAGACATAGATACAGTTGCAAGAAAAAGTATGTGAACCCCTTGGGATTACGTGGAGTTTTGCATGAATTGGGCATAAAATGTGCTCTGAACGTCATCTAAGTCACAACAATAGAAGAACACAGTCTGCTGAACATAATACTACACAAACATTTGATGTTGCCATGGTTTAATTGCACATAACATGTAAACATTCACAGTGCAGGGAGGAAAAAGTATGTGAGGCCCTAGCTTCACTAGACTTCTCCCAGAGCTAATTGGAGCCAGGAGTGAGCCAACCTTGACTCCAATCAGTGTGATGATATTGGATGTGTTGCTGACAGCTGTCCTGCCCTTAAAAAACACACACCTGTTTTGGGTTTACTGGTTTCAAGAAGCACTGTCTGATGTGAACCATGCCTCGCAGAAAAGAGCTCTCAGAAGACCTACTTCAAGAATTGTTGACTTGCATGAAGCTGGAAAGGGTTACAAAAGTATCTCCAAAAGCCTTGATGTTCACGTGTCCACGGTAAGACAGACTGTCTACAAATGGAGAAAGTTTAGCTCTGTTGCTACTCTCCCTAGGCGTGGTTGTCCTGTAAAAATGACTGCAAGAGCACAGCACAGAATGCTGCATGAGGTAAAGAAGAATCCCAGAGTGTCAGCTAAAGACCTACAGAAATCTCTGGCACATGCTAACATTTTTGTTGACACATCTACAATAAGGAAAACATTAAACAAGAATGGAGTACATGGGAGGACACCACGGAGGAAGCCATTGCTGTCCAAAAAGAATATTCCAGCACGTTTGAAGTTTGTAAAAGAGCAACTGGATGTTCCACAGCACTACTGGCAAAATATACTGTGGACAGATGAAACCAAGATTGAGTTGTTTGGGAAGAACACACAACACTATGTGTGGAGAAAAAAAGGCACAGCACACCAACATCAAAACCTCATCCCCACTGTAAAACATGGCGGAGGGAGCATCATGGTTTGGGGCTGCTTTGCTGCCTCAGGGCCTGGACGGATTGTTGTCATTGATGGGAAAATGAATTCCGGAGTTTATCATTTTGCAGGAAAATGTACGACCATCTGTCCACCAACTGAAGCTCCGCAGAGGATGGGTGATGCAACAGGACAATGGCCCAAAGCATACAAGTAATTCAACAAAACAATGGCTGCAACAGCACAGAATACGCCTTCTGGAGTGGCCCAGTCAGAGTCCTGACCTCAACCCAATTGAAATGCTGTGGCATGACCTTAAGAGAGCGATTCACACCAGACATCCCAAGAATATTGCTACACTGAAACAGTTTTGTGAAGAGGAGTGGTCCAAAATTACTCCAGATCGTTGTGCAGGTCTGATCTGCAACTACAGGAAACGTTTGGTTGAGGTTATAGCTGCCAAAGGAGGGTCAAGCAGTTATTAAGTCCAAAGGTTCACATACTTTTTCCTCCCTGCACTGTGAATGTTTACATGTTATGTGCAATTAAACCATGGCAACATCTAATGTTTGTGTGGTATTATGTTCAGCAGACTGTGTTCTTCTATTGTTGTGACTTAGATGACGTTCAGAGCACATTTTATGCCCAATTCATGCAAAACTCCACGTAATCCCAAAGGTTCACATACTTTTTCTTGCAACTGTACTTTGGTGTGGTGCTCTTATTCACCTATAAGCTAAGCAAGCCTAACCAGAGCTATTGCACTCTTCCAGCTACATACACTATATTGCCAAAAGTATTGGGACGCCTGCCTTTACACACACATGAACTTTAATGGCATCCCAGTCTTAGTCTGTAGGGTTCAATATTGAGTTGGACCACCCTGTCCACAAGGTTTGGGAGTGCATTTATGGAAATGTTTTACTATTCTTCCAGAAGCGCATTTGTGAGGTCAGGCACTGATGTCAGACAAGAAGACCTGGCTCGCAGTCTCTTCTCTAATTCATCCCAAAGGTATTCTGTCAGGTTGAGGTCAGGACTGTTCAGGCCAGTCAAGTTCCTCCACCCCAAACTCGCTCGGTCATTATGGACCTTGCTTTGTGCACTGGTGCACAATCATGTTGGAACAGGAAGGGGCCATCCCCAAACTGTTCCCACAAAGTTGGGAGCATGAAATTGTCCAAAATGTCTTACTATGCTAACGCCATAAGTATTCCCTTCACTGGAACTAAGGGGCCAAGCCCAACCCCTGAAAAACAACCCCACACCATAATCCCCCCTCCACCAAACTTTACATTTGGCACAATTTAGTACCGTTCTCCTGGCAACAGCCAAACCCAGACATGTCCATCAGATTGCCAGACAGAGAAGCATGATTTGTCACTCCAGAGAACATGTCTCCACTGCTCTAGAGTCCAGTGGCGGCATGCTTTACACCACTGCATCCGATGCTTTGCATTGCACTTGGTGATGTAAGGCTTGGATGCAGCTGCTTGGCCATGGAAACCCATTCCATGATGCTCTTTACACACTGTTGTGCTAATCTGAAGGCCACATGAAGTTTGTAAGTCGTTTGCAATTGACTCTGCAGACATTTGGCGACTTCAGCATGCGCTGACCCCGTTCTGTCATTTTATGTGGCCTACCACTTTGTGGCTGAGTTGCTGTTGTTCCCAGTTACTTCCACTTTGTCATAATACCACTAACAGTTCACCGTGGAATATAGTAGCCAGGAAATTTCACGGATGGACTAATTGCACAGGTGGCAACCTATTATGGTACCATGCTTGAATTCACTGAGCTCCTGAGAGCGACCCATTCTTTCACAAATGTTTGTAGAAGCAGTATGCATGCCTAGGTGTTTGATTTTATATGTTGAATATAATGATTTGGAGGGGTGTCCCAATACTTTTAGCAATATAGTGTATGAGCAATTACAAATCTACAGATCTAAACCTCTCTGGGATTCAAAGATGGGCACATATTGATGTTTAGGTTAGTCAGTGTCCCATCCTTAGAAAAATTGGTTGACATTTGATATTTGTCTCTTTTTAAGCTAAATAACTATGCAGATGGTTGTTATTTTTCCATTAATGACCAACAATGGATGGACTTTGAAGCTGCTACACCTTTTGAATCTACCATTTGAATATTTTACAGCTACAGCATGGTGACGGAGAATTTCAAATGTCTTCAATGAGCCCTTTTTTCAATTTATGGATGGAACCATCACCAGTTCTTACTGTAAAAGACATCCTGCAGTGGAATGAAAAGGGGACCCACCACTATAGTAATGTGATGACCAGCAGAAGTCAAAGCCTTCCAAAGAAAAAACCTTATAATGATCCTCAGAAACAGACATATGGCGGAGATCTTCTAGATAAACATGCTGCCAGTTTTACAAGTGTCAAGAAGCCCTTCAAGCCAAGATTACTGAAAAATTCCACAAGTTCTTTTCTCTCAAAATACCGTTATTACAAGGCTCCTGCGAAGAGCAATAAGAAGTCCCCTCAGACTGACAAAAGTCACATGTCCAAGTTCACAGAAGTGTACAGGTGATGTACAATAAGGAATAATTATATACAGAAATGATACAGTAAATAGTGTGATAAGCAGATACAAAAATACATAAGTAATTAGAGGATAAGAGATCAGACGTCTGTATTTATTTTAGGACATAGTATTTCATACTAACACCACAAATGAAATGTTTGTGAGTCCAGACCCAGGGGAATGCCACATCATTGTAGAGAGGTTTGTAAAGACTCTGTTAGCATTCTCTATCTGTATTGTGATGCACTAAATTGTACTTTCTAATATATTTTTTCCTTCAAACTATCGTGTTTCATACCACTGAACAGGAACTGATTCCAAGAGGCCTCTTCTGATACTCAGACAGCAGTAACAAGATATTTTTTTAAATCCTTCTCCTCTGTTTTTGCTACCAGTCCTTGGTGCTGCTGTTTTTGCTGGCATAAATTTGGTTCACGCAAAAAAACAAGAAACCTCCTGGTCCAGACAAGCTCACAAGCAATTTAACTCTCATTCAGAGGCAGTTGTGCTGGAACTCTTGGCCTGATGTGTGTGATAATTGCAGCGGTATAGATTTTGTATGGCAATAACAGTGAAAAAGCCACAAGAGAGAGTGACAGAGTTATAAGAGCAAATAGTAATAGTCTCAGTTATTATGAACAATGCCCATCCATAGGTGAGAGTTATTCAATGCAAATGTCCATGCACTTAGGATAATCCTCTTGTGGGGAGCAGAAGCCATCTCCAGTACATGCAGAAACAAGGGGGAAAACACTAAAGCACCTCTAAGAGAAGACATAATACAAATTTATTTTTAAAAACAATTGCTTACATTTAGTGGGCAGACCAAAGCATATCATAATACGTCACCGGGAGGTACCGCAAGCACCATTTGTATTGTCATTAGCACTCGTCTGGACGCAGAAAGCTGGCTAGAAGAAATTAAAACCGAGACTGAGGGCTGGAGTGCTCATGGTTCGCAGTGCTGGGCATAGTGGCATCACCAGGTGTAACGGAATCGGACCCCGACTGCACTAGGGTATTTCCGTTAGACTCCCACTTCCCTGTCCGAACACAGATCCATGGACACCACCGCGGACCATACAATAGGAGACAGCACCAGACTTGAAGGATTACTGGAGATAGACTGCTTGATTTTAACATAGATACAAGCTATATACACAGGGCGGGGAAATACACACTCAGTAACAGGAAACAAATCAGCAGGCAGTCCCATCAGGGGGAAGGGCTGCCAGAATCACCCCCCACCAAACCAATGCACAAACACATACTGTATATCCCATAATAGTTTGCTCCCAAGCCAGACACACAATAGAACAATGGGATGCAGCCGCATGGCGGTGAACAATGAACAACCCCCCACACCCCACCTATACATATCTACACAATAGCAGGACATTCCACCCTGTACCCCTAAAAGGCACAGGGTGACTTACACATAAGAGGGATATGGGGAGCTGAGACAGGGGTCTCCCCACCTCTCTAAAGTGGGATGTGTTCCATGGGCCCCCCTCCCAAAAGTGACTCCCGTCACACTGGGTGTCTTGCAACGCGTTTCCGAGCATGCGCACTGTGAGTGGAATGACAGGCGTGCTCCTTTGTCAAGCAAAGGATCGGAGATAATGCAGCCCTCTATATATATTCTAATTGGAGCATGCTCATAGTTACAATAGTAAATGTTCTCTATGTTTCAGTATGATTGATGCAAGTACATACAGTATATTTAAAAAAAAACAAAATACATTTAGTAGTAATAAATGAAAATAGATATTCAAATTGCTACCAGACTACAAGTCTCAGCCCAAACAGCATATTTAACAAAAACATATATGTTAAATGCAATTAATATAATATATAATTAAAATTGGTATAATAAATAGTTAATAGGATATTCCCATAATACCTAGCTTAATAGGAATTTATGAAATTGTGAAATGGGAGTAAATGTAAATGAAAATGGATAATAGCTTTTTAATATATATTTAAGAGAATAAAATATTTTCTTAGGCTTAGGAGGTCTAAACTGATTGGATAGAAAGCTGCATTATCCCCAATCAATTGTGTGGATTTGTGTTGCAAGATGCCACTACGCCCAGCTCTGCAGTCCACGAGCTCGCCAGCCCACAGTCTCGACTTTCCATCTCTTCCAGCCAGCTTTAGACAAGTGGTAATGGCAACACGAACGGTGATTGTGGTGACCTCCTGGTGACAAATTATGATATGTTTTATTCTGCCCACTAAATGTGAGTTGCCAATTGTAATTGTTTGTAATAATAAATTTGTATTATGGCTACACTTAGAGGCGCTTCAATGTTTTTCCCCTAAGATTTTGTATGGAACAGACAGAATTAAGGTCACACAAGCCACTATCCAACTCACAAAACAATACTAACCAGCTAGGATCACCTCTATTACACAGAATATAATTTTAATTTACCGATCCTTAGCTGACAACATGACAACATGTAAAGCTTATATGAGATGATTATCCCTCTTGATGATCAGGAAAAAATACATGCCTGATAACCACATAGGGAAAAGATGTCCCTCTGCCAACTGTAAGAACATGCCTACTGTGCCTAATGATGAATCTACCAAGAGCACATGTACATATTTATTTTATTGTAGATGCCCTACACACAGCCCCTGACATTGGAGGGGTTAATAGGCACTGCATCTTTTTGGCAATGAAAATAGGATTGTTTTCTATAACTTCATAACAGTTTTAACCTTCCCTCCAAGTACCAATACAATGTTTCCAAGAGTACGTGCTATTGTCAGTACAATGGTATTTTATAAGTGCTTGGCACGCTAAGAAAACTTATATTTTATTATTGTTCTCAGTTGAGGTTTATCGATCAGTTGAAGGCAAAGTTTCAACAGTTATTGTTGACCTGCATTGAGGTCATCGCTGCGAGAAGGCTTCTTTTATTCTTTTGGTGTTACAGCATAATCTGTTTGCCATGACCTCTCATCCACACTTAATTTTCCTACATTCTAGTTCATATTTATGTATTGCAGATTAGTGTGTTTTAAAAAATTCGACATGCAGCATTTTTATACGTTAAATTGTATCTAAAGCCAAAAAAACAAAAGAAAGAAAAAGGTTGCTGCAACTGCTAATTCAACTTTAGCAGTGCTATGGTTTTCCCAAACCCTTGTCAATATCATTTTTACTCCATATATTGGATTGGGAACAAACTCATAAGTAAAGTAAGTATAATTAAAATAAATACTGTAGGTATTGGCTTGATGTGTATCTGACATCCATTCTTTTTATGTTTTGGAAAGAGTGGTGAGGGATTAAAAAACCTCTGTGAGGTTTTTTATGTTATGTTAGGAAAAGTTGGACCGCCAATTTTTAAACTATTGTTCTAGTAAGGGTTGGACCCTGGCCTGGATACTGAAGGATATGTGCTCTTCTAGGCAACTCCTTAAAGACTGACTGCCCTAGAAAGGCCCATATCTTGCATAGAATGGCATGTGGTGAGGAAAGTACAGGACACATTTTCGGAAAGTCCACCAATCATTTTTTTTTGGTAGTAACATTCAATAAAAGTCAAGTGTCCCCCCTCCTAGGAGCTTAGTACCGATACTGGGCTACTGGAGTATAAACTACTCCAAAACAAATATTTTTCTCATTCAAAGTGAGCTGCTCTAGATTTAACAGCCCCGTATAAACGGAGGTATAATGAGCCCCAGGCTGTCACCTGCCTGTCCCCTCTCTTTATCCTTACCATCGGGGCAGCGCATTGCTTGGCATTCCTTGTTCCTTTTTACCATTGATAGCTTCTTCCAGCTGCATTCTCCTCTTCTTCTGAAGGTTCCGCAGATGAGCTGAGATTTCAAAGCCATTCCTTGGAAGCTATAGCCTGCGGTATGCTATCAAGCTTTAATTTTCAATGAAATGTCTGTCTTTTATTAAATTAGGTGATGATGTGTGCAATCTGGTGTCCATTCCCTGTCATCCTATTCTTGTAAAATTGTTGATCTGGGGTAGTAGGTACTAATTGCTGCTTAGGGGGCCTGCGGAAAAGAGGACCCATTTAGGGATCAGGTGGCGACCAACTGGTCAGAAAAGAGATATCCGAGTCTCTCTGTAATGCAGCTAGTACCACAATGGGTGACATGGCAGAGAGACATAAAAGGTTGTACTTGTTTGACTGGCAGGTGCTCTGGGATTTCCTAAGGTGGAAAACTCCAGCTAAGAGGGCATACATACACACAGCTCAGGAAAACAACAGGATCCAAGTAATCGCTTTTTGAACTCAATGCATTTGTTGTTAATTCTATCCTGCCATTGCTGAGTGATGGAAGTGATGACCTGTAAATGAGTTGAAGGAGGCTGACTCTGCTGACCTCCTGCTGAAAGTCTTTAGATATTTTGTTGATCCTGAGGCTTTGAAATTTTCTGAAAGTAGAAAGATTAGAGGTTTAGGTTAAGACTTCATTCTATATACAGTATACTAGCTGTGGCCTAGTTTCAGGTGCTCAACTTAGAGGGTCTGACAAATCGGTTCTGTTGTCGTAATTAATGTTTGCAGTTAATGTCATAAAGCATTAATATTTGCCTTCTGTATGTTGTTATTTATACAGGTTCCTGGAAGACAGTTATGAGCCCCTGGAAAATGTAAGTCCTGTGCCTAAAACAGTAATTTATGCATTGCAGCTTGACATGAATGAGTGGATGGATAGATGAATAAGTGGGTGGGTAGATGGATGGGCAGGTGGGTGGATAGATGGGTGGATGGATAGGTGAGTGAATAGATAGAGGGGTGGATTGGTGGGGAAATGGGTGGCTTGATGTGTATATGGCTGACTGGATAGGGAGGTGTGTTCGGGGGTGGATTGATGGGTAGATGACTGGGTGGATTGATAGACAGGAGGGTGGGTGAAATTAATTCTAGGGCAGATGTATAAAAGTGTGTGGATTTATGACCTACAATTTCACTCAACAGGGCCTTAATCAACAAGCAATGCTGCTCAGAACATCAAAAATATCACAAGAGAGCCTGTGCTCTCTTCCACACCCATGTCCACTAATCTGGGTCAATACACACACATGACACTACACCCCATCCCTTCCAAAATAAACCCTGACCCTTCTTATGACAATGACAGGATTTGTTTGACTTTTATAACCTTGGACCACTAACATTTCACCTTAGGACACCATTTGTAGCCCTGACACAAAAGTCAGTCATGATATAATTTTTATCAATTCCCACCAATTTAATCTGATATTGACTCGATATGTTCTTTGTATAAATTACAATCTATTTGTATATAATTATAGAGGACAGACAATCATAGAACTCGTTCAAGGCTTCTTAAACAGTGAGTTTACTCTTTATTACTTCTATACATACTCATGTTTTTTATTGATTATCTTTGTCAATATTTCTCAACTTTAGGAAAACATAAAGCAAAATGTGTAAAACTATATAGTATAAAAGCAAAATAGGCGACCTGTGTAGTTCTGGAAGATGTCAATGTCTCTCAAGTACAACTTAATGTAAATGTATTCAAAAGTAAAACATGCTAAAACATGAATGTCCTGTCTTTTTTATAATGGTGTTGGTAAAATCGGAATCTTGAAGCAGCTTGGCCTGATTGGATTTCACATAATCCAGTTTGACTAGTACTATGTATTTTTCCATACAGTACAACTAGGCTGAATCTGTCTTAAATCTGTATCTGAATCTGTCTGGATACCATTATCTGTTATCCATTGCACAGCAGCAGTGAGAGAGAGGTGACCAGCACTACTAACCAATCAGACACTGCTGAATGCACATGTGTTGAATGGAAGAGGAAGCAGAGTTGATGCTTGATTAGTGTGCTGTTCTTCCACTGTACAGTCAGAAAACTGTTGTCAGGGATGTAATGCCACTGTATTTCTTTGCTCTATCAGAGAAACTGGTGTCATGCTCCCGCTTGAGCTTGCTGGCACCAGTAGAAACCCCCTCCTTAAGTACTGACTCCATACCTCTTCACCATTACAGACCCCCATCCCTGCCCACCAGTACAAAACTCCCCTGCAGTACAGACCCACTACCTCTCCACCAGTACAGATCCTTCCCCCTCCCTTAAGTTCACTCACAAGATGCAATGAAGAGATGCAGAGACAGCAGAAAGCCCTCCCCTCTGCTGTGTAATGTGACTGGAGCCAAGGACAAGGACACCTCTGCTTTGCATATAAATGAGCCAGTTGCAGGATTTGCATATAAATGAACAGGTGAAGCTCATTCATATGCAAATCTGGCCACATCTGAGGTGTGTTCAGAAAGTAATGAGAATTATATTTTTAAAAATACTTATATTGAACAAATTTTCAGTTGAACATGGACTTAGCAAAACACATCTTCTGAATTGAAAATGCAGGACAGTCCCGCACAATCCGAGGAATGAATATTAAATGTATTTTAAAACAAGTCCTTACAAACCTCTGTTGCTTTAGGCATTGTGGGGAAATTAATCCATAAAGTTCACGGGAGAGGAGCTAAAATCAGACAGCTCCTCTCCCCTTTTTTGCTGGCAGAAGGCACTTGTTGTAACCTTAGAGGGTGAGCTACTTCACAGTACCTGCAGCTACTAAACTGAGCAAGGGCTTGTTTAAAAGCCGTTTTACATACAAATATGTACCTATAGTCTGGGCATATATAAACTTTAAGGCTCAGAACCAAACGATGATCCTAAAATAGTTAAATGAAATGAAAAAAGTTGAGTTTGAATTTAAAGCAATTTCAGATTATAGTTCTACTTCTGAGAATAACTTATCTGTCCTGCAGCTTTCTAAAGAACCACTGCTATATAAATTGTATTATGCCCTTACCATGCTTTCTCCAATGTGGAAAAATAAATTACATGCAACTAATCCTGGATTCTTTCATTGTATATAATTTAATTTAGCTGCATCCATTTATGTTGCTTCCCTTTGTTCTCAAGCAATAATATGCATGGCAGTTTCCTACATTAATGGATCTCACACCACACTTTTATGTCGAATAAAGCCTAGGGGGTCATGCCACTCTAAAAAGTATTAAAATACAAAAATGTACAAAGGAAAAAAAGCAATTTTTTTCATAGTGATGAGTTCCATCAACCGAAAATCATGTGCAGGAGTGTGAGGTGGCTTATGTTCATTGTTCATCAAACTGACAGAATTCTTAACGAGGTGTAGAAGGAGTTGATTAAAACATGGCAGACAAAAAAAGAACAATCTTAACGTGTCTATACTTACCATAGATACCGTAGTTACATTCTTGGGGCAGTCATCTGTTATAGTTCATTATGTTTCTCAAGTATCTCTTCACTCTTGGCACATTATTCAGAATGAGAATGAGACCTAGAGGTCTAGAAAGAATTGGTTAAAATCTTAAAAAAAAAAAGATAATCTGAATAAGAACTATCTGTTCTAACATATCTATTATCACTAGAGATGAGCGAATTATTCAAAAATTCGGTTCGGCTGATTCGCCGAATTCGCCGATTAAATTCGCTTCGTGCCGAATATATTCGCTGCGAATTTAACTTATAAAAAGGGTGTTTCTAGGCTTCAGATAGCCTTTATATTAGTGCAGAACACTGTACCTTTAATTTAAATGCCCTTGGAGTCTGCTGGGGAAGAGAAATAATACTGTCAGTCAGTATGACATGCAGATGAGTGCCGTCGATCTTAGAATCACCGCACACTTCACTCATTTGGGCAGCCACGGGGCCAAAACCAGAGTGTGGAGCCACAGTGTGGCGGTGGAGGCAGCAGCAATGGGAGGCCATACAGCACCCTATGACAAAATGGAACCCACCAGCAGTGTGAGGAGACCTGAAAGTGGCACATGGCAGAGTGTGGCGATGGAGACAGCAGCAATGGGAGGCCGTACAGGGACCCATGACACACTCTGGACCTGGCAGCAGCATGAGGAGGCGGTACAGGGGCCCATGACAGATTACGGGCCTGGCAGCAGCATGAGGAGTTGGTACGGGGGCCCATGGCAGATTACGGGCCTGGCAGCAGCATGAGGAGTCGGTAAGGGGGCCCATGGCAGATTACGGGCCTGGCAGCAGCATGAGGAGGCGGTACAGGGGCCCATGACAGATTACGGCCTGGCAGCAGCATGAGGAGTCGGTACGGGGGCCCATGGCAGATTACGGGCCTGGCAGCAGCATGAGGAGGCGGTACAGGGGCCCATGGCAGAGTGGCGGAGCGTAAGCAGCAAAAATTGAAGGCCATACAGAGGCCTATGTTAAAAAGTCCCCCCAGCAGCAGCGTGGGGAGACGACTATCAAGAGTCCAATGGCAGAGTGGCGGAGCGGAAGCAGCTTCAATTGAAGGCCATACACAGGCCTAGGTTAAAAAGCGGAAGCCGTCAGCAGCGTGAGCAGACGACAGAGACACATGGCGCAGGGTGGCGGTGGATGCAGCAGTATTCGGAAGCCAAACACAGGCCTCGGTTAAAAAGCGGAAGCCGTCAGCAGCGTGAGCAGACGACAGAGACACATGGCGCAGGGTGGCGGTGGAGGCAGCAGCAATGGAAGGCCATACAGCACCCTATCACAAAATGGAACCCACCAACAGTGTAAGGAGACCTGAAAGTGGCACATGGCGCAGGGTGGTGGTGGAGGCAGCAGTATTCGGAAGCCATACACAGGCCTAGGTTAAAAAGCGGAAGCCGTCAGCAGCGTGAGCAGACGACAGAGACACATGGCGCAGGGTGGCGGTGGATGCAGCAGTATTCGGAAGCCAAACACAGGCCTCGGTTAAAAAGCGGAAGCCGTCAGCAGCGTGAGCAGACGACAGAGACACATGGCGCAG
The DNA here is from genome assembly GCF_062004578.1 of Staurois parvus. Taxonomy (NCBI): domain Eukaryota; kingdom Metazoa; phylum Chordata; class Amphibia; order Anura; family Ranidae; genus Staurois; species Staurois parvus. The sequence goes on from NW_028318153.1 coordinate 3,095,208, forward strand.
GGTGGCGGTGGATGCAGCAGTATTCGGAAGGCCATACAGCACCCTATCACAAAATGGAACCCACCAACAGTGTAAGGAGACCTGAAAGTGGCACATGGCGCAGGGTGGCGGTGGAGGCAGCAGTATTCGGAAGCCATACACAGGCCTAGGTTAAAAAGCGGAAGCCGTCAGCAGCGTGAGCAGACGACAGAGACACATGGCGCAGGGTGGTGGTGGATGCAGCAGTATTCGGAAGCCAAACACAGGCCTCGGTTAAAAAGCGGAAGCCGTCAGCAGCGTGAGCAGACGACAGAGGCACATGGCGCAGGGTGGCGGTGGAGGCAGCAGTATTCGGAAGCCATACACAGGCCTAGGTTAAAAAGCGGAAGCCGTCAGCAGCGTGAGCAGACGACAGAGACACATGGCGCAGGGTGGCGGTGGATGCAGCAGTATTCGGAAGCCAAACACAGGCCTCGGTTAAAAAGCGGAAGCCGTCAGCAGCGTGAGCAGACGACAGAGGCACATGGCGCAGGGTGGCGGTGGAGGCAGCAGCAATGGAAGGCCATACAGCACCCTATCACAAAATGGAACCCACCAACAGTGTAAGGAGACCTGAAAGTGGCACATGGCGCAGGGTGGCGGTGGAGGCAGCAGTATTCGGAAGCCATACACAGGCCTAGGTTAAAAAGCGGAAGCCGTCAGCAGCGTGAGCAGACGACAGAGACACATGGCGCAGGGTGGCGGTGGATGCAGCAGTATTCGGAAGCCAAACACAGGCCTCGGTTAAAAAGCGGAAGCCGTCAGCAGCGTGAGCAGACGACAGAGGCACATGGCGCAGGGTGGCGGTGGAGGCAGCAGTATTCGGAAGCCATACACAGGCCTAGGTTTAAAACTGGAACCCAGCAGCGTGAGCAGACGACAAAGACGCACATGGCAGAGGATGGATCTGGCAGCAGTATGAGAAGGCGGTACAGGGGCCCGTGGCACAGTGTGGTGATGGGGGCTACAGCAACTGGATGCCAGAAAGTGGCCGATAGGGCTATATACTGCATGGAATTATAAAGTTGTAAAGACAGCGGCCTATAAGGCTATACACACTATAACAATCATGACTTGATTGACCATTGGCCTATAAGGCTATACACAGCATGAATATCATGACTTATTCTGAGAGTGGTTTGGAAGGCTATATACAAAAAGTAATTCATGAGCTGTCCGGACAGCGGACAATAAGTACATATATACAAATCAATTCATCAGCTGTCCAGCCAGTGGCCTCAAAGGCGACACATATAGAAAGCAATTCATGAGCTGTTCAGACAGCGGCCTCTAAGGCGACAGATATACAAAGCAATTCCCGAGGTGTTCAGGGAGCGGCCTGAACACCTCAGTGTTGTGTCAGGAACTGGTGGTTTGAAATCCAGACTAATCCACGCCTGATTCATTTTCACAAACGTGAGTCTCTCCACACTTTGGGTGGACAGTCGTGTCCTCCGCGGAGTTACAATACCTCCTGCCGCACTAAACACGCGCTCCGATGCCACGCTACTGGCCGGGCATGACAGCCTTTCAAGGGCAAATTCAGCTAGTTGGGGCCAAAGGTCAAGTTTCGTTGCCCAGTAGTCAAGGGGATTGTCTACCTCGATTGGCAGGGTGCTGTCCAAGTAGGCCCAAGCCTGTTGTTTGAGGTCCTGCTCCAGGTCCACCTGATGCTGCTGCTGCTGCGGCTGGTTAGTAGTTTCCTCACTGCGCTGGTGAAGAAAGCTACTCATCATCGACTGCAGACTGAGGCAGCCGCTGCTGGTGGAGCTGCCACTGATCCTACCACCCCACCCCTCCCCTGCTGCCATGGCAGCGGAACGCGAGCGCACAGGGCCCACAGTGTCTGAGGATGGACGTTGGCGCAGAAAGGCAGAGACCAACTGACTACATAGGTGGTTTTTATAGTACTTTATTTGAGATCTGTGCGCCACGTCTACCGCACCCTGACCAGCCATTGTTAACAGCATTTGTTCCAGGACGTGCAACAGAGGAATGACGTCGTTCATCCCATAGTCCTGCCGACTCACGAATAGCGTGGCCTCCTCAAAGGGCCTGAGCAAGCGGCAGGTGTCACGCATGAGCTGCCAATGGCTGACATCTAAGTTACACAGGGGAGTACCTTTATCCGCTTGTAACATCAGGAAATCGGTGATGGCCTTTCGCTGTTCGTAAAGGCGGTCTAACATATGTAAGGTTGAATTCCACCTTGTTGCAACGTCGCAGATCAGGCGATGCTGTGGAATTCCGTTCTGCCGCTGCAGCTCAAGGAGGGTGTGCTTTGCGGTGTAGGAATGGCTGAAATGCATGCAAAGTTTACGTGACATTTTAAGGATGTCTTGCAGTGGGATGGTGGATTTTAGGAACCGCTTGACAACCAGATTGAACACGTGAGCCATGCATGGCGCATGGCACAACCTTCCTTGACGCAGAGCAGACACCATGTTCTTTCCGTTGTCGGTCAACATGGTTCCGATTTCAGTTTGCGCGGAGACAGCCATCTGTCGATTTCTCTGTTCATTACACTCAGAAGTTCCTCCCCTGTGTGACTACGTTCGCCAAGGCATACCAGGTGCAGCACAGCGTGACACCGTTGCGCCCTGCACATGTGATATGCCGGTCGGGTAATGGGACTTGGCACGGGGGTGGCGGCTGAGGACACGGCGGAAGAAGAGGTGGTAGAGGCGGACATCTTTGCTGGACCAAGGACGTGCAAACGTGGAGGCAAAAGCGGCGTGACCTGTCCAAGTTGCTGGTGCGGCTGTGCCGGCACCACGTTCACCCAGTGGGCCGTAAATGACATGTACTGTCCCTGACCGTAGTTACAGCTCCACACGTCGGCGCTGCTGTGCACTTTGGCAGAGACCGACATGCTCAAAGACTGGCCCACCATCTCTTCTACATGTGAATGCAGGGCTGGCACTGCCTTTTTGGCGAAGAAATGCCGGCTTGGCACTCTCCACCGCGGCTCGGCACAAGCCATCATTTCTCGGAAAGGTGCTGAGTCCACCACTTGGAAAGGGAGGGACTGCAGCACCAGCAACTTGGACAGGAGGACGTTCAGCTTCTGCACCGTCGGGTGCGTGCTCGCAAACTGTTGTCTCTTGGAAACGGATTCCAAGAAAGACTGCTGACAGAATCCGTGAAGAGGAGTAGCAGGAGAAGGAGCATCTGAACGAGCGGAAGATGCCAACGAGCGACAACTCCCCTCAGCAGAGGTGTTGGAGCCTTGACTGGCTGATAGAGGGCGATTGACGTCGGGTGACGGAGCAAGTAACGGAGCGGGTGATGGAGCGGGGGCTGGGGCAGGCAGAACCGCCGTATCTTTATCACGGTTTTCCCAGGCCACCGAATGGCGACGCTGCATATGCTGACGCAACGCTGTAGTCCCAACATTGGCCCCCTGGCCACGCTTGACTTTCTGGCCACATAGTCGACATACGGCTACGTTTACTTCCTCGGGCGGCTTGACGAAAAATTGCCACACCGCCGAGTAGGAAACTTTGCCCCCGCTACTCCTCACTGGCTGACTGCTACTTCCTCCGTGCACACCGGCACCACTACTGACCGTGGTGGTAGGCTGCAGTGGAGCTGGTGCTCTACTCCGTGGCCGTTTGGCTCCACTGACACTGCTGCGACCCTGCTGCCTCCTGGGCAACCCACCGACTGTTTTGCTCGCTGGCAAGCTGGCACCCTCTTCTCCTGATGATGCGGAAGCAATAGCCTGATGACGACGAGGCTGCCAAGTGCGATCAGCCTCATCATCATCAATTAGGGTCTCCGCGTCACTACTAGCCCCCTCGGCTGCGTGTGGGTCAGGAGACAGACCTGTCTCTAGACCGGCTACCGAGCCACTTTCCTCGCCAGTACTTCTTCACCTGGCTGCTGAAGAGGCGGATGTCTCCCCCCGTTCCTGACCGCCCTCTGTTAGCTCTTCCTCACTGTACAGTGGGGCTGAGCCCACAGCATGCGATACTTCGCTTGGTGAGGGAACACCAAAGGACAGGGGCAGGTCGAGGACACGTGATTTCAGTGGGCTTGCTCCCGGGCCATGCCAACTAACGGTTGTGTCTGACGTACCCACCGACCGTTGGCTGTAGGTGTCAGAGGTGACCTGGGAAGAGGAAGACGACCGAGTCAACCAATCGATGACGGCAGGGTTGTCGGTGGAGACACGACCGCTGGATGACACCGGGAGCACTGGCCTCTGGCTGCGACTAGTGCTGCCTCGACCCCTTCCTCTGCTGCCACGTCTGCTCGCTCCTGAAACATTGCCTCCTCTGCCACTCCTCTGCGTGTTGTCTGACATACTCTTTAATTCAATAAGCACCCCAAAAATAAAAACGGATTTAACTCTTTGAACGTACAATAGTGGTTGTGAAGCAGAAAGTCAGTTTATTTAGCACAATCGGTCAATTGCAGCTTGCCGTTGGCTGTAAACTGTACGTTTATGCCACTGGAATGCACTAATCACCCAAAAAATATTACCGCCACCCGGCGTGTACAATAGTGGTTGTGAAGCAGAAAGTCAGTTTATTGTACACAATCGGTCAATTGCAGCTTGCCATTGGCTGGAAACTGTACGTTTCTGTCACTGGAATGCACTAATCACCCAAAAAATATTACCGCCAGCCGGCGTGTAAATGTATTTAACTCTTTGAACGTACAATAGTGGTTGTGAAGCAGAAAGTCAGTTTATTTAGCACAATCGGTCAATTGCAGCTTGCCGTTGGCTGTAAACTGTACGTTTATGTCACTGGAATGCACTAATCACCCAAAAAATATTACCGCCACCCGGCGTGTAAATGGATCTAACTCTTTGAACGTACAATAGTGGTTGTGAAGCAGAAAGTCAGTTTATTTAGCACAATCGGTCAATTGCAGCTTGCCGTTGGCTGGAAACTGTACGTTTATGTCACTGGAATGCACTAATCCCCCCAAAAATATTACCGCCAGCCGGCGTGTAAATGGATTTAACTCTTTGAACGTACAATAGTGGTTGTGAAGCAGAAAGTCAGTTTATTTAGCACAATCGGTTAATTGCAGCTTGCCGTTGGCTGTAAACTGTACGTTTATGTCACTGAAATGCACTAATCACCCCAAAAATATTACCGCCAGCCGGCGTGTAAATGGATTTAACTCTTTGAACGTACAATAGTGGTTGTGAAGCAGAAAGTCAGTTTATTTTGCACAATCGGCAAACTGCAGCACCAACTGTGCACGACAGCCACCAAAAAAAAAAAGGGTGTATGTCACTTTAAATTTTTGATTCTTTGATAGCTGTGGCCCTGAGTAACGATTCTGTGTCCCTGAGTAACGATTCTGTGTCCCTGAGTAACGATTCTGTGTCCCTGAGTAACGATTCTGTGTCCCTGAGTAACAATTCTGTGGCCCTGAGTAACGATTCTGTGGCCCTGAGTAACGATTCTGTGGCCCTAAAGTCTCTGTGGCCCTAACTCTGTCCCTTAATACAGACAGGTCTGTCTCTCTTGAATGACCGGAGGCTAATGGAGAATTCTAAGATGGCCGCGATTTATAGCTCCACCATTACACAGTGCTGGCTGGCTGCTGATTGGCTAATGCGATCACATGTCATGATTCATGACTCATGAATGCATTATGGGTCAGCGCGCCTTGTCTGCTAGTTTGCTAATCTTCGGATTCGTCGCGAATAGAATTTTTCCAAATCTTCGGAACGAATTCCACTTCGTCATGTTCGATTTGCTCATCTCTAATTATCACTATACATGCTTACTTACAGTATTGCATTTTCTATAGTCAAATCAGATGTTGACAATGGGAGGAACTGCTTATCCTCTGTACAGCATTGCTGAAAAAAAAATAGCCACTTTGCTGGAAATGCTAAACAGATCATGTAATTACTTACATGATAAATGTATAATGTAATTACAAGTAACTTCTTGCCCTTACCCCACACAAAACGTTTTTCAAGTTTTGTGCAGAATAGGGAGGGTCAGAATCCCTGTCAGGTTTCTATTTTGGTCTTTATTCCTGTTTAGAAGATTGAGTTTTACTTTCTGTCCTGGTGACCGGTGCCACAACTACAGAAACTGGGCGGTATTCTAAAATTTAAAGGCTAGGCTAAGGCCCTTTTCACACTGATGGTCCGATGGGGTCTGCCTGTTAGTTTTTCAGGCGGACCCAATCGGACCATCCATAGACCTATATGGACCAGCGGGTGCCAGCGGGCACTTGACACACCCGCCAGTATCCGATCCGATCCTGTATGCCAAAAACAGAAGGATGGTTTCCCTTTCCCCATCCGTCCAACGAATCAGATCGGATAATAGTTGGGTGGAAACGGACAGGTGGTCTGTTTCCATCCGACTGCCCCATAGGAAAAAGCAGGCTGTGTCTGTCCGCTCTGCAGCAGCAGAGCAGACACAGACCTGTCTTCTGCTTGCTCAGCGAGGATCATCCCCTACTGAGAAAATGGATCTGCTGGTGGGTCTGCCCCATCTGAAAGGGGCCTAAAGCTGTAGTAAACCGCAGCTAAAAAAAAAATAAATAAAAAATCCCCTGGGAGGCAGTGTCATAATGTGCTAGTATGCGATGCACATCATGAAGGATTTACCTTAAAACAAAGCCCTCCAGCGGCACGCTGTCACAGCTGCAGAAGCTTCCATTTTCACCAGGTCTTCCTTCCGGGTTTGCGAACTCCGTCCTTCTAACTGGAAGCAGAGCCGCAATTACGTCACTCCCGCACATGCGCACGGGAATCCCAGGCCATGGCACAGTGCTCTGAGGAACGGCACAGGTACGTCATTCCTTCAGAGTGCATGCACCAGCTCTCAAAAAGAGCAAATATCTCCTAAACGGTGAACGTTTAGGAAATATTAATTTTACCTACAGGTAAGTTTTATTTTAAGTAAAAAGAGTTTACTACCACTTTAACCTTGTAAATAAATAAATATATGTGCATGTATCTGCAGGAAAAAAAAATGTACAATTATTTATTTATTTTTCCAGGAGCCTGTAAAGCATTGTACCTGCGATCAGTGGATCATGGGTGCAATGTCAGGCTCCTGCAGAAATGTCCTCCAGCTCCCTGCCTGTACCTCTGTATGTGCTTTTAGCTAGAAATATGAAGGAAGTGTCAGCACACTCACACAGGACTTACAATTTAATAATATGCAGATCTCTGCGCATAAATGACACAGCTCTGTGGGTGGAGCCTCACATAGGTGCACCAATTTTAAATGTGACTGCGGCTTCGGAGGAGAGGTGATCCCTGCACACTGTGACAGGGAGGGGGCTCTAGGGGTGCTTATGAACATGTTTCATGTTATACCCTATATACAGCTGTAACATGTTACTACAGGTGAACTTGACACAAAAAAACGTTATTAAGTATAATCCTTAAAATCCATAAAGGATATACTGTAAATCCAGTTTATGTGCAGCAAATGCCTTTGACCCAGATTTTACCATATAAAAGTGGCAGTGACATCATCATTGGGCTGTACATAGCCTGTGCAGAGAGCATAGATACATAGTTACATAGTTAGTCTGACTGAAAAAAAGACAAAACTCCATCATCATGGACATCCAGTTCAACCATAATAAAAATGTATAATCCTACACCCACAGTTGATCCAGAGGAAGGCAAAAAACCCAGCAAAGCATGATCCAATTTGCTCCTGCAGGGGAAAAATTTCTTTCCTGATCCCCCGAAAGGCATATTCCCTGGATGAACTTTACCTATAAATGTTATATCCTGTTATATTCTGTGTATCTATGAAAGAATCCAGGACTTTTTTAAAGCAATCCACTGAGCTGGCCAGAACCAACTCTTGAGGGAGTCTATTCCACATTTTCGCAGCTCTTACTGTGAAGAAACCTTTCTGTATTTGGAACTTAAATTTCTTTTCCTCCAGACGTAAAGAGTGCCCCCTTGTCCTCTGTGATGACCTCAGGGTGAATCACTCTACACCGAGTTCACTATATGAACCACTGATGTATTTATACATGTTGATCATATCCCCCCTTAATATCCTCTTTTCAAGACAGAATAAATTCAGTTCCTCTAATCTTTCCTCATAGCTGAGCTCCTCCATGCCTCTTATCAGTTTGGTTGCCCTTCTCTGTACTTTCTCCAGTTCCCCAATGTTCTTTTTGTGAATTGGTGCCCAAAACTGAACAGCATATTCCAGATGAGGTGTTACTAATGATTTGTACCGGGGTAATATGATATCTCACTCTCTGGAGTCTATACCTCTTTTAATACAAGAGAGGATTTTGCTCGCTTTAGAACCCGCAGCTTGGCATTGCATTCCATTATTAAGATTGTGATCTACCAGAACTTCCAGATCCTTCTCCACCATTGATTCCCCCAGTTGTACCCCCCCAGTATGTATGATGCATGCATATTCTTAGCCCCCAAGTGCAGAACCTTACATTTATCAACTTTAAACCTCATTTGCCACATAGTTGCCCAATTACACAGTTCATTGAGGTCGGCTTGTAAATTGGAGACATCCTGTAAGGACATTATTCCACTGCACAGTTTGGTGTCATCTGCAAAGACTGAAATGGGATTTTTAATCTCAGATCCTATATTGTTTATAAATATATTAAAAAGTAAGGGTCCCAACACTGAAACTTGGGGTACCCCACTGACACCCCTAGACCATTCAGAGTATGAATCATTAACCGCTACTCTCTGAATACAATCTTTTAGTCAGTTTTCTATCCATTTACATACAGATTTTTCCAAGCCTGTAGACTTTACCTTACACATTAGCCGTGTGTGGGGAACTGTGTCAAATGCTTTTGCAAAATCCAAGTATACCACGTCCACCGCCACCCCTCTGTCCAAGTATACCACGTCCACCGCCACCCCTCTGTCCAAGTATACCACGTCCACGTCCACCCCTCTGTCCAAGTATACCACGTCCACGTCCACCCCTCTGTCCAAGTATACCACGTCCACCGCCACCCCTCTGTCCAAGTATACCACGTCCACCGCCACCCCTCTGTCCAAGTATACCACGTCCACCGCCACCCCTCTGTCCAAGTATACCACGTCCACCGCCATCCCTCTGTCCAAGTATACCACGTCCACCGCCACCCCTCTGTCCAAGTATACCACGTCCACCGCCACCCCTCTGTCCAAGTATACCACGTCCACCGCCACCCCTCTGTCCAAGTATACCACGTCCACCACCACCCCTCTGTCCAAGTATACCACGTCCACCGCCACCCCTCTGTCCAAGTATACCACATCCACCGCCACCCCTCTGTCCAAGTATACCACGTCCACCGCCACCCCTCTGTCCAAGGTTTTGGTCACCTCCTCATTAAAAGAAATCAGATTTGTTTGACAACTTTTGTCTTTCATGAATCAATGCTGTCTGTTGCTTAACCACTTGCCTACCGGCACTTATACCCCCTTCTTTACCAGGCCAATTTTCAGCTTTCAGCACTGTCGCACTTTGATTGACAATTGCGCAGTCATGCAACATTGTACCCATATGAAATTTTTATCATTTTTTTTCTCACAAATAGAGCTTTCTTTTGGTGGTATTTAATCGCCGCTGGGCACTTTAATTTTTGCGCTATAAACAAAAAAATTGCAAAAAAAAAAAAAAAGTTTCTTTGTTTCTATTATAAAATTTTTCAAACAGGTAATTTTTCTCCTTCACTGATGTGTGTTGATGAGGCAGCACTAATGGGCACTAATAGGCGGCACTGATGGGCACTGATAGGCAGCACTGATAGGCGGCACTGATAGGCAGCACTAATGAGGTGGCACGGATAGGCGGCACTGGTAGGCGGCACTAATGAGGTGTCACGGATAGGCGGCACTGATAGATGGCACTGATAGACAGCACTGATAGGTGCCACTGACTGGCATCACTGCTGAGCACTGACTGGCGGCACTGCTAGGCATTGACTGGCACAACTGCTGGCCACTGACTGGCACAACCGCTGGGCACTGACTGGTGGCACTGACTGGTGGCACTGACTGGCAGCACTGCTGGGCTGCACTGATGGGCACTGGTGGGTGGCACTGGTGGGCACAGGTGGGTGGCACTGGTGGACGCAGGTGGGTGGGCACAGGTGGGTGGCACTTCTGGGCACAGGTGTGTGGCACTGCTGGGTGGCACAGGTGGGTGCACTGCTGGACAGAGGAGGATGCACTGATGGGCACAGGTGGGCAGAACTGGTGGGTGGCACTGCTTGGCACCGATCATCAGGGCACTGATCATCAGTGCCCTGATGATCGGTGCCAATTCCTGCTCTGACAACTGCCGGTTCTCGGCAGTACTTTCCTCACGCTCTGACAGCGTGAGGAAAGTGCAGCCGAGAACCGGCAACTGCATTTCCTGGTGATCAGCGTGTCATTGGACACGGCTGATCACGTGGTAAAAGGCTGCTGTGATTGGCCTTTTACCACATCACATGATCAGCTGTGTCCATAGGACACAGTGATCATGGAGATCGCCGGGGGCGTGCAGGAGAGCGCGACCTGGGAGGACGTCATATGACGTCCTCCCAGAACTTGCCGGCCGCAGTGTAGTCGTCATTCGGCTATCTGCGGTCGGCAAGTAGTTAAAATATTTTTTTCCAGCAAGAACTCATCTATGTGGTCTTTTATTAAACTCTCCAGTATCTTCCCAACTATAGAAGTTAAACTAACAGGTCTATAATTACTTGGTAAAGATTTTGATCCCTTTTTAAATATAGGCACCACATTGGCCTTACACCAATCCAGTGATACTATGCCAGTCAATGAAAATTGAAATGACAGAGCTCGCAGGTGTATGCCATCCGGTCCAGGTGATTTATTCACCTTTATTCTGTCTATTTCTGGATCATATCAGTTGTGAGCCAATGTGGATCATCGGGGGCTGTGTCAATACCATGCCCATTATGGACAGAGCTGTGGGAAGGACCCAGCAGGTCACACCCACTACAGACTGCCTACAGAAAATGCAGGAGAGGGTAGAGACAAGCAGCTGCAGTCATGAGCTTGTTATAACCTTTTGCTGACAGGATGTTTTTCTACATTTGGGGGTAAGCAAGTGGTAAAGTAGAACTTTTTCTTCCTATTAAAAATAAATATGTGCTGCATGATCTAATTCTTTGTATATCTGCACTTGCAGTGTTGTTGAACCCTGCAACATTTAGCAAATACTTGTTGATCCTGCCAGTGAAGCCAAACTAATGCCGCTTTCTGTGATGCGGTGGCAACAATATTGCTCTGCTCCTGAATTCAGAGCAGAGTTGTCGCTTTCATGTCGGCTGTGCTTGCTTGCACCACACATAGATGAAACAATGTTGCGGGGTATGGCTATCAGAATTGTCACTTCTGATTCACTAGCCCGTAGACTGTCAATCAGCCTATGGCCACACCTAGTCCTGCCCACTGCTTTCTGGATTGACAGCATTGCCTCTGCTGTTGAAACCCTCCCACTGTGAGCTGCAGTGTCTGAGAGGGGGAGCATGTGAGACACACAGAGGATTTGACTCAGTCTGGGAAGGTAAAGGAACATTTTGTTTAGTTTTTGAGACTTGGCATCACATAGTAAGTGGATTTGGGACTTGTTTAGACCATCCCACAGGAGACTAAAGTCTTACTTTAAATAACACAAAGTGCATTTTTATTGTTACATTACACAGTGACTTTGGCCTAAATTATCATTTTTTTTTTATACAGACTGGGATGAAGGCGCTCACTGTTCCTTTCGGGGATTGTATGACAATGCATTCAACGTGTCTAATTATGGCTCCCCTCTGTATTGTAGAGTACATCTAAGGCTGTGTAATGATGTGTCACATTCCTTCAATTAACGCTCAGCTGTGTGTTATTGTTTTCTCTAATGGAGTCTATTTATCACAGGAAATTGGGCTGTCAGCAAACAAGCTAGGACTGAAAACAGTAAAACAGTAGAGCTGTTTATGATGGTGTAAAACTAGAAGTATCAATTAAACCATCCTAACAACCAAATCAGCAGCAGGTCTTGCCTGACACTGAGCACTAGAGATGAGGGCAGTGTTTTCAACCTAACTGAGCTTGCCAAAAATGTAATCATTTTGCAGTTGGCAACATTTTGCAGAAGTGAAAACTTTAAATGTTGTTGAACTGCTTTGGCAAACTTGCTCTAAATTACTTTTTTCTCTTTATTTTAGAGGGTGATTTTTTTTGGGAGGGGGGTAGGTTGCGTTTTTAGTTTATTTCTTTGTATTTCTGTGTGTTTTTTTTTCCTTTTTGTTGTATTTGTTATTTGTGTAATGTGATTCATATTTTTTATTTATTTTTTTCCACTCTGTTATCTTTATGTGGAAAAATTATAAAATAATGAGGCTAATGAAGTTCTGTTTTTTGGGTCCGGGGTAGTTACAGTAAAAGATGCTTCTGTAATTCTCATGAGCTATTTAAAGCCTATTATTATTATTATACAGTATTTATAAAGCGCCAATAGTTCACTCAGCGCTGTACATTACAAAGGGGGACAGAACATGTGACAGAACAATACCAATACAATGCAAAACATGAGGGGATCGAGGGCCCTGCTCTTTCGAGCTTACAATCTAGAAGATTATGCCCTTTATCCACCTTAAAGGAGAAGTGTGGGAATATACACAAATACACATACATACGAGGTGTGACAATTTAATTCCCGGAATGCCTGCAGCATAGCACTATGGTGGTGAGTCACACAGCCATTCGCACTCGAGTGTGTTCTGACATATTCCAATTTGCATTTGCCTGGGTCACAGACCAGTTGGCTCAGTCTTTATAGAGTAGTAGAAGAAATATTACATGTGTATTTTGCGCTGTTGGTGGAACACCAGTGACAGGAATCTGGAGCAATGGATTAACATCACATTTTGAGTGAAAATTGTCAAAAGTGCAGGCGAAACTTTAACTGTGTTACAAAAGGCTTATGGTGAACAACCCATGAAGAAATCAAGTGTTTTTGAATGGCATAGGCCAGAACCGTAACTAGAACCTTCAGAGCTCCAGTGCTAGAAACCATAAAGGGCCCCCCTTACCCCAGTCTTGCCCCCCCTGCCCACAGTGGCGGAATGGTCGCAAGTGCAACCTTTGCAATCCTGGTGGTTCTGACACTGGTGTACATTTTTTTATTTTTAGAAAAAAATGTTTATAATTTTTTTAGGAGCCCCATTGGAAGGCTTTGTTGAAATATCAGGGGTCTAAATAGACCTCTGATGTTTCACCTTTGACACAGAAAAAGAAGATTAAGGGCACAGCCTTCAATCTCCATCTCTGAAACCTCAGCTGCACAGAATGAATGGACAGGAATAGCTCTGTACAGAGCTTCCTGCTCATTCATAAACTGAAGCATAGTAAACACAATTTACTATGTCTCAGTTATGAATGAATAGAGTCAGTGATTGGTACGGATCACTGACTATTCATTAAAATAATAAAGGTGCCAGTAAATGACACATTTACTGGTCCCTTCCTCGATCTCCATCCTGATAGATCCCCCACAGCAGCTGGAGGGATAAGGGAGGGGGGAACCCGGCAGCACTGTGGGAGATGAGGGGGGGCTGGGGGAGCACACAAGAGCCAAGAGCAGCAGGAGGTGGATAGGAGGGCCAGCGGGGCGGAATGTAGAGAAACTGTTCCCCTCCAGGAAAATGGAGGGGATTGGTTCCTCTATATACTGAGCCTGCTGCTCTTCCTATCCAGGCGTACAGGGGGGCCCCATGGGCCCCCTGGAGCATGAGGCCAGATCACAATAGTAACCACTGTACATACGCACCTGGCATTGGCAGGAGGGGTGAGAATATGTCCATTATAATGCAAGAAATGAGCAGCCAAAAATGCAAAAGATGGATGCAAATGTGGAAAATGAAGAGGTTACAGAATCTGTTTAGAGGAAAAGACTGGAACTCTGGCCTGACAAGTGGTTTCTCCACCACAACAATGATGTTTTAAGTGTTCACGAGTTCCTGGCCCAGAAATCCGTTCCGAAACTGTAATAGAGGAGAGATCTCAGGGCGCTAATGGCTAATGTCCAGTGTTATATGTCCCTAAGTCCCAATAAAGTCTATGGCTAGTAACTGCTGCAGATGGCAGCCATCCCAGAGTAAGCCAACTCTGTATGCAAAAAGAAAAAGAAGAAGAGAATCGCCCTTTGAGTGCAGTATGAAGGAAATTTTTAATGAACCACAATTATAAAACTCACAATGTGAAGATGTTTAAAAAGCCCATCAGTAAAACTGTTTCTGTGTCTTGCAGGGGTCCATCCCGTGGGGTGCTGGCCGCTTTAGATGGTGACAGGGTCTTGGGCTGCTGGAGACAGTAGAGGATCCCACGGTCCCATAGGGGATGATGACAGGGTCCCGGGCTGCTGGGGGTGATAGGGATTCCCAGACTCCTTCGTCCGACCAGAACCTGAAGTGCCTGTGACCAGTGTGAACCGCAAGTCGGGCAGACGTGACGTCACACAGGAAGAGATGCAGTGAACTGGAGGGAGGACACAAGGCTACGCACTCGGAGCTGACTGCTCCTTCTACTGGCCTACCTTGGTCCAATACTACAAGCTGTTCCCCAATGACTCTAAGATTGAGAATTGAGCAGGTGACTGCTGATGCCGGAGTTCTTGTGTCCATTCCGAGCACACAACAGTGACTGTTAGTCATCGCCCCTCCAGCACTTACTGGAGTGCGGGGCTGGAGAGATGGTGAAAGAAGTTGTCTCAGACTGTTAGGCCTGTAAGGCCTGTAAGGCATCTGGTTGGATCCTGGAGCATCTTTATGAAATCAACCAACAGAGGGCTTTAGTTCAAAAGTCCATATATACTTAATTCTTAAAAAAACAAAAATAGGTGCACTGTCACTTTAAATAACACACTGCAACATAAATGATTAACTAAAGTGAATAAATATCACATAGGAGTAAATATTTAGCAAAATCATAAATTCCAAATATATATACAAACAATTATTAAAAAAAATAAACCCCATATGAGAAATCAAAAAAGCTCAAAGAATTTAAAGTCCGGATAATAGTCCTGCAATCCAATCTGTGATAGGATGCAGTGCAAATGTGAGCTATATATGCAAAACGAGATGTGCTCCGCATTTCTGCTACCAGTGTTGTAAAGCCTCTTACCAGATACTTTTTTTCTTTGGACCCGAGATCAAAAGCGCCTGACTGTCATACAGCTATATAATCTTCCTGTAGCATTGGGTCAGCAGCACTCCACATTTAGCAGTATACACAGCATAACAGAGACAAGAGGATAAATCTCATGGTGTTAAAAAAAAAATAAACTTGTTAAAAAAATCCCTAAAATGTATAACTTAAAAGGCACTCACATAGACACAGGAAAAGATTGGCATTTCACAGAATACAAACAGCACTGCTTCAAGTCTGGCCAGCTTGCGTGATGACGTCGTAAACCAAGCTCTGCCCTGGTGACCTTGCTTGTCTTGGTGACCTTCAAATGGAGACATCTGTTGCAGTGAGAGCTGTCTAAAAGGAGAATACCCTTCATTTTGTAGGGGGCTTAGAGGCTAAAGAGTTTTTGTTTTACTTTCTAAGCCAGTACACCTAGAGCCAGTGACTAAAAGAATGAGCAAATTGTTATACTACTTCACTATCAGTGTGGTGTAGAGTGCTAGCGTGGGTGAACTGTAAGTATGCAGTACACAATTTCAACAGTATAAAAATACAAACTACAGCAATAAGGACTAGGCCAGACTGCACTGGCAAGGAGGGTAACAGTCTGGATCCTTTCTGTTATACTATTCTTCTTACTGACAGTCAGTATCATGGTGTGTGGGATGGCTGTGTTCTGCCATTGAAGCCCTGTGAACTTATATCATGGCACACGTTGGCTGATCCAGGCCCCATTAGTCCAAGGCCAATAGGAATATGAAAGTAGTGTATAAAGTGGCAGGCACTCTACTCAATGGGCATAGTGGCAGGCGCTCTACTCAATGGGCATAGTGGAAGGCACTCTACTCAATGGGCATAGTGGCAGGCACTCTACTCAATGGGCATAGTCGCAGGAGCTCTACTCAATGGGCATAGTGGAAGGCACTCTACTCAATGGGTATAGTGGCAGGCACTCTACTCAATGGGCATAGTGGCAGGCACTCTACTCAATGGGCATAGTGACAGGCACTCTACTCAATGGGCATAGTGGAAGGCACTCTACTCAATGGGCACAGTGGAAGGCACTCTACTCAATGGGAATAGTGGCAGGCACTCAGCATTGTTCCTTGTTTTTGTAACCCACTCATGCTTTTTTATTTAAGGGAGGATGATCTGAAATGCCTTAAATTTCTTAAAGAACTAACAGATGACATCTTACTTAGAGGTGGTGGCTCCAGCAGGTAAGTACACACAGGCCTTTTGCTTACCTCCTAATAACCTTGCTCCCAATAACTCCACATATACTACAATGTACAATGTACAATGTCTGAAAATTTGTTCTAATTCATGTCAAAAACAGTCAATATAAATTGTTGATTTGATTTTGCTGTATTTGTTATTATAGCTTTCTTTTTTTGCTTTTGATATACTTAACAGAGTAGTCCTAAGGCATATCTAAACAAAAAATAAAACATTAATACATTGCAACTTACCGATCTTAGATGCAGTGTTTTCACCAATTTTCCTTTTTTTTTTTTATACATTCTTTACTTTCATCTGGTGATTCTGCAAGTAACACACCTTACTCAATTGATCATTTGCTGTATTAGATCTATGGAGGAGCAGCATTGTCACCCTAAGCTGTCCACTAATATGGTCCCTTAGCTGATAAGCAAGGATGATGGGGATTCATTATAAAGAAGGAGTACATACAGTACATATAAAGGATGTGATTACACTCAGAGTAGTTTAAACATAGGTTTAGCAAAGTTCAGTAAATAGACTTTTAAACTTTATATGTGAGTTTGCTAATGTATTTTATGTCATTGCCAGTGCAATAGACCATGTGTTTCAAGACCACCTTCAAAGAAAAGATCACAATATCCCAGAGGTAGGTACTTTTCTTCTATGTCCTTATTGAAAAGGCAACTGAAAAAACAGACTGCAGTGCTGGGCTTTCTTATTTGAAAGCCCAGAATCCTTGGCAAACTGAGTATTACAGGTGTATCCTGTAGTAAATATAAAGAGTTTACAGAATAAAAGTTAAATGTAAAAAAAAATAATAGTAATGCCCCTTAAAGGTCATTAGTACTTTTATATACTCTGTTGGCCAACCTAACTGAAGCTGTCCTGGACTTTGTTTGGCGGTGACATATAGGCACCTGGACTGGTCCTATCTAAAGTCAAATAGAGTCAAGCAGACAGTGCAGTGCCACTGATAGAGTACTCTTTCTGTACTGTGTCTCATTAATGCTGCATACAATGAAACATTACTTTCTTGTAACATAAAAATATTCAGGTATGTTATAAAGATAAAAATAAAACAAAGTAAACCTTACTAGTAAATCTTATTGTAGCAAATGCAATTACAGCCAAAATCTCAGTTAAATACATTCACTAAATAATTTTCAAAGTATTTGAGCTGTAAAATGATGATTACATTAGATAATATCGAATTGTCAAATACCAAGCATTAATATAATATATTGTTGAACAGAACTGTGCTACTTTGGATAAGCGTTCTGAATATATATAGGATACAGAGCCATGCATTTTACAAACAAGAACTCAAATCCCTTAAACATTAGGGGCAGCTTAAGGAGGACTTATCGTACAGCCAAAATGCACAAATCCTTTACAGCTACTTGAATTATACTGACTTGAATTATAGTTCACATAATATAGCTTCACTTTTTACTCATTCTCATGTGGTTATACTGATTCCTGCCAACAAAATGACTTTTTAGATCGTATTAACTGATTTAAGATGATACTTCATTGTAAAATGCTTGTATAACCAACATTTTATAGGATTTCAAAAACTGGTTTTGCAAACATCATTTCACACTTTCAATGTCCATCTCCTGCCATTTTTTTTAAATTGTGTCCCAGCCAGGCAATTTTTCCTTCCTCCCCAGCCCTGGCCGCCATAGTAACACCTTTTGACACTAGATATCCTTCAGCCAGTATCGCTCAGCACTGAAAACTGAGGACATCCTATGAGTGCAGGGCATCATGGGCCCACCCCAAGAGGGAGCCACCATGGCACCCTGAAATCACATATTCAAACCATTTTATTTTCTTCAGCTTTCAATAAATTGGGAAGGGTTCATATTTTTCAGGTTTTAATTTTGTCTATGGTCTCACTGGGTAGATTTCTCATAATTCTGAAAACCATGCAAGTGTAGCGTTATTCCCCAAGCAATCCTGGATTGTTTGGGTAACCTCTGCTTTGACTAGAGATGACCCACCCTTACCTGGACCCAAATGACACCATGGCACACTTGTGAATCTTTCAGTGGGCCTTACTGAACTGCAAAGCCCTGTAAAAAAAAGATTAATTAAACAGGAGTATATTAGAACAAATATGGTTTCAAATACAAAAAAACATATTCTTAACCCACCAACCTGCACAAAGGCAAAGGCCCTGCCTACAGCACAGGCCATTGAGATAGAAACTAAAGTATTGTCGTTGTTGGGGCCCTTGACATGGTGGAGCACTCACCCCTCCTTTACACGGGGGATTTTTCAATCCAGAGACCTGGGCCAGCAGACAAGACCAGGATGATTAAAGGCCTCTCACTAGTGCAGCAACTGGTCTGAGAACTTCCACGAAGGCCAGAAAAAGGGTCTCTCCCCTCTCTCTGGGGCTCCCCTCTCAAACCAGCTTTCTGCAGCATCGCAGAGCAGTACTGAAACAGCTGCAGCTATAGCACCTTGCAACAAAAGGGATAGCCCACATGGTCATTGGGGATTTTAAACGCACACCACACAAGTGAGATGGTGACCATGTGGCCTCAGCAACCATCCTCTGCAGCCCTCTTTGTCTTAGCAATGGCAGGAGGCTCAGCAGCTCTCACCCACAGCACACGGTCCAGTCCAACAGCAACCACAGTTCAGGAACCCTGAGCCCTCTACCCAGGCTCCTGGGTGCCAGGAAAATCCAGATCTACTTCCTGGGTTCACTGTCTCATATACACTCAGCAGCACAGATACAGTATTGTGCAACATAAAAAAATCAACTACTTTAATTTTATTCTACAAGACTTCTGCTTTCAGATAACATATAATGTTTTTGGGGGAGATTAGTAATTTTTAGGCAAAATATGGGCGACGTGGACATAAAATAAAAATAAGGATCTGGCAGTGAAAGAGTTGCAACAATGTATTTATTTTTAAAAATATTACATTTGTTTTAAATCCCAACTTCGGAACAAAAAAGATTTCCCTTGCAGTGGGGCTGTGCTTGCACTGCAGGGGGTTAACTGCTTGTTTTTGTCTAGAGGATTGGAGAAGGAAGATATACTTATCTAATCCTCTGATCCTCTCAGTACAAGACTGGTCCCTGTGGTTCCTATGCCCCTGCAGCTTAGCTGTCATGTGCAGTGGACTGTTCCTGATGTCATCACACCTATAAATCTGCTCTAGATGTGAGTATGTCAGGAACACTCCAACGTTGGATTGTGGGGGAGAGCTGTTTGCCACTGGATCGGAGGATCGGGTGAATATTAGCCTTCTGTTCACTCCTGGACAAAACTAGCACGGGAAAACTTTTTTTGTTGCCAGAGTTATTCTTTAAATTCAACTAGTGCAAATATCGGAATTTTGCTTGATTTTCAAGTGGTTGTAAAGGCTCAAGATTTTTTTTACCTTCATGCATACTATGAATGAAGGTGAAAAACCTTCTTTGTGCAGCATCCTCCCCAGCCCCCCTAATACTCACCTGAGCCCCCACTCGATCAAGTGATGTGCACTGGAGTCTCGGCTAGCCCGGGACCCCTTCTCTTCATTGTCTGAGACAGAAGCAGGAGCCATAGGCCAGTGAGCCAATAAGAAGAGAGAGGAGGCAGTGCCGAGCTGTGACTCTGTGTGTGAATAGACACACGGAGCAGCAGGTGCCCCCGTAGCAAGCTGCTTGCCGTTGGGGCACCCTACAGGAGGGAGGGCCTGCGGGAGACCCGAGAAGAGGAGGATCCAGGCTGGTTTGTGCAAAACTACTGCACACAGCAGGTAAGTATAGAAATGTTTGTTATTTTTTCTAGAAAAAAGGCTGGAGGTGGAGGGGTGACTTCTCTGTGTTTCTTATCAGCGGCAGAAAAAGTTCAGATCACTGCCCTGATTCTGCTGTGAGAGGGGATTTTGAACAAAATTAGACTATTATATAAAAACATTTTCTACATTTTCTTTCAACATTTTTACCTCTACATTTCATTAGCTAAGAAGAAAAATCTTGCCTTGCCATCATTTAGTATCTGTGAAATGAGACTTGATGAAATTATTTTTAGAAGACAGTGAGAGAATCATTAATCGTGAGGCTGTTACTGTTTCTAATTGATTTTGTACTAAAATATGGATCATAATTAAAAACGCTCATGGATAAAAAAATCTTCGCTGATAAACAGAACCTTCTGCTGAAAGTTTTACCTTGTGCTCTTCCAGCATTTTATATTTAATGCATGTCAGCTGCCTTTCAGAATGTAAACGTGCTCCTGCCAGACACCCACAGGCTAATTTCAAATCTGTCTGGGATCATTCAGATATTCGACTATCATTGCAGCCTCTCTGAAAAGTGATCTGCAGGGGATTGCTTTACAGAAGGTGTTTGACAGGCAGTAAGGGGGAGATATGTTGCCTCCTCAGCATCTGTTTTAACCCTCAAAATCCTAACCCACCACACCACAAATGCATGTATTGCACATGGTTGCAGTACAGCTGCACCGCGGCACCATTCACTTATAAGATTTGCATTCAGCAGTGGCACTGCTGCTGACCATGACAAAAGGTTTAATTTCTGCTGTGGCATGTCTACAGCCCTGTGCGTCTTCATATCAGTGTTTAGGTGGGCGTTTGGGGGCAGTAAAACCATGGCTCAACTATCTGCTTTTACAGCCCCCTGACTGCCTGTGTGAACGAGCCCTTGTGTGAGGAATACCTTGTCTACTGGTATTTGGCGTACCCCCTCATGCCCCAGATGAATCCTCACCTTCACCTAGCTGTACTGAGGGTATCCCTGAGCAAGAGGTCCCAAGAGCTTGCAGCTAAGCAGTCCCGGATGAGGACTAGTTGGTATTACACCTGACCGCCCTCTCCCCTTCCCTGGCCCAGGGGGTGTAGGAGTACTCACACTGTCCTTTTTCCGTTAGCTTCATGGGTCAGTGGCTGCCTTCAGGCCTTACGCTGGGCTGTTTCCTTCCCGACTAGCAGGCTGTCCTCCATAGGAGACGTTGAGGCAGTAGAAATCCTCCTGTTCAGCATCCTGCCTGTAAGTAGGCTCCCCTCCATGGGGCCCCTTCCCAGGCTCCACACTCCAGCCTTCCTCTCAATCCTTCTTCCACTCGACACTGCACACTATTCCCCAGGCTGTGTGATATTTGAGGGTTGTCCTTTTCATCGTGCCCAGCTTCCTGTCAGGAGACTGGCTAGGGTCCCCCAAACATGTAGATCTGGGCCTCCTCCCCTCCTCCACCCTTGTTCCAGAAAGTTCTCTGTCTCTGGGAAGGTGGGAGGGCTCAGAAGCCCTGACCTGTAGAACCTCACAGCCTGTCCTGAGGTGAACTCACTGCCTCACTCCCAGGCTGACTCATCCCAGGCTGCTGCGCAGCCTCTATCTAAAAAAAAGAAAAAACAACAAACCTATCTGGCTAAACCTAGAGGATGGTACACAACTTTGGACACAAAGGGGTTTATTTACTAAAGCTGGAGAGTGCAAAATCAGGCTCCTGCTTCTGCATAGAAACCAATCAGCTTCCAGGTTTTATTGCCAAAGCTTAACCTCCTTGGCGGTATTCCCGAGTGTAGCTCGGGGTAACATTTCAGTACCACAAACGGTAACCCCGAGCTACACTCGGGAATACCATGCGGCACTGCTCCAGCATTTGTTCTTCACTTACCTTACCCTGCGCTCCCACGATGTGTCCCCTGCAGCGTCCCCGGCCATCTCCTTCGGAGGATGCCGGCATCCGGCTTCTGTGTCCTGTCCCTGTGATGTCAGGACGTACGGGCGCCGCTGGCGGCGGGAACTTTGAAAATTTTAAAAAATGTCTTTTCTTTTTTTTACATTTTACATAGTAAAACATTGCTGTGTAAACCAATTTCACATACATATTGTCCCGAGTGCTTTGTCCTGTGCCCTGCCTGCATTTTGTCTGTTCTTTCTGCCTGGAAACTGAGAAATGTCCATGGCATCCAAAAAGTGTCCCTTTAGGTCAAAAGCGGTTTAGATCAGATAGAGAACAGCGATAGTAAATCAGAACCACTTGCAGAATTGAGTGATAATGATTTGTGGGGAAATTCATCATCAGACACTGAAAACGATTTTGCGACTTTGCTCAGCAATGTGCTAACTTGGAGCTATATTTCACATTTCAGTGTTTTTGGTTTGATTATATTATTGAATTAAATGTATTATTATTATATTATTATTTTTTATGATTATTTATTAAATTATAATTTATGATTACGTGTTTCAAATTTTATCCTACCCGGGATGTTTACTAGACTCTTGTTCGGACAGATTTCAGTGAGTTATTCCTAAAAATTACAGCCTACAATAAAAAAACTACATATTTCCATGCAAAATAATGGTACCGCTTTCAGCACCAAAAATCGGAAAGAATCATACCGCCAAGGAGGTTAATTGAACAAACTGAAGTTAGAGGCTGATTGGTTTCTGTGCAGAAGTGAGCCTGATTTTGCACTCTCCAGCTTTAGTAAGTAAAACCCATAAAAGTTGCATGACAAGTCACAGCTCATTGTTTTCAATGGTACCCATTGGAACTTACAGTCCAAGCGACTTTTAAAAGGTTCCTGCACTACTCTGCTGCAACTTGAATGCCAGACAGTGTAAAGCTACATCAAATGTCCCATCAAAATCGCATCAGAAATCCCACTGGAAATTGGAGTTGCACAAATGTGAATGGAGCCTGAAGGCAGCAGCACTGTGTTACTAGGAAATAAACAATTGTTTGAATTTGGAGAGGGACAGAGAGGGTGGGGGATAGGTGGAGTTCAGTGTTAGTAGGCAAATAAATTGCAACCACAAAAACATTATTATCTATTCTTATATTTATTTTTTCTTAAAGTGTTACTAAACCCAGGACCCTGCATTCACTATATCTGGTCTCCCAGGACCCTGCATTCACTATATCTGGTCTCCCCGGACCCTGCATTCACTATATCTGGTCTCCCAGGACCCTGCATTCACTATATCTGGTCTCCCAGGACCCTGCATTCACTATATCTGGTCTCCCCGGACCCTGCATTCACTATATCTGGTCTCCCAGGACCCTGCATTCACTATATCTGGTCTCCCACAGTACACACAACATGGAAATGCAATCATTTTAGTAAATATAAACTGCTAAATACCTTTTCTCATCAGCAATTAGAGCGGTCTTGTGACTTCTATCAGTGTTCAACAGAGCACTGCTTAATCTTGTAGGAGGAGTTTTCATTCTCCTCTGACTGTCCTATAAGGCTGCATGACCCCTGACCCTCTGTCTGGACAGTGTGGATTGACCCTGTGCTGATCACATGCACCCCCCCCCCCCAAAAAAAAAAACACCTCTCTAGCAATACACACCAAACTGAGCATGTGTCTCCTAGGGCTCTGTACTATCAGCAGATTGATTGAGGACAGTAGAAGAAGGGGAGGATCAGAGAAGACAGGATCAAACAGCCTTTTTACATAATGCAGAGGATGAACTCCTTAGGTTCCACAGTGAGTATAACAAGCATTCTTTACTGCATATACAGACTGATTTTACTGATGTGGGTTTAGTAACACTTTACGTTCTTTGTTCTTCATGACATGAATAGATAACCAGAATGCATTGTTCTTTCCTGTGCCCCCGGACTGTCATATCTACACAAACCCTTCAGCCTTCACTGACATACATGGCTCTGCATTGGTTAGTGCTTAGTACAAATTACAGCAGATCTGTCAGTTGCCCTCCTGGATAATGGAGAGTTTTATGTCTAATGTAAAATTTTCTGTAGAAAAAAAAACCTTCCAATCCAACACACTGTCAAGCATGACTCCACAGGGGAAGAAAAGGTAAAATAAAGCCGTGGAGAAAGTTCAGAATTATCAATTAGTTACACCAGGGCAGACAGAACTGTAGAAAAATGTGAGATTTGTCAAAAAGCTGTTAGCCGCACTTTAGAGACAAGGTTTACCCGGGGCTAAAGATTATTCTTTTTTTTTTTTTTACAGCTATACTGTAGGAAAATATAAAATACAAAAATGAATGTATTTCTGTATTCATGAATTCAGTTCACACCAGTGCGACTTGTCATGTGACTGGAGAGTTCAAAATCGCATGATAAGTCGCACTCCATTATAGGCAAAGGAACCATGCAAATTGGTGTGACTTAAGTCGCAGTGACTTTGAAAAAGGTTCCTGCACTATTTTTGTGCGATTTCATTGCAACTTGCATTGACATCTGTTATATGAAGTCGTACAGAGTGTCAGCAAGCCACAATGAAATTGCTCTGAATAGTCAACTTTGAAGTTGCACAGAGTAGCACGATTTCAAAGCCACACCGGTGTGAACAAGGGCTAAATGTATTTTCTGAATACAAGCAGTATACGTACCAGATACTGACCTGGTATCAGCCAGTAGGAGTCCCAGTGTGGAGAGGAAGAAGCAGCACAAGTCAGTACATGTGCTGACAAGGAACATGATGATAGGAGGAGAAAGTAGAGTGGCAAAGAAATCAGCCTCATCGCTGTGCTGCTTCTCCTTTCCCTGTCCAGTCACAGGCAGGGGTGTGTCCAGGAAGACCTGGGCTCTGAGGAAATGGGCTGAAGGAGGCTCCTCATTAGACTAAGGACATCTAGCTGCAGAAAAAAATAGTGCAGGGGAAAATTCTGTATGGAAGGGGAAACTTGCAGCAAAAATCTGGTTTTGTTATTTTATCTTTGAATGGTCCTATTGCTATCTCTTTATATTTGGGTGGAGTTCTGCTTTGAAGCGGGACTTTGCCCATAACAACCTAGTAAAGACAATGTTCTTTAGCAACTAACATACATTCCACATGATTAATTATGCTACCACAATTAGTTTGTGCTGTAAATTGCCTCCAGCATTGCCCCTGTTTCTTCTTGCAGTAGCCTGCCATTTTGCTGAAGCCTGAGTCCCTGAGCAGCGGTAAATCTTTAGGCTGTCAGCAGATCGGCCTCTTCATTTTCAGAAGTTCCAAAAAATGGAGAGCAACTGAGCATGTGCAGTTCAGGGTGAGACAGTTTATTACTACATTTAAACAGTAGGTAGGAAGGAACGGGTGGGTGGAAGGAAGGAAGGAAGGAAGGAAGGGAGGGAGGGGTGGGTGCAAGGAAGGAAGGGGTGGATGGAAGGAAGGGGTGGGTGGGTGTAAGGAAAAAAGGGAGGGGTGGGTGGAAGGGAGGGAGGAAGGGGTGGAAGGAAAGAAGGGAGGGGTGGAAGGGAGCTGTGGGTGGAAGGAAGGATGGAGGGGTGGGTGGGTGGATGGTAGGTTGGACTCACATGACTCATTCAGATGCATCAGAGCTGTCGGCTGCTGTGTTCAGTTTCCCGCCCACACATCCTCTGAAGCTGCATGGACTGGAGTGTGGGTGGGCACAGGGGGAGGCAGAACCGTTCCAGCCTCTCTCCTCTCTTCTCCTTTTGGTACGGAAGATGGAGGGAGGGAGTGGGCATTGAGAAGAACACAGTGGTGGTGGGAGGGAGAGGGTGTGGGGGGGAAGGGGCAGAAAGAAAACAGAGTCATCAGGTATGTTCTTTGCAGCAGTGGGGGCACTCGAGTGGAAATAAGGTGGGGGCGGTGTGTGGGAGGAGTGGCGGTGGGGGCAGTGACAAGCAGCGATCTCCTGTATGGCTTTCAGTAAAGCAGCTGGAAGCCGCTTCTCCTCCCCTCCCTCCCTCAGCTTCCAGCTGCTTTATTAAAAGCCATACAGGAGATTGCTGCTTGTCACTGCCCCCACCGCCACTCCTCCCACACACCGCTAGTCCCGGCACTGCTCGCCGCCCCCATCTTATTTCCACTCAAGTGGAAATTTCGAGGGCTGCAGGGATGGTTGGTAACTCTCCTCTGGGGGGGGGGGTCAGACCCCCCTGAATTCCCCCTTATCTATGCCCTGGCTGCAAGGGGCGGGGCACATGCTGTGATGTCATGTTGCCGTGATGACCACCCAGCTCAGTGACAGATCTGTCATTGTGGGCTGGTGGTCCAGAAGGGAGCGCTGCTGGGGCCGTTCTCGGACCACGGTCTACCATTTAGTGAACCCTGCTATAAACTATCTTGTCCAGGTACCCTAATAACATGTAGCATGTTTAGTTGTTTCTGAAATGTCAGGGTTAAAGTGGTTGTAAAACTCGTACATGAAATATGAACAAAGCATATCCCTCAATAGTGGGTAATTGCTTCAGTCCAGAGCACCAAGTGTCATTTCTGTCTGCTGCCTCATTCATCTGCTGTCTGTATTAGTCACCTCTGAAAAGTTTTCCTGACACCAAGAGAAAAAAGGAGATGGGGAGGGATCTCCTACACACAGCCTGTGATTGACAACCTCAGCTCTGTTCCTGTATGGAGCAGTCCACAGTATGTCATATACAGCACAGCATACATGGGGCAGCCTTCAGTATGTCACGTATAGCACAGCCTACAGATAGGGCAGGCCACAGTATGTCATGTACAGCACAGCCTATAGATGGGGCAGTCCACAGTATGTCATGTACAGCACAGCCTATAGATGGGGCAGTCCACAGTATGTCATGTACAGCACAGTCTACAGATGGGACAGTCCACAGTATGTCATGTATGGCACAGCCTATAGATGGGGCAGTCCACAGTATGTCATGTACAGCACAGTCTACAGATGGGACAGTCAACAGTATGTCATGTACGCCACAGCATAGGGCAACCTGAAGAATGACGTACAGCACAGTGGTGCAGTGGTTCAGCAATGGTAGCTTATGGAAGGTCCCCACTTCTCTGACTTTGCTACTTGAGACCCTGTGACAGAGGCAGTGAGGGCTGGTACTCTGAACAAATACAAGATCTGTCATAAGGGATAATATAGATTATGAGGTTCTGAGAAGTAACCATCCAGTGCCTGTGGGTGCCACAATCGAGATAGCAAAGAGAGTGGCAGCTTGGAATTGAGACCCCACCCGTGTTGAGTGAGCCAAACAAGGTTTCCCACCCAACTGTGAACAAGCTACTGTTTACTTGGTGTAGCAACAAAATAAAAATATCATAATTGGTTGTAAATAGGGATGTTATAGGTGTGTAAAGTATGTTTGTTTGTTTTTTTTTCAAATACAAAATGAAATTTATCTACAGTAAAGTCTGTAATCAACTGATGTTTATCCAAATGGAGTACACAATCAGCCAACGCTGAAGAGGACGCGGTTCTCATCTAAAGGTCACTGACAGAAAACACAAACACAAGTGCAGGATGTACTGTTCCAGCAACCATTTACATTCATAAATATGAGGAGGAGATATGAAATTATGGATAGCCTGGCTATATAGATGTCACATCTGCCTTTCATATTTCTCCACTAATGCCACTAATCAGACTATTCATCTCTATTGTCTTTCTCCTGATATGCCCTCGGCATGTAGATCTACAAAACGCTTTGTGTTTATAAACATATCCGTCTACAGAGTATTTTTGAACACAAAGTTTTTAATGAAAATACAGAGTTAAAAAATATCCATTCAAATGTTTTCAGGGAGAAATCTTCCCCGCCCAGAGTTTTCTTTGTATCCAGGTGTTGCTGTATTGGTCACTCTTGCTACTAGTTTCCTGGCAATCTGAGAACTCTGTTGCTTCTGCCAGATTGCCTGCACATCACGGTATTCCAGAATTCTCCCACTACTGTTCTGTGCCATCACATTGATTATGTCATCTCCAGGAAGCTTCCTCCTCCTCCTACTGCTTGTGTCCTTCTCAGTTTCCATCCTCTGTGCTTCTACTCCTCTCCAGGTGCCCATCTGCCCTTTTGATGTTAATTTGTCCTTCCATACATGTCATGGAGCTTATCTTCTGAGAAGCTCATAAAGGAGCAGTTCTTTCTGTTAATAAGAATACAGCTGGAGGTAATTTTTTTATTTTGACAAACATGAAGCTTCTATATTAGAATTGAAATGTTGTTATATAAGGGTCCTTCACTTGAACCTAACACAGCCTTAGAATATAGAAGAACCGTTGAAATAACTTTCCAGTCTCAGGGAACCCCCCCGCTAAAAATGAATATCTCTACAACTCATGACACATTGATGTGATGGTCAGTGAGGAGAATGCTCCTTACACTTGTGGCTTTACCCCCTTAAAATCATCAATGGTGTCAGTGGGAACTTATCTGAGAGGCAGAAATTGCTCATTGCTCAAGGAACTCCTAGCCACATCTGGAAGAACCCTAGTTGGGAAACCCTGACCTAACATATGCAATATTTTTACAGAACCTTGCGGAATTATGGAAGCTGCCATTTCTGATTTGTTTTCAAAATTTCAAGCTCCATCATTATCATCGTTAAGGTAGCCATACACTGGAAGTATCTGGTTTGAAATTGTAGGAGCTATTGTTTGCTTTTCGTTAGTGGGGTCAAAGTGGCGTTAGTTTTTTTTATAATCATAGCAACGTGAGAACTCAAAGAAGAATTAAATTTGTTCCTTAGATAAAAATTTTCCAAACAGGGAATATGGTTTTCATTCATGAAAGTCCATTCACTCCGAAAATCAAATGTGAACAGCAGACATTTTTTAGAGTACTTTTGAACTACATTCATCATGTCATCAAATGTACTGATGAGAATTTTTTTTTCAGCAGACAGTTGATTTGCTGTGATCCTTGATGACCCCTCCCCGTGCTGTGCTGAATAACGGCGCTCTTCTCCAATGTGTTCCTGCTGCCAGAGATGAGCTCTGTCATTCAGCTCTCAATAGCCAGTCTTCTCTTTGCTAGCAGCATGGTCAAACAGTGGTGGGGAGGAGGGCAAGCTGTCCGAACACATTGCTCAGCAACTATGAAAATGGGAGCAAGTGTTGCATGCATGTGGTCCCTTGGGGGATTTGACTATGATTTTTCAAATGTGATGCTACTTCTTTAAACTACATTACGGTGGAACTATGGACAGAATAAAAAATTACATATTTGCTGCAGTCTATCCCTACCACTAAGGTGACTGTTTTCATTTCTCCCCCATAAAGCTGGCCATACGTGGATCAAAATTTGGCTGGTTCAGCAGGGACTGGCCAAATTTCAATCCATGTATGGGCTAGCTGGTTGTACATAAGTCAATATATCAAATGACTTGTGTACAACCAGCCTGTTGGGATTTTACCAAACAATCAGTGCCGTCGTCTATAGCCGACAACACTGATCATTGTATTCTGGTAGCGGACAAGGTTCCCTGCAGGCAGAATATATTAGCTCAGCAGGAGTGATTCCCCCATTCACATCGAATGTGTGGATGAGGGAATTGGTTCATATTTTTATTTGTTCAACCTGTTGATTGAAGGAAAAAAAATGAGTCATGTATGGACTGCCTTATAGTTTTAGTACCTGCTGATCCTGCCAGTAAATCCACTGGATTCCACTCTCTGTAACAAGCCAGGCTGTCCAGGTAAAGTGGCAGAGGGGCTGGAAGAAACCAAACGACTCTGGTGGGGGTTCCTACAAAGGTCGTCTTTTATTCATATGGCTTTTTTTTTTTTTTTTTTTAAATCACTGTCACTATAATTGCTGAAGAAATGCCTGGAGCTGGGCTTTGTCTCTTATCTATAGTCCATTTAAAACTACTTGTCCATCTAAGAAGAACAGCAGAGGCTGCCAACTAAGTGCAGTATGTATTCAGAAAAAACTTTTATTAGAAGTATAGCCAAAGCTATTTTGGTTGTACTTCTCCCGTAGGTCACAGGAGTGCAGTTTGTTCTGCACTCCTGTTGCCCACTTTCAGCAGGCTGACATCACTCCACTGGTCCATGCTCTGAAAAGATCCTGACCTGAGCTAGCCCCTCCTGCCCCCTCCACAGCCCAGCACTCCAGTGAGAACTGGACTGGCCGGGCAGAGAGCAAGCGACTGACTGAATCACGGCTCTCTGCTCATAACAGAGGGGAGAACTGAGTGGTCGGTGTTTCATCGCTCAGTTCTCACTACAGAGCCGGCGGGAAACAGATGCAGCATTGGATCAATGCTGCATCCACCTAGGTGAATAAAAAAACTTCTCTTTTAAAGAATCACAAGTGACAACTCACAAATTGTAGTAATTGAATTTGAATTCAATAATAATTCAATAATTGTAGGGGTTTTTTTTTATACATACTGCACTTAGTTTGGCTTCTCTGCTGTTCCTCTTATATACTACAGAGACCACTTCACTCTCATTGAGGAGCTGCCATGAACTATTCTATATGGATTATAGACTTTGTCATTTACAGTATATACATGACTAGTATAGAAGAGATGTACTCGCTAAGACCAAAGCAAATAAAACCATACCAACCAGACTCTCGAAATACCCCTTCCCCCCCACTCTCCATATACCAATAAAGGAGACCAAACACCACTGGAGTTAAATGGCCTTCACAGCCTTTTATTTACAATTCAACTTAAATCACAAACACATTCCTTAAAACAGAAACATACAGGATAAGTTGTTGGTCTACGGAGGCACCAAACAATATTGATATCCCCCTGTGGAACCTTAACCAAAATATCCATACTAGACCTCCATCCGCTACGCACCGACTTGGAGACAAAAACACACCTTCCACAGCGTAGAACCTACACCTTCCAGTTAAACCTCGGTTAACTGGAATGCACCTGGGCACACCATACCACTTATGGGTCCCAACCATACGTTTTCGCTTAAAATAATTTTCCACCTCCAAAGATCAACAACTGCCCCCAAAACAAAGCAAGCACTGAAAGACCCAAACTACCCCAGTTGAGGGCGGGAGGGAAGTTTCCTCTTCAGCTGCTATTCCAGCACTGGATCGTCTGACCCCCAACACTCCCCAAAATCATCGAAGATCCCACCCCGTACTACCATCACCAGTCAGGTAACCTTCCTGTTTTAGACCATCCCCTTTAACCTAACCCCTTCCTGTCTTTCTTTCCCCTCTTCACCTAGTCATGCCTGCCCTCCACTATTCTTCTCTTTTCGCTATGGGCACCACTGTATGTCCCTATTATTTTTACACATTCATGCCTTTGATATTGTGTTTTTAGCTGTCCTCCAATCTGCGCCATTCTCAGATTTTCTTTTTGCAATATACTTGTCCATCCAAGAGGACCCTGTTCTTGCAGGGACAACACTGCTGTGTGATTTCACTATAAAAGAAGTGTTTTCACCTTATTAAAGGAATTGTAAAAATATCAAATCTACTGGTAGAATCAATGTGTAAGAATACTATTTTTAGGTAAAAATCAATTTAGATTAAATATTATCTCTAGTAAATATCTACCCCTTTAAGCTATATTCATGTAGGCCTTTTGCCACGATGTGAATCCCAGCAGCAGTAATCCACCAATTTCTGATGCTTCGTTTGACAGCTGCCAAGCTTGTACACTGTAGGCTGGCTAGCAGCAGCTGCGGCTATTCGTGGCTGTTCACACAGCCAGCAATTACCTGCGTTGATCGCGCCTGGACACACTTTGCATGAACTCCGCAGCTAGTCACTCACAGCTGTCAGACCCAGCATAAGGAAACAGTAGATTCCTGCCGCTGGGACTTGCACCGTGGCAAAACACCTGTGCAAATGTACCCTTAGTCCCCACGTAGGTAAAATGTTAGCAAAGCCACGTAATGTTCTTTTCTTAAATCTTCTCCCTTCCTAATTGTTCCATCAGTCTCTCTACAATGTCTTTCGTTCTGCAAGATCTCTTCTTTCCACCAGCTGTATCAGAAGAAGCCGACCCACACAAACCCCCCCAACCACAGTAAACATTTACAGATCCCCCCAGTCTTGGTTTACCTACAATTAGCAGTCCCATTAATGTTTAAACTGTTTAATTATACAAAAAGATCATAATGTGTGTTGAACGTGGGACAGAAAATCCATCCGGTCTGCGGGGACACTGACACGAGGCGGGCGGACAAGAAGCTGGCAAGCTGGGCGCAGCGGCGGAAAATGCTCAGAGCACAAAATGTAATATTAAAGAAATTGTTAAAATTATACGCTGCTGCCAAATGTTAGGTGATAAATTATGCATCACACGGCTCCTGCTGGAGCAGATCTTGAGAATAGAACTCTTGTGTAGGCATAATGTAATAAGGTGACCTCATGTGAACAGCCTGCATGGCTTCTGTATACCCTGATCTTTGCTGTTTACCTCTTTCTATCCAGAAAAGACTAAAGATGTCTGCATTAAGGGCCCATTCACATTTGTGACGCACATTAGTGCATTTTTTACTTTTTTTGGCACCTTTTTCACTAGACAGTGTAGAGCAGCCCATTCACTCAAATGGGCTGCTCTGTGTGCAACAAATGTGCCAAAGCAGCTCCTGTACTTTTCTGTGGAGCAGAGTTTGGTGCACTTCATGTTTTAACATGTTTGCCACAATTCCTAGTTGCCTTTGGAGTGTCATTAACTGCTTGTCTGCCGCCCTATAGCAGAGATACTGCTACAGGGCGTCAGGGCTGTGCAAAATCACATATATATATATATATACGTGATTTTGCTTCAGCTGTCGATCACCGGGTCCCAGCTGGAGATTCTCCGCTGGCATCCGGCGATCACCGAGTATCACTGACAGGGGAGAGATCTGTGTGTAAACAATACAGATCTCGCCCGTCAGCTCGAGCATGCTGCTTTGTATGGCTCTGCATAGCACAGACATACAAAGCAGTGTGCTTATACTGTAAAACACACACTGCACACAGTTAGCCCTTTGATGTTAACCCCTTCCTGCTCAGTGTGATTAGTACAGTGTCAGTTAGCACTGATCATTGTATTGGTGTCACTGGGGATGTCAGTGACAGTTAGTTCCCCCCAGTGTCAAAATGCCTGCCGCAGTCCTGCTATAAGTCTCTGCTCGACACCGTTACTTGTATTAAAAAAAATCCCAAAAATTCCAATATATATACCACCATTTGTAGACGTTATAACTTTCACGTAAACCAATTCAATTACACGTATTGGGATTTTGTTTAGCAATGACATGTAGCAGAATACATTTGGCCTAAATTTATGATGAAATTTGATTTTTTTTTTTTTTTACTGGATATGTTTAATAGCAAAAAGTCAAAAATATTGTTTTTTTTCTCAAAACTGTCAGTCTTTTTTTGCTTATAGTGCAAAAAATTAAAAATGCACAAGCGATCAAACACCACTGAAAGAAAGCTCTATTTGTGGGGGAAAAAAGGACATAAATTTAATTTGTGTGCAGTGTTGCATGGGCGCGCAGTTGTCAGTTAAAGTAACGCAGCGCCGTATCACAAAAAAACGGCTTGGTCAGGAAGGGGGATAAATCCTCTGGAGGGCAAGTGGTTAAGAAATAATGGCAATACAATTGCGATGCACATTTTAGAACATTTTTTGCACGTTGCTGGAAACGAGAGAAGAAACGCTAATTTCTGCACCCGTTCCTGGTATATGCAGGTGTGAATGGGGTCTCAATGGACACATGGATACTAGATCATGTAATCTTTGATTTATGTACCTTTATTGATACATAGCATAGCATGAAGCCTCATCCTGGTAAAATACTTAAAAAGCTGAACTTCAGACATACAGCTATATACATGGCTGAAATACAGTACATACAGGTGAAACTCGAAAAATTAGAATATCGTGCAAAAGTTCATTTATTTCAGTAATGCAACTTAAAAGGTGAAACTAATATATGAGATAGACTCATTACATGCAAAGCAAGATAGTTCAAGCTGTGATTTGTCATAATTGTGATGATTATGGCTTACAGCTCATGAAAACCCCAAATCCACAATCTCAGAAAATTAGAATATTACATGCAATCAATAAAACAAGGATTGTACATAGAATAATATCGGACCTCTGAAAAGTATAAGCATGCATATGTACTCAGTACTTGGTTTGGGCCCCTTTTGCAGCAATTACTGCCTCAATGTGGCGTGGCATGGAAGCTATCAGCCTGTGGCACTGCTGAGGTGTTATGGAAGACCAGGATGCTTCAATAGCGGCCTTCAGCTCTGCTGCATTGTTCGGTCTCATGTCTGTCATCTTTCTCTTGGCAATGCCCCATACATTCTCTATGGGGTTCAGGTCAGGTGAGTTTGCTGGCCAATCAAGCACAGTAATCCCATGGTCATTGAACCAGGTTTTGGTGCTTTTGGCAGTGTGGGCAGGTGCCAAGTCCTGCTGGAAAATGAAGTCAGCATCCCCATAAAGCTTGTCTGCGGAAGGAAGCATGAAGTGCTCCAAAATCTCCTGGTAGACGGCTGTGTTGACCCTGGACTTAATGAAGCTCAGTGGACCAACACCAGCAGATGACATGGCTCCCCAAATCAACATAGACTTTGGAAACTTCACACTGGACTTCAAGCATCTTGCAGTGTGTGCCTCTCCATTCTTCTTCCATACTCTGGGTCCTTGGTTTCCAAATGAGATGCAAAAGTTGCTCTCATCAGAAAAGAGGACTTTGGACCACTGAGCATCAGACCAGGTATGTTTTTCTTTAGCCCAGGTAAGACGCTTCTGACGTTGTTTGTTGTTTAGGAGCAGCTTGACAAGAGGAATACGACATTTGAAGCCAATGTCCAGGATCCGTCTGTGTGTGGTGGCTCTTGATGCACTGACTCCAGCCTCAGTCCACTCCTTGTGAAAGTCCCCAACACTTTTGAATGGCCTTTTCCTGACAATCCTCTCCAGGCTGCGGTCATCCCTGCTGCTTGTGCACCTTTGTCTTCCACACTTTTCCCTTCCACATAACTTTCTATTAATGTGCTTTGATACAGCACTTTGGGAACATCCAACCTCTTTTGCAATTACCTTTTGAGGCTTTCCCTCCTTATGGAGGGTGTCAATGATGGTTTTCTGCACAATTGTCAGGTCAGCAGTCTTTCCCATGATTGTGATTCCTACTGAACCAGACTGAGAGACCATTTAAAGGCTCAGGAACCCTTTGCAGGTGTTATGTCTTAATTAGCTGATTAGATTGGGACACTTTGCGCTGAGAATATTGCACCTTTTCACAATATTCTAATTTTCTGAGATTGTGGATTTGGGGTTTTCATGAGCTGTAAGCACAATTATGAGAAATCATGGCTTGAACTATCTTGCTTTGCATGTAATGAGTCTATCTCATATATTAGTTTCACCTTTTAAGTTGCATTACTGAAATAAATGAACTTTTGCACGATATTCTAATTTTTTGAGTTTCACCTGTATATGTAATATATATAACAGTTTCACATGTTAATTAATTAGTATTTCTTTCTATCCATCCTTGAGATTTACAGACAGCATAGCTAAGGTGGTGACCAGACTTTTCTGAACTGCAGTTAATTAATACAGCCAAATCACCTCCCCACTTTCAGCCTGTGATTAAGCCTAGGTTCACACTAATGTTGTGTGGGAAATGCTGTGATACTTGTGCATTTCCTGCAGGTGTCTGTGCAATCTTATCAACACCCCAAATGGATTGCAAATGCAGCAGATTGCATGGTACAAAATGACCACGCGATCCAGTTGCATTGTGTTCCCAAAATGCTGCAGGCACGTCTTTGGTGCAGATGCTGTGAATTGAATGAATGGGCTCAAATTGCACTGCACTCAATTGCAAATGAATTGCACAGAAATGCGGTGTGGTTCCTGTGCAATTAATTTGCAGTTCACAATGTGAACCAAGGACAAAATGTGAAGGAACAGCAACAAATTGTTTAGGTCATCTCCCAGCTTTCTCCACCTGTCACTATGTTCCTTGTCAGCACATATGAATTTATTACAGGTACATATATAGTGCTGTCAATTTACGCAGCCCTTATATATATATCTGCAGTATATTGTACATTCACAAGTGCAAAGATACTTGATCCAGAGATGCTGGGAGAAGGCTTTGAATCATTTAATTACTTCTGCTGTGAGAATTAATTTCTCCAAAGAGCTTGCAGCTACAGAGGTATCTGATGGCTTCCTTTAAAGTGTATTTACTGCTTGCTACGGTTTTAAATACATTCTTGATTGTCTACAACAGTGGTCTCCAAACTGTGGCCTGCAGACCACATGCGGCCTTATGCCTACCTTTATCCAGCCCATCGGGCACTATTCCTTTCATTAATACAAGGCATAATTCCTTCTACTGACACCAACAATGAGGCACCTTTCTTTCCATTGAAATCAACAGTGGGGCACTAGCCCTTCCACTGACACCAAAGATGGGGCACTAGCCCTTCCACTGACACCAATGATGGGACATTATTCCTTCCACTGTCACAAATGATGGATCACTATTTCTTCCACTGACACCAATGATGGGGCACCAGGGGCGGACTGACAACTCACGGGGCCCCCGGGCAATAGGGGATCATGGGGCCCTTGTGTCCTTGCCCAAACTCAAAAAAGCCTATGAAAAAGGTACCAGGGGCATCTCATGGGGCCCCCTACTGACCCCGGGCCCTCGGGCAGTGCCCGAGTTTCCAAATGGTCAGTCCACCCCTGTGGGGCACTATCCCTTCCACTGACACCAATGATGGGGCACTATCCCTTCCACTGACACCAAATGATGGGGCACTATCCCTTCCACTGACACCAAATGATGGGGCACTATCCCTTCCACTGACACCAATGATGGGGCACTATCCCTTCCACTGACACCAATGATGGGGCATTATTCCTTCCACTGACAGAAATGATGCAGCACGATTTCTTGCACTGGCACCAATGATGGGGCACTGTTCCTCCCGCTAATACACATGATCGGGCACTATTCCTCCCACTACTAACAATGATGGATTATTCCTGACCACAGGCACTATGTAATTTTTTTAACTTTTAGTGACCACCAAGTCCCCAGCATTCTGTACTCCCACTGTTCACAGTCTGGCCCTCCTATAGTTTTAAGGATAGTAAACTGGTCCTTTGTTTAGAAAGTGTGGAGATCCTGGTCTACAGGCTTGCCACGTGTTCACCTTAAAGTGGACCTTCACCTACAAATAGACCTTTGTCCCTTCTACCTCTTCCCCAATGCCTTCTACACATTTGTAAACAAAAAAAAATTAACACAAAATATCTTTTTATTATTTGCATACAGATGTACTTCCTCAATCTTGAGGGTGATGTGTCCACTAACCCCCTGCCTCCTAAAATATCTACATCACCTTCCGGGAGGCAGTATTTCAATGTTTCAGTGTGAGTCTCTATAAGTACTGGCAGTCTGCGCATGCATGGGGGAAGCTGAGCATATGTAGACATGCCACAAGTCTCTGCTAGTTCCCATAGACCTGGAATATCCTGTGGCATGTCTGTAGATGATATCATTCTAGGATGGCATTGCAGGAGCAGAGCGGCAAAGAATAAGTTTGGGGTGGGAGACAGAACTAGACTCCAGTGACTAATAGGTATTTTTTGTATTTACATACATGTACAAATATCTGGGACTAGAAAGAAATTTTAGTAAGGAAGGGTGAAGTTCCTCTTTAAGCAAAAACCATCACCAATTTGATGGAATATTTTAGATAATAACTATAAGCATCCTAACTGTTGGCTACAGAAAAGACCAACATTGAGTGCTTAAAGTGACCTTGTGAGAACATAAACATGGGAACTGTCATTTATGACTTGTTTGTAAAAGAACGGGTTGTGGGACTGTCATTCCCATCTTGGCTTCATTATATTCTATGCTACTGATCTGGAACAAGCATGTAATCAGTGATGCCAGAACTCCTATCCGGGATGCCTATTCTATTTCAGTGATTCAGTAGATGGAAAAGCCAGGCCTCCAATGACAGAGTCCATTTTCCGATCCTCAATCCTCACACGTTCCCTGTGTCACATTGCAGCTCTTAGTCCTCAGAAAATATTGGCAGGTAATTACTACTAGTATGTCACTTGTGGTATTAGCTGACATACACCGTGCCTAATTATTTCTTAGACCGTAATTAATTCCAGAATTGATGTAATTGTCTAAGGCAATTGTGATTATTTGACCTTAATTTTCAGTCATTATTACTGGATTCCGTGTGACCTCTCTTGCACATTGTTATTGATTTAATATTGTGTAATAGGAGGCGCATCTCTTTATAATGAAGACACAGATGTCTGCTGTGTGGCCAGGTTGTTATGTAACTGATAGTTTGCAGGGTTTTCCTCTCAATATTACCCGCAGCGTTATCTTATGGTTGTCTGTCATCTGAAATACTAAAACCACTATCCATCATGTATTTATGTGTTTGAAAAGTATTTAGAAGATTCTCTTCACACCTAGAAGATATCCTTCTCTTCTTTTATAAATAATGTAGCTGAAAGTATATGGACACCCCCCCAAATAATGGAGTACAGGTGTTAATACCACAACATACAAAGACACTTTAGACAATTGTCCACCTGCATAAAGCCCTGATCTCACCCCATTGGACAGTCCTTATGCATTAGGATGAATTGGGGCGCTGGCTGTGAACTATGTCTTTTCCAATACCTGACCTCACAGGTGCTCTTTCAGATGAATGGGCGCAAATTCCCATAGACAAACTCCAAAATCTTGAGGAAAGCCTTCTGAGAAGGGTGGGGGCTGCAAAGAGGGACCAACTCCATATTAAGACCCATGGTTTGGAACGCAATGTCCAACCAACTCATACAGACATGATGTCAGTGGTATCTTGGCATTGGATAGGCTGCATTCTTTTTTTAATCAGGTAATCTGCCATTTAATTTTTTTTTTCCAATTTGTTAAACAGTACACAAAAAGTGAAAAATAACATAGTACATGTTGTTCAAGCAAATATTCATACAGTAAAAGAAATTACAGAGAATCACAATCTGCAGTGATCGTATTGTATGAAATGTGGGTACAAACAGATCTATGAATGATATATCTTTGGCAAGCCAGATAGGCTGCATTCTTAATGATATCACTGGTCTCTACAATAGGATAGGCTACATTCTTAGTGGTGTCATTGGTCTCTAGTAAATAGATTTTCTGCATTTTTAGTGATCTCATTATTTTTTAATCAATGGCTACATTTTAAGTGATGCTACTGGTCTCTAGTGAATTAATAAGCTGATTTCTAAGGTATGTCACTATTATCTAGTAAAAGGATAGGCTGCATTGATAAAGATGTCCCTGAAGATTGGAGGCTGTTGTATCTGCATGATGGGGGGGGGGGGGGGCTGTCAGCATTCTCTAGTAAAAGGTTAGGCCACAGTGGTAGTAATGTCACTGGTTTCTAGTATATAGATATTCTGTAATGTCAGTGATAAGCCTGGTGTCTAGTTAGGATAGGCTACATTCCCCATGAGGTTCCTGCTGAATGAATTGGCTACATTTTCAGTGGTGCAGTTGATCCCTGCTAAGGATGAGCCAAATTGCATTGGGTTTGGTTTGAGCAGGATGCTGAACCTGAACCTTCTTGAAATCAACAAGAGTGGAATCTGTCAAATTTAAAATGCCCATTTTCTTGGTTAATAGGTAAAGGGGTGTCAAAACAAAACATGAGGGTTGGGCACGGCCCCATGGAACAGAAAAGATTTTAAAAAAAATTCAGTTTGGCCAGGAACAGTAATTGTTTTAAATACTTAAAATGAATGCATTAAAAATGCTCAATTCCTTTAAATAACAATCCTGGAAGGTGTAGTAATCTGGTCTGTAAGGGGATGCACCTATTAGATGTAGAAAAGTGTTTAAAATTTCCAGCAAATTAATTTCATTGCAGGCTTCTACAGCACACAGACTGCTCCAAGGGTCTGCTATGTATTTTGGAGGACCTTTGGAGTGGTCTATGTGTTGTTTTTCTTTGTGAATGTCAATTATCACACTATACACCAAGAATTAAAAAAAAAGAAAAGAAAAACGTGTACCGTTCTGCCCAGAGTATATACCAAACCCTTAGAGCTTGATTTGGATTTTAAGGGGGTACCCCACACAGACAATGCTTGAGGTCCCTCAGGACATATATTTTAAGAGTATGGGTTTTAAGGAAGATCTCCATGGCTAAGGGAAAAACAAACACTTTGCCCCCATGTTGTTGAAGACAAGGGCCTTTTCCCTTGGCCAGTGGTTGTGGGGATCTGCGGACAGGGGGCTTATTAGAATCTGGAAGCCCCTTTTTAATAATAAGGGGGCCTGCAGGAGCTACTTCACCTACATACAAGTGAATGAGTAATATAGTACCCTTACTCATCCACAAAAAAATGTTACCTCAAAAAAAAAGACATCCAAAATGTATGCTTTATAAAAATAATAAAATTCCACAAAAAATGTCCCTTGTAAATCCATCATCAATCAGATAATCCAACAACTTGTTGGAAAAAAACAAACAAAAAAAAACACCCTGACACTCATGACTAATCCCAATTGTAACACTAGTTGAATGACAGTTCCCTAAGCTGCTCTTGAGGGAGTCTATTCCACATTTACACCACTTTTACTGTGAAGAAGCCTTTCTGTATTTGGAGATTAAATTCCTTTTCCTCCGGACATAAAGAGTGCCCCCTTGTCCTCTGTGATGACCTTAAAGTGAATAACTCTACACCGCATTCACTATATGGACCACCTATGTATTTATATATATTGATCATATCCCCCCTTAATCTCCTCTTCTCAAGACAGAATAAATCTTTCCTCATAGCGGAGTTCCTCCATGTCTCCTATCAGTTTGGTTGCCCTTCTCTGTACTTTCTCCAGTTCCACGATCACCTTTTTGTGAATTGGTGCCCAAAACTGAACTGCATATTCCAGATGAGGTCTTACTAATGATTTGTACCGGGGGAATATGATATCTCTCTCTCTGGAGTCTATACCTCTTTTAATACAAGAGAGGATTTTGCTCACTTTAGAAACCGCAGCTTGGCATTGCATGCCATTATTAAGCTTGTGATCTACCAGAACTCCCAGATCCTTCTCCACCATTGATTCCCCCAGTTGTACCCTCCTAGTATGTATGATGCATGCATATTCTTAGCCCCCAAGTACATAGCCTTACATTTATCAACATTAAACCTCATTTGCCACATAGTTGCCCAATTCCACTGTGCATTGAGATCGGCTTGTAAGTTGGAGACATCCTGTAAGGAAGTTTTTTCCACTGCACAGCTCGGTGTCATCTGCAAAGACTGAAATGTGATTTTTAATCTTAGACCCTATATTGTTTATAAATATATTAAAAAGTAAGGGTCCCATCACTGGATCTTGGGGTACCCCACTGACACCCCTAGACCATTCAGAGTATGAATCATTAACCGCTACTCTCTGAATACGATCTTTTAACCAGTTTTCTACCCATTTACATACAGATTTTTCCAAGCCTGTAGACTTTACCTTACACATTAGCTGTGTGTGGGGAACTGTGTCAAACGCTTTTACAAAATCCAAGTATACTACGTCCATAGCCACTCCTTTGTCTAAAGTTTTGCTTACCTCCTCATACAAAGAAATCACATTTGTTTGATAAATTCTGTCTTTCATGAATCCATGTTGTCTTTTACTTAAAATATTTTTCTAGTAAGAACTCATCTATGTGGTTTTTTATTATACTCTCCAGTATCTTCTCAACTATAGAAGTTAAACTAACAGGTCTATAATTACTTGGTAAAGACTTTGAACCCTTTTTAAATATTGTCCATATGCCAATCCAGTGGTACTATGCCAGTCATGAAAGAGTCTCTAAATATTAGAAACAATGGCTGTGAAATGACAGAGCTCAATTCTTTTAGGACCCATGGGTGTATGCCATCCAGTCCAGGTGCTTTATTCACCTTTATTGTGTCTAAATGTTTCTGAACCATATCAATTATGAGCCAATGTGGATCATTTGAGGCTGTGTCAATATTAACCCCATTATGAACATGAGCTCCCCCATGCTCCTTTGTATACACAGAGCTGAAGAGGGTATTTAATAAATTTGCCCTATTTTTGTCCCCAGTCACCCACTCTAGATTATTTTGTAAAGGGCCTACATACTCAGACCTGACCTTTTTGCTATTAATATATTTGAAGAATTTTTTCAGGTTCGTCTTTTGCAATCTGTCAATCGCTTTTAATTTTTGCAGATGTGATTTCCTTTTTACATATTCTGTTATATTCTTTGTAACATTTAAACAATGATAGTGTTCCTTCATTTTTATATTTTTTCAACTTTTTTTTTTATTATTTATAGTTTTTTTAACTTTGGACATGAGCCGCATAGGTAGCCACCTGGATAAGGCTGCATTGTCAGTGATGTCCCTGGCCTCTAGTGATTGGATAGGCTGCATACTCAGTAATGATACTGGTTTCTAGTAAATGAATATGCCTTTACTAAAGAAGGCTGAGTGCAAGATCACATCATCCTATAAAACATCATTTGTGTCTAGGCTCTGTGAACATTTCAGCAGCACTGCATGGACTGTCAACAACCAAAATGCATAATTCGACTATTTCCCAGGATGTTTTAATTAAAAGAAATTAGCACATTTTACCCTTCGCACTACAATGTGCTCTAAGCAGGACTCTTGGAGAGATGAAGTGATCTATCATTTATGGAGCTCAGCATGGTTTCAGCTAATAATGTTCCTGGTAACTATATTTGTACAGCAAGTTAGGATCTGTATCCCAGAGATTTGTAAGCAAATAACTGTGATTTTTCACTGTTGGAACAACTACGTAAAACATAATTTGCTGTAGGGGGTGAGGCCTGCGTCATGTACGTCTTGATCTAAGGACCCAGGACACCGCGTGTGCTAGTGACATTTTTATATTCACATTCCTGTATAGGGAGTTAACTTCCTGCTGATATAAATTAATTACC
The DNA here is from genome assembly GCF_062004578.1 of Staurois parvus. NCBI lineage: Eukaryota > Metazoa > Chordata > Amphibia > Anura > Ranidae > Staurois > Staurois parvus. The sequence continues at coordinate 3,138,241 of NW_028318153.1, forward strand.
AATTCTTCTTTTCACTAGGCAAGCTATATGAAAAATTAATAAATACGAGAAGCTGGCTCACTTGGTAAACGGCATGCCATCATGAACTAATTGGGTACTCTTACACACTCAAAAATGGACAAGGTTTGCAAATAGTCTGTGTCTGGGCAAAAAAGAAAAAGAAGAAAAATATGCAGTAGATTTCTGCAAATTTATACATTTTTTTCCAAAGTTTTATTCTTTTAAGATGCTTCACATACAGAAAATATCAGTTGATCCTGCGAGAGATCCAGTGAGCATCTCTGCTGCTTGAAAATGCAAAGTAGTGTTTGTAGGCTTGCCCACTTGTTCCGTGCTGGACTACTGAACTCTACCTATCCCTCACCCCTCTTTGTGCCTCTACACATGCTGATTTCTTTCCCAGCAAAACAATGCTGTTGCCTTGACTCTGCGTTGTCTCTTGGGAGATGTAGTTCTGGGGGTGTGCCTACTTCATTAGGAAGTGATCTCCCAGCAGTTGGCCCTGCAAGATTTTTTAGAGCCCAGTGATAATGTCAGAGAGTAATAAAATCTGTTTCTGGCTAAAAGAAGAAGAAGAAATAAAAAATAGTGTAAGATTCTTTGGAGATAGGGTGCAGATTTGGAGTGCATTTGGGGAATGCCTACAAATCCTTAAAACATGGTCTAGAAAGCTCCTGATCTCTTAATATTTCTTGAGTACCCAAGAAAACCTTTTACATAAATGGATTTAGGCCTGGTTCACAATTTCTCCATTTTTTTTTTTCTTTTTTACACTTAAATAATCCTTATCCAAGTTAAGGACAACATGTGTTCTGCTGCATTCCAGATGAACAGAATGCAGCAGGTTCTGCTTTTATTGACTGCACTGAAACTGACTGCAGTGAACTAGGGCTATTGGAATACATGGAAAATACTATGCATGTGTTTTTGATGACTTTTAAAAAACGCACTGGAAAGCATCTGGTGTAAACTAGCCCTTATGCTAATCCTTCTGCCTAGAAACATTGATATTTGTGCTTTATATGAAGTGGGTAGAGTAATGGGACACAAATTCTTCATTATTTGTGAAACCTTTACTGGCACATTGTGAGTACCAAACTTATAAACCACTGGGGTCCAGAAGCAATTTACAAATGGCACAGGGACATTGGCTATTTGTCCCAGAGCCATTTTAAATCGGCACCCAGACTCAGCAGTTCCCAAAGGCCCATTGGCACTAGTGCGAGAAGTGCAAGCCAGGAACCTGGGCAAAGCCCAGGAGCTGAAATGACCATCTTCAGGCTTCTGGTCTTGCAGCACAGTGCTCTGTAGGTATGCCTGTAGCAGTTCACTATAAACACGGTGCTTCAGGCACTTCATATTAGCTGCAGCAGCGCTGTCCAGGCTCTCCCTGCAGCAGACGATCACTGCTATTGTGACTATTGATGGCTGATCCGGGGGTGGGCAACCTTTCAGAGGTTGGGATCTACCTGGACAACATGGAGAAAATCAAAGATGCCCGGGGAGTGGGGGCTGTTGGGTGTTGTCGTCACCAATAAAAACACAGTGTGTCACAGTAGGGTCTTCTGTCCCACTTCAACTCGCTACTCCTGAGCAACATCGTCTCCCCCCCACACAGTGGTGTCCTCTGCCCCCTTTCAGATAATTCCTCCCCCCCCAGTAATACACTATGCTGCCCCCACTGTAGTGTCCTCTGCTCCCCCATAACAGTGTCCTCTGCTCCCCTAACCCACTCTACAGTAGTGCCCCCTGCCATCCCCACCCACGGTAGTGTCCTCTGCTCCCCCATAACAGTATCCTCTGCACCCCTAACCCCCTCTACCATAGTTCCCCCTGCCATCCCTGCCCTCCCCACCCACGGTAGTGTCCTCTGCTCCCCCATAACAGTATCCTCTGCACCCCTAACCCCCTCTACCGTAGTGCCCCCTGCCATCCCCACCCACGGTAGTGTCCTCTGCTCCCCCATAACAGTGTCCTCTGCACTCCAAACCCACTCTACAGTAGTTCCCCCTGCCATCCCCGCCCTCCCCACCCACGGTAGTGTCCTCTGCTCCCCCATAACAGTATCCTCTGCACCCCTAACCCCCTCTACCGTAGTGCCCCCTGCCATCCCTGCCCTCCCCACCCACGGTAGTGTCCTCTGCTCCCCCATAACAGTGTCCTCTGCTCCCCAAACCCCCTCTACAGTAGTTCCCCCTGCCATCCCCGCCCACGCTAGTGTTCTCTGCAACCACAACCCCCCCCAAAAGTGTTCACAATGCACAGCTGTGTGAAGGGAGCTCTCTCCTACCATACAGTGGCTGTAAATCAGAGCGGAGTCAGATGCAGCACTGGCTGGACGGAGGGTATCAGCTGCCAGTTAACTTTTCATGTTAACAAGCTGATGATTGGTTGCTAGGGCCGCCTAACAACCAATCACTTTCTGGTTAAATTGCAAAGTTAACTAAAGCAGCTGCCGTGCTGCTGTCCTCCAGCCACTAACAGGTCTTGCCCCTCCCCCAGGCTGTGACTAGACCGTGAAAGGAGAAGCAGCAGACTGATGAGCTCATCTCTGTTATCCTGCACTCTCCTCCTATCAGCATGCTCCTTGCACTTCCTCACAACCAATGGGCTGTTAGTGCTTCTTCTCCCTCCCTTGTCAGTGTTTTGCTGTAAAAGGACTGCAAGATGGTGATACCAAGAAAAAAAAAATCTGGTACAATTTCTTGCATTTAAAACAAACACATTTAAAGGGATATTAAAGCTTCCTGTTTTTTTTTTAATTAAAATATAAAACATATTATACTTACCTGCTCTGTGCAATTGTTTTTCACAGAGCAGCCTCAATGCTCCTCTTCTCAGGTCCCCCACTGGCACTCTTAGCTCCTCCCCTCAACCCAGTGCCCCCATGGAAAGCTGCTTTCCATGTGGGCACTTGTGTGGGCTTACTCCCTAGCCTCCCTGTCATGCATCTATTTACATAGACACCTGGCTTGGTCCTGCCCCCATCACTGGATTTGATTGACAGGAGTGAGAGCCAACTGCTCCCCCTGCTATCTATCTGCCAGTAAGGAAGAACCGAGGCAGGAGAGCTGCAGCTCTCATGCACGGCGCTCGATTGTCATCGGGCTCAATTAAGGGGGTAACTGTATAAAGGGGGAAGTCTGCGGCACAGAAGGTTTTTTCCCCTTAATGCATTACGGTAAAGAAAATGTTGAAGCTCTAGAACCACTTTAATAATGTAATTATGAATACAGAGCTGTATTTAATTTTTGTCTTTTGCATCTGCCTGGAGTTCAGCTTTAAACGGGTACTGAGGGCATTGCCTGTGCAACCAATAATCATAGGAACCCAAATAACTAGTGAGTCTTCCGCCTTTTGGTCAGTCCACATTCCCCTAGAGGTGCCCTCCATTTACTATATCACCCAAAAGTCAAACTTTCCCTCTTCCCTAAGGAAATATCCCTCCAAATATACAACTGTCCCCACATCAGTGCCAGCATCAGATACTCTGATATAGGAGATTAGGCTCAGTTTACTCAGCCATAATTATTATTATTTTCAGCAATAAGAGTTGAAGGCAAAGGCTGAAATTGAATGCTGTGCCAAATCACCCGTTACAGATTAGTGAATTGAATCTCCATATCGGTTTACTGTGAGTTTTATGATTCATGAAAAAAAAATTAACTGTAGATTCACTTCTTTCCTATACACCATGCCCGGCTAGTAAATACACTGCTCAAAAAATTAAAGGAACACTTTTTAATTAGAGTATATCATCAAATCAATTACACTCCTGGGATATTGATCTGGTCAGTTAAGTAGCAGAGGGGGTTGATAATCAGTTTCAGCTGCTTTGGTGTGAATAAAAAAACCAGATGGGCAACAGTGAGACGACCCCCAAAACAAGAATGGTTTTACAGGTGGTGGCCACTGACATTTTTTTGCCTACTCATCTTGTTAAACCCTAGCCAAATGTAAAACTAGTGAAAGTGTCACTACTGGCAGCATGAAGCCATACCTGGACCCTACAGAGTTTGCACAGGCAGTCCAACTCCTCCAGGATGGCACATCAATACATGCCATTGCCAGAAGGTTTGCTGCGTCTCCCAGCACAGTCTCAAGAGTATGGAGGATATTCCAGGAGACAGGCAGTTACTCTAGGAGAGCTGGACAGGGCCAAAGAAGGTCCTTAATCCATCCGCAGCACCGGTATCTGCTCCTTTGTGCAAGGAGGAACAGGATGAGCACTGCCAGAGCCCTACAAAATGACTTTCAGCAGGCCACTGGTGTGAATGTCTCTGAATAAACAATCAGAAAGAGACTTCATGACAGTGGCCTGAGGGCCCCATGTCCTCTAATGGGACCTGTGCTCACTGCCTGGCACCATAGAGCTCAATTGGCATTTGCCATTGAACACCAGAATTGGTAGGTCGACCGCTGGCACCCTGTACTTTTCACAGATGAGAGCAGGTTCACCCTGAGCACATGTGACAGATGTGAAATTGTCTGGAGAAGCTGTGGAGAATGTTATCCTGTCTGTAACATCGTTCAGCATGACCGTTTTGGTGGTGGGTCAGTGATGGCCTGGGGAGGCATATCCATGGAGGGATGCACAGACCTCTACAGGCTAGACAATGGCATAGTATGCAGGCAGTTCCTGGAGGATGAAGGAATTGATACCATTGAATGGCCCCCACGCTCGTCTGACCTAAATCCAATAGAACACCTCTGGGATATCATGTTTCGATCCATCAGACACCACCAGGTTGCACCTCAGACTGTCCAGGAGCTCAGTGATGCCCTGGTCCAGATCTGGGAGGAAATACCCCAGGACACCATCCGTCGTCTCATTAGGAGCATGCCCTAACATTGTCAGGCATGCATACAAGTACATTTGAGCCATACAAACTACTGAGTACCATTTTGAGCTACTGCAATGACATTTCAGCAGAATGGACTAGCCTGCTGCATCATTTTGTTCACTTTGATGGAAATTAAAACTATCAATCTACAACGGACTGAATTCAAAAGACACCTCGAAAATCAAACGATGGGGCATCCTTATGTTCCTAACACATTACCCAGTCCATATCAGTGTAGATATCCAGCATGAGATTTTTCCCCATTGAGATCTGATGAGTTTTCAAAGTGTTCCTTTAATTTTTTTGAGCAGTGTATATATTCCCATATAGGTTTCCTGGTAATAAACAATACAATTGATTGGTTAAAAGATGTAAAGTGTGTTTAACATAAATATATAGATATTAAAGTATAACTAAAGGCAAAACTTTAAATTTAGTGCTGGATAGAATGGAGTTAGATTAGAACCCCTGTCAGGTTTTATTGCGGTCTGTGCCTCCATTAGGGAGATCCACCCCCTTGATTTGTTCTGCTTACCATTATTGCCTATAAATGTCTGGGTGGGTACACACACCAAATACAATTAAACATTCCATATAGGTTCACACCATGTCACCAGCTATACTACTTAAAATAGAACTAAGGCATTTTTTTTTATTTTTTTAGTGGAGATAGATTAGAACATCTGTCAATTTACTGCTGTTGGTGCCTTGTTAGGGAAATTCTCCCTCTCTGTTTGTTATGTTTCATTTCCAGTCATAGTAATAATGGTATAGAAAATCTCAAATTCTGGGTTGTTGCCAGAGCAGGAATTGAAGTGGTTAAAGGGGGATTCTTTAACCACTTCAAGTCCAGACAATTTCACTCTCTTCCTGTCCAGGCCAATTTTCAGCTTTCAGTGCTATCACACTTTAAATGACAATTGAGCGGTCATGCAACACTGTACCCATATGAATTTAGCATTTTTTTGAGACAGATAAAAATCACAGTGGTGAATAAATACCACCAAAATAAAGTTTTATTTTTTTTGGTATATAAGTGAAAAAGTCCAAACATTTTGAAAAAAAGTGTTTATTTTGCAAATAAATAATCTTTCTTCATAACTCTTGACCAAAATGTATTCAATTATCTTTTTAGCATCTTTATATTATTATTTAGTTTTTTGGGTTTTTTTTACATACTGTCACCCTAGCAGTACAGTGTCACCATAGTGACACTGTATTACTTGTGGGGGGTGATGAAGATTTTTTTTTTTTACACCGATTGCTTTTACACCCATAAAGGCTATAAAAGCAATAATTTCTCCTCTCTGGCTGCATTCTTGCAGCCATTGAGAAATACTGTGTGAGCTGTGATTGGTCACAGCTTGTCACATGGTACAAGGCTGTTGTGAATAGCCCAGTACCATGTGATCTCTGTGATCATTCACAGATTTCACACATAGTAAGCAATGATGTCAGAAGTGACATCTTGCTTACTACTCTTCATGTGATCACTGATTGGCCAATCAGTGATCATATGATCGGGACCTCACACAGAGGTCCCGTACAACGATCAGTGGTGCTCCCAGGGAGCGCACACAAGCAGGGAGCGGGGAGGACATTTATAAACGGCCACCTGACCCTGCACTGCTCCCATCCAGCCGTTTATATACATCGGCTGGATGGGAAGTGGTTAAATGGGGACACTAATTCTGGTGACAACCAGGGATTTCCTCTCTCTTCTTGTCTTGGCTATGGGACAGGAAGTGAAGGGAAATTTCCTCAATGGGACACAGAGGTTATAGTTATCCCTGACTCTGTCTAAAAAGAAAAAAATGCCTTTAGTTCTAGCTCCAGGCAGATAAGAGACATAAATTACAGTAGCTCTGCATTCATTAACACATTATTATTATACAGTATTTATAAAGCGCCAACAGTTCGCACAGCACTGTACATTGTAAAAGGAGACAGAACATGTGACAGTACAATAACAATACAATGCGATACACGAGGGGTTCGAGGGCCCTGCTCTTTCGAGCTTACAATCTAGGAGGGACACATCCTTAAGTGTATTATTTCGAGCGGAACTCCAATGTCAAGTGTAATGCCTAGGTGGCTAGGACAGGGTGTAGAGAGTCCTGTGACTCAACTCCTTTCCATGAGAATTTCACATAGTCCATTCAGCAATCTTCTATAGCTATCTTTCAGAATTTAATTAAACCTCCAGCTGTGCAATAGTCAGCATCACACAGCTATTTCTTGTCCCATCAGACTCATGTTATTGCCACCCTATTGCACATTACTGACAGAAGCAGGTTAAAGGATAACTTCACCTTATAAAAAATTAATAAATGCAAATTTTTTTGCAGGTAGAAAAATTTGCATTTACTACTCTTTTTTTTTTTTTTTTTTAAGGCTCCATGCACATTAGCGGTTTGTGAAAGCTGGAAAAAACACTGGATAAAAAAACCCGCTAGTAATAGTGTTTTTTAGTGCTGTTTTAGTAGCATTCAGAAGCATTTAGGAGCATTAGCAATTTATTAGTCTTTTTACAGTACATATAGAGGAAAGAAAAAAACTACAAAAAGTTGTTAGGAGCATTTTAGAAGCATTTAGCATTCTTCTGCTGTAAAAACGCTCCAAAAAACTCTACAAAAACAATTTTTTTCTGCTCCTAGACACTGAAGATAAAAAAAATGATAACAGCCTAAAGTTGTGTGCTTGGACACATAGGATAACAGCATTTAGCTTCTAGGAGCAGAAAAAAAAATGCTAATAACAGTGTGCATGGAGCCTGGAAAGTATTGCACCAGCGATCAGCCAATGGCTGGTCCCATGCAGAACTCCTGCAGACTGTCAGTGTAAGCTGTCTCTCTGTACATCATACGGGCAGGCAGTTAGTATAAAAAAAAAAATTAAAGGAACACATTGAAAATACATTAGATCTCAATGGGGAAAATATTGTGCTGGATATCTATACTGATATGGACTGGGTAATGTGTTAGGAACGCAAGGATGTCCCATCGTTTGTAGGTTAATAATTTTCTTTTCCATCAGAGGACTGAATTCAAAGACACCCCGACAATCACAGTGAAAAAATGATGCAGCAGCCTAGTCCATTTTGCTGAAATTTCTTTGCAGGAACTCAAAATGTAGTTTGTATGGCCCCCATGTACTTGTATGCATGGGGGCCATTCTACGGTATCAATTCCTTCATTCTCCAGGAACTGCCTGCATACTCTCGCTACATGAGGCCAGGCATTGTCATGCACTAGGAGGAACCCAGGACCCACTGCACCAGCGTAGGATCTGACAACAGGTCCAAGGATTTCATCCCGATACCTAATGGCAGTCAGGGTGCCATTGTCTAGCCTGTAGAGGTCTGTGTGTCCCTCCATGGATATCCCTCCCCAGACTATTACTGACCCACCACCAAATGGTCATGCTGAACGATGTTGCAGGCAGCATAATATTCTCCATGGCTTCTCCAGACCCTTTCACGTCTGTCACATGTGCTCAGGGTGAACCTGCTCTCATCTGTGAAAAGTACAGGGAGCCAGTGGTGGACCTGCCAATCAAGCTCTATGGTACCGGGCAGAGAGTACAGGGCCCATTAGAGGACATAGGGCCCTCAGGCCACCCTCATGAAGCCGGTTTCTGATTGTTTGGTCAGACACATTCACACCAGTGACCTGCTGGAGGTCATTTTGTAGGGCTCTGGCGGTGCTGATCCTGTTCCTCCTTGCACAAAGGAGCAGATATCGGTCCCACTGATGGGTTAAGGACCTTCTACAGCCCTGTCCAGCTCTCCTAGAGTAACTGCCTGTCTCCTGGAATCTCCTCCATGCTCTTGAGACTGCTGGGAGACACAGCAAACCTTCTGACAAGGACACGTATTGTGCCATCCTGGAGGAGTTGGACTGCCTGTAGGGTCCAGGTATCGCCTCATGCTACCAATAGTGACACTGACCCTAGCCAAAGGCAAAACTAGTGAAAAATAGTCAGAAAAGTTGAGTAGGGAAAAAAATTTCAGTGGCCTCCACCTGTAAAACCATTCCTGTTCTTGGGGTCGTCTCATTGATGCCCATCTAGTGCACCTGTTAAATTTTATTAACACCAAAGCAGCTGAAACTGATTAACAACCCCTTCTAGTACTTAACTGACCAGATCAATATCCCAGGAGTTTAATTGACTTGATGTTATACTCTGATTAAAAAGAGTTCCTTTAATTGTTTTGAGCAGTGTATATATAGCTTGCGTTGACCAAGGAAGGGGAGGGGGGACAGGAAAAGGGTAATAATTGAATTGCTGGCTGGAGCTCTGTTTCAAATACAAGCAGTGTAAAGCCAGCCATAGAAAGATCGAACTTCAGAATCTATGGGCAGGCTGGTTGTACTGAATTCGATCCATCGATCAACTTCAAGACAACCAGTCCGATAGATTTTTCAGATGTGATTACTCCCAGTGGCTATAGCCGCTAGCAGTAATTATGTTTTTGCCGGCTGGAAAGGCTCCCCTCCAACATAATACAAAAGCTCAGTAGGGGGGATTCCCCCATCACAGTCAGTGTTGATGGGGGAATCAAGCAAGTTTCTTTCCTGAAACCTGTAGTTGCAGGAAAGAAAAACCTTAGACTTACCAGTGACGGTATTTCTAAGAGCCTTTCAAAACAGCACCTGGAGAGAGCGCAACTCCACCCATAATCACAGTCAACACCACATAATTTAAAAGTCTGCCTCTTCCACCATGCTCAGTTATAGCTGAGTAACCTCTGACATGCTGGAAAACATAAACAGAGATAAACACCATGCCAACAACAGAATTACAGACATATTAGTCACAATGGAACAAGAGGGGAGGGTAGATGCTGCTGTCCTGAAAGGCTCTTAGAAATACCGTCACCGGTAAGTCTAATTAAGGTTTTCCCCCCCATTGACTTTCAGGACAGGACCTGTAGATGATTACCAAGTAACTTACCCCTAGGGTGGGACCACCACTTGCAGGACCTACCTGCCAAAAGACTGGTCAACCGCCACCAACAAGTCCACTCTATAATGGTGTATAAATGTGGAAAAGCTGCACCAAGTAGCTGCCTTGCAAATCTGTTCTGGAGATGCACCAGCCCTTTCAGGCCAGGAGGCCTGTGGAGGCCATTGCTGGCTTGAGGTTGGTCAGGGAAGAGTCCCAAGCTTTAAGGAGACAGTCGGCCCTTTTATCCATCACATCCTTCAGGATGCCCATATCCACAAAAGCCAAATCAGTGCGCCTGGAAACCTGCGAGAAAGCCACATCCAATCTGTTTCTACTTCCGTACCAGAGACTCATATTCCTCGAGGGGAACCTTCTCCTTAGGGATCCCCTTTGTGGATCCTTCCATTCCTTCCTCATCGAGTCTGATACAGTCAGGTTCATAAATATTGGGACATCGACACAATTCTAACATTTTTGGCTCTATACACCACCACAATGGATTTGAAATGAAACAAACAAGATGTGCTTTAACTGCAGACTGTCAGCTTTAATTTGAGGGTATTTATATCCGCATCAGGTGAATGGTGTAGGAATTACAACAGTTTGCATATGTGCCTCCCACTTGTTCACCTGATTTGGATGTACCGTATTTTTCGCTCCATAAGACGCACCTAGGTTTTAGAGGCAGAAAACAGGAAAAAAAAATTCTGAACTAATGGACTGCAGACATAGTACAGGAGATGACCAGAGACTGCGGACAGCACAGGGATGACCAGAGACTGCGGACAGCACAGGGATGACCAGAGACTGCGGACAGCACAGGAGATGACTGCTGACCTTTGGGGGGGGGGGGGGGAAGCGGGTACCTGAATTTGACAGGTACCCGCTCTTACTTCTGCAGAGTTGTTCTTTGATCTTACCTGTTCCTCTATCCAGCCGCGCGCTGTCTTCCCGGCTTCTGTAGTGTCGGCGCTCGGCATGACAGCCGGGTGCCCAGTGCGTATGGGCAAGAAGCACTTGCGCTTTGTGATTGGTAGGGCGGCTTCTGGGATCTGTCATGTGTCCCAGGTACCGCCTTACCATTCACAAAAAGCACCGCTTCTTGCGCATGCGCACTTGGCACCCGGCTGCCAGGCCCAGCGCCCACACTACAGAAGCCCGGAAGACAGTGCGCCGTTGGATAGAGGAACAGGTAAGATCAAAGAACAACTCTGCAGAAGTAAGAGCGGGTACCTGTCAAATTCAGGTACCCGCTCCCCACCTCCCCAAAGGTCAGCAGTCATCTCCATAAGGTCCCACTGCAGAGCTGAGCGGCCGGCCGCGTATTCTGACACAGCGGCGATGGAAATACCGGACCGGCCGCTCCATAAGATGCACTGATATTTTCCCCCCTTTTTTTGGGGGAAAAAAGTGCGTCTTATTAAGCGAAAAATACGGTAAATACCCTCAAATTAAAGCTGACAGTCTGCAGTTAAACCACATCTTGTTCGTTTCATTTCAAATCCATTGTGGTGGTGTATAGAGCCAAAAATGTTAGAATTGTGTCGATGTCCCAATATTTATGGACCTGACTGTATATGTTTAGCCTGCTCCAGGCCTTGGTACATTTTGTCATGAACTGACAGCTGGACTTTTTCTTCCTGGATTTCCAGCGTGGTGTATATTGCTTTCAGAAAATCTTCCACCTTCTCCAACAATAGCTTAAATTTGGACGATCTTGCAACCTGCTCCTCACCCTCCTCTTCATCTGAATCTTTGAGGGAGAGAAGGATGTTCTTTCGCTCTTCCTTCTGAATGCCGATTCCCACTTGGCCTGAGGTGGGCAGTAAAGGACAGGGCAGGGAAGGCATACAAAATACACAACCATAAAAAAAAAACCCACCAAATAGCACTAAAGATTGAAGGCACCACATTATTATTATTATACAGTATTTATATAGCGCAAATGGGTATTCTCAGCGCTGTACAGTAGCAAGGGGGACAGAACATGAGACAAGACAGTAACAATACAATACACGAGGGGTTCGAGGGCCCTGCTCTTTTGAGCTTACAATCTAGGAGAGAAGGTGGCACAGGAGGAGATGGCTGTGGGGGAATGAGTGGCGGGAGGAGTGGAGGAGGTTAGTTGTTAGGTGAGGCCGGGTGTTAGGTGAGGTTGGGACTGTCGCCTGAAAGTGAGGATAGGCGACAGTCTGATGGATTGGGGTAGGGAGTTTCAGAGGATGGGGGAAATCCTGGAGAAATCCTGCAATCGAGCGTGGAAGGAGGAGACCAGGGAGCTAGAGAGTAGGAGGTCCTGTGAGGAGCAGAGGGCACGGGTAGGGTAGTATTTGGGTATCAGGTCAGTTATGTAGATTGGGGCGGCATTGTGAATGGCTTTGTAGGTCAGAGTTAGCAGTTTTAATTTAATGCGTTGGGCAATCGGGAGCCAATGAAGGGATTGGCAGAGGGAGGAGGCGGATGTGGAGCGGTTGGTGAGGTGGATGAGTCTAGCCGCTGAGTTTAGGATCGACTGGAGTGGGGATAGCGTTCGTTTGGGTAGGCCAGTGAGAAGGGAATTGCAATAGTCCAGGCGTGAGATGATGAGGGAGTGTACGAGTTGTTTGGTGGTGTCTGGGTGAGGAATGTGCGTATCTTGGAGCTGTTGCGGTGGTGGAGCCTGCAAGATCTAGATAGCAGTTGGATGTGGGGTACGAAGGAGAGGTGGGAGTCCAGGGTGACACCCAGGACTTTGGCGTGTGGGGTGGGAGAGATGGTGGCATTGTTAGTAGTGATGGAGAAGATGGGGGGGGCACGGGGGGGGAGAGACCAAGAGCTCGGTTTTGGATAGGTTAAGTTTGAGGAAGTGGAGCGACATCCAGTCTGATATGTCGTTTAGGAGGTGGGCAATGCGGGCAGAGAATGAGGGGGTGAGGTGGGGGGTGGAGAGGTAAATTTGGGTGTCGTCGGCATAGAGGTGGTAGTTGAAGCCGTGGGAGTGAATACGTTTGCCAAGGGAGGAGGTATAGATGGAGAAGAAGAGGGGCCCGAGTACAGAGCCTTGGGGGACCCCAACAGAGAGGGGGAGGGAGGGGGGGTGGCAGTGTCTAGGTGACGCTGAAGGAGCGTTGGGAAAGGTAGGAGGAGAACCAGGAGAGAGCAGCGTCCTTGATGCCAAGGGAGTGCAGTTTGGCAAGGAGGAGAGGGTGGTCAACAGTGTCGAAGGCCGCGGAGAGGTCGAGGAGCAGGAGGCTAGAATAGTGGCCATTGGCTTTGGCGGTTAGCAGGTCGTTGGTGATTTTAAGTACGGCGGTTTCGGTGGAGTGCAGGGGACGGAAGCCAGACTGTAGGGGGTCAAGGAGGTTGTTATCAGTGAGGTGGGCACTTAGGCGATTGTAGGCCAGGCGCTCAAGGAGCTTGGAAGTGAAGGGCAACAAGGAGATGGGTCTAAGGTTGTTAAGGTTAGTGGGGTCAAGGGAGGGTTTTTTGAGTATGGGGGTGGTGTGTGCATGCTTTAGAGGGGAGGGGAAGGTGCCAGTGGAGAGGGAGAGATTAAAGATGTGGGTGAGGGAGCAAATGATGGAGGGGGGGGGGTGACTGGAGGAGCTGTGAGGGGATTGGGTCCAGGGGGCAGGTGATGAGGCGGGCTACAGTGAAGACCTTAGAGACCTCCTCGGGGGTAGTTGGGCTGAAGGAGCGGAGTGTTGGGGAGGTGATGATGTGCGGGGCATTAGGTATAATGGAGGGTAGTGCGGCTGTGAGGTCGGGGGAAGGGACGATTGAGAGGTTAAAGGAGGGCGGGAGGCTGGGTGGAGAGGTGGATTGTGAGTTGACAATGTCCTTATGGATTGCATCAATCTTGTTTTGGAAGTGATTGGCAATCTCGTGGGCGGTGAGTGAAGTGCTGGGTGGGGGTGGGGGGGAGAGCAGGGATTTGAAAGTGGAGAAGAGCCGACGAGGACAGGTGGAGAGGGTGTTGATAAGGGTTATGAAATAGGCTTGCTTGGCGGCGTGGAGGGAGGTGGTGTAGGCGAGGTAGGCGGCTTTGTAGAGGGAGAACGCGTGAGCCCTCCTTACCTGGGCTAGGTTGGTGCATGATGCACCTGCTTCTGCTGCTGCAGGGCCCTCTGCCTCCTCCATTCTGCAGAGTGCGCAGCTTTGAAGTTCCCGCCAGCCTCCAAAACATTGGTGACTCGGAACCAGAAGCTCCTGCCAACCTGCCTCTTCCCCTTCCTTCCAGCAGCCAGAACCACTGTTGCCATGCCCCCACTGGAAGCTCAGCCTACTAGCTCCGGTGTCACCCGCCGGCCTGGACCTGTAACACACTGCAGGAAGCCAACCCATGGCTTCTTATGACACGGACAATGGGAAACCCACTCCCAAACAAGCACTGCTGACATGGCAAGGACCCCCTGGCTGGCCATTGCTCCACTGACCTGGAAGGGGACAGGTGCCAGAACCCCCCCCCCCTCAACAACCAGAGGAAGGAGCTGGGCTGGTCCACACACACCAAACACAGGGTAAGGACTGCCCCCCCAGAGAGATCGCAGCCCCCTCATAATCCAGGTTCCTGCAGTGCTTCCACTATGACAGAGGAAACACCATAACTGAGGGCATGGTACAAGAAGCAGACGTTTTAGTGCAGCAGTCCTATGACTGGGTAGAGCTGTGCTCTCTCCAAGTGCTGTCCTGAAAGGCGATGGGGGAAAAAACATCATCTATAGTTTGCCTAAGTACCTGAATTTGACTTGGTATCAGCCTCTTGTAATCACTGTACAGCAGAGCTCAGATTTGGGGTGGGAGCACAAAGCCAACCAGTTGTGCTGCAGGACAAGGAACATTCTGATAGAGGGAGACAGCAAAGTGATATACAAATTAGCTCACTGGTTTGCCTAATATTTCATTGTCCAGTCACAAGTTTCCAGATTACATCTATGTCCAAAAATGTTTATCAGTTTTGGATGATGTGGGGAGGATTAAACCCTTGTCAGCTTTTACTGTCTGGGACGCCATTAAACAGATTTCCTTTGACTCATTGTCCAATGGACAACCTTCCACCCAGGTTGCTGCTTTTGCCTAGAGCTTGACAACTGGCGAATTGCATGCTGTAAATATGAAATGATCATATGGAGATTTCTTCTTATCCCTAATTATAAAGAAATAGGACTTTTCTGTCCTGAACAGAATAAATTAAAGCACAATTTGTGTTTATATCTTCACCTTTAGCATTCATTTAAGTATCTTTATACCTACCTTTTTGCATTCGTCTTCTTCAGTCTGGTCAAGGGATTCCTCAGGTGGTGGGGGATTGTAAATTGATCTTGATGCCAGCTACCAGGAGCTAGCTCTTTGACACTCTGGACTCACAAAAAGTGGGTTGAATGACCCTGGGCATCATTCAACCTGGAAATGGAAGAATAGGAGTATTGCAGCGAAGCAGTTCACTTTTCAAAAGTGCAGTTCACTGGGGGAAAAAAGGCCAATACTGAAATCCTGGACATCAACTAAATTTCCACAAAGTCAAAAGCTGTATCAAGAGGACCCTAATCTATAAAAATATGACCGCAAAGCTTCTGGAAAGAATGGACACATTTGACAAACTGGACCCCTAGGGATAAGAATTTGCTTCTACCTTCTTTTGGGGACATCAACTACATGTGGGATGCCCTTGTGGGCTACAGGTATCCTCATTACCTCCCCCAACTCGCTCATCCCCATCTTTACTTTTGTATCTTATTACATGCCTGGATTAAGTATCACAAGTCTATACAATGGCACCACGTTTTCTCGCAGCCTTTTCTCAGCACCCTATACATAATCAGCTCACATGCTAAAAGGACTGTCACTTAGCTACATGTGACATATGCTGGCTTCACATCCTGTAACATTTCTGAAGAGTCGTGAATGTGCAACTTCATCTTGAGGCCTCATGCACACTGGATTTTTTTTTTTTACAGCTGCTTCTAGGGGCGTCTGGTGGTTTATTTTTTTTTGCCTCTAAACTCTCCTGCATGTTAGCCTATGTGTCCATTCACACATGACCTTTTAGAGGTGCTTAGTGGCAGGAGAGTTTAGAGGCAGGGGAAAAAAACCCCGCTGCCAGTGCATCCAGAGCAGCAAAGTTTGGGCAAGTTTGGGTAAAAGCATGTTAATTTTATGCACGTTTAGTGCTTGAGCATTAACCACTTGCCGACTGCACACTGTAGCTTTACTGCTACAATGCGGGCCAACTGCGCCGAATCATGTATTTACAGTCATGGCCAAAAGAGATTGGTACACCTGCTATTCTTTTAGATAATGTACCACTTCGCCCAGAATATTGTTGCAGAAAATTGTTTAGGCATTCTCATGTTTATTTCTTTTGTTTGTATTGGTATGACACAAAAAAGTGGAGAAACAAAAAACCAAATCTGACGCATTCCACGCAAAACTCCAAAAATTGACCAGACAATATTATTGGCACCTTCTCAACATTGAAATAATTAATTGCATTCAAAGTTTGTGATGCTCCAGTAATTTGTAATTAAACTCCCCTGTATCAACTAACAGGTGCTGACGAGGGAAGCGCTGATACCGAGTATTGTCATGCGTACTCGTACTGGTGAAAATACTACCGATAATTTACCGATACTTTGTGGTGTGATTTGCGCTAATAGATGCAAATTGCACTGCAAAGATTAGCATGCGATTTGAACAGGAATGCGATTCTTGTCCAAATCGCATGTGGTTTCCCCACTGCTTCGGTGTGAACCCAGGCTTGTCATAGCCCGAGTTCACACAAGAGCGGTGCGGGACACCTGCCTGCAGGCATCCTATGCCTAGTGTCAGTGGTAGGAGAGGAGAGAAAGCGGAGGAGTTTTGAAATCAGATGCCATCTAGCCCGAACTGTCATTGCTTGAGGCAGGGATTTCTCTCCTCTACTACCCGACAATCAGCATGGGATGCCTGCAGGGAGGTTTCCCACACAGCTCCTGTGTGAACTCAGACTATGACAATCCTGGGTTCACACAGGAGTAGTGGGGAAACAGCATGCGATTTGGACAGGAATTGCATTCCTGTTCACATCGCATGCTATTCTTTGCGGTACAATTTGCATCCATTAACGCAAATCGCACCACAAAGTATCGGTACTCTGTATCGGCAAATACTTGTCTGAAACTATCAGTACTTGTACTCACTGATAACAAAACAGTATCGTTGCATCCCTAGTGCTGACAATATAGAAATCACACCAGCAACCAGTTATAATGGTGAAAATGTGCCACATGGAGAAGAGAAAGAGCAGTAAAAGAACTGTCTGAGGATTGGAGAACAAAAATTGTGGAAAAGCATGGACAATCTCAAGGTTACAAGTCCATCAACAGAGTTCTTAATGTTCCTGTGTCCACTGTGCGGAACATTGTCAAGAAATGTACAGCCTATGGCACTGTAGCTAAACTCCCTGGATGTGGACGAAAGAGAAAAATTGATCAGAGATTGCAACGAAGGATTGTTTGAATGGTGGCTAAAGAGCTTTGATCAATTTCCAGAAAAAATTCAAGTTGACCTTCAGGCAAAGGGTACAACTGTGTCAGCTCGCACTATACGTCGCCACCTGAATGAAAAGGGACACTATGGTAGGAGACCCAGGAGGACCTCACTGCTGTCACAGGAACATAAAGCCAGATTGGAGTTTGCCAAAACTTTCCCAAGGAAGCCAAAATCCTTTTGGGAGAATGTGCTGTGGACAGACTAAACAAAATTACAACTTTTTGATAAAGCCCAAAATTCTGCTGTTATGAGAAAAAGAAGTGAGACCTTTAAAGAAAAGAATACAGTCCCTAAAGTCAAACATGGTGAAGGTTCACTGATGTTTTGGGGATGCTTTGCTGCTTCAGGCACTGGATGTATTGACCATGTGCATGGCATTATGAAATCTGAAGACTACCAAAGTATTCTCGGGTGCAATGTAGGGCCTACCTGTGCTGTAACTGGCTCTTTTACATGCTGGGTCAGTGGGTTCCAGCCAATGATTCATGGTCAGTACCCGGCGATCATCAGAGCAAGTGACAGGAGAGAGATCTGTGTTGGTAAACATCTCTCTGACAGCGGGGATGTGCCTGCAAAGCAGGGAGACAAAAACAGTCACATCCCTTAGTAAAACAGCACATATTGCACACATTACACATGTTAGGCACACCATTAACCCTTTGATCGCCCCAGATGTTAACGCCTTCCTGCCCAGTGTCATTAGTACTGTATCAATGCATTTGATTAGCACTGATCACTGTGTGTTAGTGTCACTGGTGATGTCAGTGTCAGCTAGTGTCAGAAACGCCACCGTACTATCAGAGTCCTGCTTTAAGTCGCTGATTGCCGCCATTACTATATATATATATATATATATAATAAATGAAAAAACCCAGTGGTGATCAAATACCACCAAAAGAAAGCTCTGTGTGAAAAAAATTATATAAATTTTGTTTGGGTACAGTATTGCATGACCGTGAAATTACGTAGCACAGTGCCGAATAGCAAAAAATTGCCTGGTCATGAAGAGGGGTAAATCTTCCAGAGGGCAAGTAGTTAATTTATTTTAATGCCCATAATAAATGACTTATTCTGGCCAATCAAATGAATTAACGCCCAAACGTTTGACACGGGTAAACGCATTAGACACTTTTACAAGCGTCAGGCATTTTTTGGAGAAAATGCTGCTGCCTGGAGGAGGCTTCTAGGAGTAAGGAATATGTCCAGTGTGCACAAGGCCTGAAATTTATTTTTTTTCATGTTGTAAATATACATTAAAAAAAAAAAAAAAAAAGGTACAACTAGATATAAAATTTGACCTTATACATTCTATATCAAGTGCACATACTAACTTCAGTTATCCTTTTTGCATTTGTTTACTTCCCATTAGACAAGATAACCATTTCCTTTATCACTCTTCCCTTGCAGATGACAAAGAAGATTTTAGTGCAAGACCTGAAAGAAGAGTTACAACAGGCGGAAAAGTTAGATTTTTCCATCAGCTACATTGGGATGCTGTACGGTTCCGGAAATGTTCCTCTGCAAGGAACAGTCTCTCAGCTCTTATATACATAGAAATTCTCTGATAAGAAGTGCAGCCTAAAATCTGAAACTTTGGGTCAGCTCACTAAGATGTATGAGTTTTTAGATGTATTCATATTCTCACAACTCATGTCCATCTATATCACACCAGCATGCAATTACTTTTTCACATGAAAACTGTTATTTATCTACCGAAAGCATCTAATTCAAGAATTCTTAATCAGAGGTATCTTTACCCCTTGAAGGGGAGGGGGGATGCGAACCAAATGATAGGGGCATAGGATGTATATTAGGTATAGGATCTCTGAATGAAAAAAAAAAATTGTAAGTGGATTCTCTGAATTAATGAATCTTAAATTAAAGTGGAGAAATCGACTTGATGTGTCAGATGACATGCAGGTTACATTGTCCATAAATGGATTTCCATGCTTTGATTGCACAAACGTGACAGAAAACTCTCACTACCTAAAGCTAGCGGATGTATTTAGGATTTGTTTTCAAATAAAAACAAATATGATTACATTTTCTTATGATTTTATTTCAGCTGTTCTATTTCTAGGTATCCATGTCCATTATATTCACTGAGATACCTCCTTAGACCCAGTCTGTAGAAACAGCTTGGCCTCTTGCTGGCTTGGCAAAATCTACAGGTAGCTCAATTCTTCAAGTAGACACAGAAAATGAATCTCAACACAATTTTACTTCAGAAAAGTGCAATTACAGGGAATGTTTTTGAAGTATTCTGAAGTATATGAAGACAACACCATTCCTAACCCTGTCTCTGTAGTAGAAAATAAACCAAGTAGCATAAGGAAGCTGGGAGTGTATACTAACTAGTACCAAACATGGAGGGGGAACATATTTAAGTGGTTATAAATCCTAAACATTTTTTTCCTTAAATGTATTTAGGTAGTAGTATGCCCCCTCACCCCACTTGTATTTACCTGAGCTCTCATTCAAATCCAGTGCTGTGAACGTCTGCAGCGGCTCTCTCCTGGTCTGACAGGCTATGCTGAGGCAGTAGGAGCCAATGGCACTCAAAAGGCAGTGAAGAGGGAGCGGGGCCAAGCAGTGCTGACTGTGTCTATAGACACAGGAAGCAGGGCACGGGAGTGAGTCTACACAAGTTCCCCCATAGCAGGTGGCTTGCTATGGGGGCACTCACAGAAGAGGAGCAAGGAGCACCGGCGAGATACCCCATAAGAGGAAATTCAGGGCTGCTCTGTGCAATTCCAATGTACAGAGATGGTAAGTATAAACCTGTTTGTGATGTTTAAAAAATAAAAATGTAGTATTTACAATCACATCAGGCTCTATTTACACTTGTGCAACTCCAAACTCGTGTGATTTCCAGTGTGACTTTGTATCCGACTTTACACTCTCTGGACCTAAGTCACATCAAAACTACTGCAGATACCTTTTCAAAAATCACTGTGACCAGGGGCGGACTGACAACTCATTGGACCCCTGGGCAATAGGGGATCATGGGGCTCCTGTGTCCTCACCCACACTCAAAACCACACCCAAAAAAGCCTATGAAAAGGTACCAGGGGCATCTCATGGGGCCCTCTACTGACCCTGGGCCCTCAGGCAGTGCCCTAGTGGTCAGTCCGCCCCTGGCTGTGACTAAGTTGCAAAGATCCAAAATGGGTGCCATTGAAAAGAATGGACTGTGACTTATGTCCAAGTCGTATGACAAGTCGCTAAAGTGTGAATGGAGCCTTAAGGGCATAAAAAACAAACTGACTTCATATCTGACACCATTCTCTGCCCATCATACTGAGTGTCAGGCCCCATATGCTGTGTCATTTGCATATGTTCAGAGTAAACAGCATAGTCCACACTGTGTTAAAAATGTTTATAAAGAGATAATGGATTCTTTTAATGCCTTTCAAAATGAAGAAGGCTAGGTTCACACCTATACATTTTGCAGTGCGTTTTCAGATTTGCAGAAATGCACTACAGTCCATTTATCATTTCCTATTGGTCACGTTCACATCTGTGCGGTTTCAATCGCTGCGTTTTTTGGAAAGGGTCAGGGATTTTTTTGCTGCAACAGATTTAAGTCTATTGAACCAAAAACTCAATGTAAATGCATCAAACAACGCATGAAAAACGCATGTACTTGTGTTTTTGGTGCATTAACTGCATGACAGACACCTCCCCCTACAACATTAACAGATCCCAAAATGCGAAGTGCAAACCATAATAAAAACACAAACCGCACCACAAAAACGCATCAACCGCAACCTGCATAGGTGCGAACCTAGCCTAAAGGGAAAAAAACAGACAACGTACACTCCAGCAACTGAGTTTGTGAAGGTTTATGATCATCATTTCATGCACTCAGAATATATTTTCTGCTGTTCCTGCAGTTCTAAAAGCCATATAAAAGCCATGGTATATACAAAGTAAATATATACAATAAAATATTTACAAATGCTACAGATTTTACAGCCAAGGCCTCATGCACACTAGATGTTTTTGGCTCTCTCCTAGGTGTCTTTCCTCCTGGCAGCGGTGTTTTGGCATAAAAACTGCTTGACGCTTGTAAACATGTTTAGACGTTAATTCATTTAATTGGCCAGAATATTAAAATAAACGTATTCTGGTCATTGACATAAATTAACGCTCACGCATCACATTAATGTGCGTTTATGTGTGACAAGCATTTTTTTTTACCAAAATGCTGCTGCTCCTGGATGAGCTTGCAGTGGTTTTTTTCTGCCTCCAAAATCCAATGTATGCATGGACATATAGGTTAACATGTAGGGGCATTTAGAGGCAGAAAAAAAACATAAAAACAAAACCAGAAGCTCCTAGCAGCTGCTGAAAAACATCCAGTGTGCATGAGGCTGCACAAATATAAAATACAGCACCAAAAAAATGATTATTATAGCAGTTAAAAGATAATTAGTGCAGGTCAGGAGCCTGTGCATGGCATACAGAGCAGAAAGCTGCATGTAACTTACTTCTACTAGTGATAGTGAAGCAAACATGCAGCATGACGGACCAGATTTCACTGGCAGCATGATTGTTCCAAGTCAATGACTTACAAGGTAGGGAAGCAAAGCCGAGCATGATGAGAGCCCTCAGATTCAAAAACAAGTAGTGACTGCTCCAATCCCTTTGTCCTCCTAGGTTATGTTAAAGGAAACATTTCCTAAAAGAAACATGCAGGCTACCATTGCCTCTGTAATGCCTAGTTGCCTGGCTGTCATCCTGAGCCTCGGACGTTGAGTCACTAATCCAGAATAAGTACGCGGATGACATCAGACCTTTCTAGGACTTCCTCATTTAACGACTCATTTGAAGCCAGAGTGTCAGTATGGCCGGCAGTACTTTCAGGAGGTCGTCAATGGCAGTCCTTGTATTTCTCTAAGGAAAGGTTCATGTCCCAGGTGACTCCAGTGCCAGATTTCACCTGCGTGTGGTGGTACATACATAAAATACATGCCATTTCTAGGTGTAGAGAATCTGCAAGGAGTGGCCCTCAATTAAAGGATATGCTCACCATGAGGCTTGTGACCTGAATGCGACTTTGCCTGAGGAAAAAACCCTGAAGTAGCAGGCAGTCACAAAGATAAGACAAAGATAGCACTACCTTTCAACGTTTGTGATTTTTAACACTGCAGTCTACGGCACGCATGTCGAACCAAAGACACAGAAAGGTAGTGCAGGAACTGCTTTTTCTCACTGCGACTTGAGCTGCAGCAATTAAGAAGGCACCTGCTGAAATGAATGTGTTTTTTTCTAGCCTTGTGACTTTGCGTCGCAAGAAGTCACAGCAGTGTGTTGAGCAGTGCTTAGGAGCATGTTACACCCATATTTAGGGTATAACATGTAACATGCTCCAATGCACACTCCTCTCGCCCCCAGAGCACTCTGCGACAGTGGACAAGGGTTCTGCTCACCGAACCCTCCTCTCGCCCCCAGAGCACTCTGCGACAGTGGACAAGGGTTCTGCTCACCAAACCCTCCTCTTGCCCCCAGAGCACTCTGCCACAGTGGACAAGGGTTCTGCTTACCGAACCCTCCTCTCGCCCCCAGAGCACTCTGCCACAGTGGACAAGGGTTCTGCTTACCGAACCCTCCTCTCGCCCCCAGAGCACTCTGCCACAGTGGACAAGTGTTCTGCTTACCAAACCAGCCTCTCGCCCCCAGAGCACTCTGCCACAGTGGACAAGTGTTCTGCTTACCGAACCCTCCTCTCGCCCCCAGAGCACTCTGCCACAGTGGACAAGTGTTCTGCTTACCGAACCAGCCTCTCGCCCCCAGAGCACTCTGCCACAGTGGACAAGTGTTCTGCTCACTGAACCAGCCTCTCGCCCCCAGAGCACTCTGCGAGGGTGGACAAGGGTTCTGCTCACTGAACCCTCCTCTCGCCCCCAGAGCACTCTGCAACAGTGGACAAGGGTTCTGCTCACCGAACCCTCCTCTCGCCCCCAGAGCACTCTGCGACAGTGGACAAGGGTTCTGCTCACTGAACCCTCCTCTCGCCCCCAGAGCACTCTGCGACGGTGGACAAGGGTTCTGCTCACCGAACCCTCCTCTCGCCCCCAGAGCACTCTGCGACGGTGGACAAGGGTTCTGCTCACCGAACCCTCCTCTCGCCCCCAGAGCACTCTGCGAGGGTGGACAAGGGTTCTGCTCACCGAACCCTCCTCTTGCCCCCAGAGCACTCTGCGAGGGTGGACAAGGGTTCTGCTCACCAAACCCTCCTCTCGCCCCCAGAGCACTCTGCGACAGTAGACAAGGGTTCTGCTCACCAAACCCGCTGTCACACTTTGAAAATGGCACAGCTGTACAGGGCTACACCCACACACAGACATTATTCATTCACAGGAATCTTGAATGAATAAACTACAACAAAAAGGTCCCATCCACAACGCGGCAGATGAACCTATCGATGAACTGCGAGCATGCTCTGTCTGCCTGTACAGAGGTACAGGCAAAGAGTTCTTGGCACGGTGTGTAGGAGTCTGACATTACACCCACGATCCACTGATCACAGGTGCAATGCTCTGCAGGCTCTAGTGAAAAAAATAAATACACTTTTTTTACCTGCAAAAATATGTTAACTTATTATTTTGTTTGATTAGGTGAACTTAGCCTTTAAGAGTATGAGTAATGTGAGTACTGTAACAAATTCATGATTTCATCACTAATCTGACCACAGGAAACTCATCATATTGACTGCTTATAAAATGCAATTTGCGCACAATCATTGCTTTTCTGATTAAGTCTGTAAGTGTTAAAACAAGGAAGCATTGGATAAATAAAAAATACATAAAAGAAATATCTTCACTTTTTACAGACATGCTTCTGGGCTCGGCCCGTACAGTCACATGTGTATTCCTTTTTTTTTTCTTTTTAAAGTAACAAAAAGGTCCATCCAAACTGGATTCTTGGTCAGACTGCCCGCGGTGCCCTGGCACAGCAACGTCATAGTGTTGGCATTTGTTGAACATATGATGCAAACAAAATAAAGAAATGTAACTCCACAAAAGGAAAGATAAAACTTGAATGGTGCCGTAAGATTACTGCACTTGGCAAGTGCCCTCCTCTTCAGAGTCATCATGTACGGCTGCCGTGTCCATCTTGCCCGGGGTGCCCATTTCTGACAGGCGTCTTTTCATTTTGTTATGGGTAGAAAGAGGAGACTGACCATCCGCTGGCCTGGAAGCTCCCATCACAATGGCCTCAAGTGTCTTTGTCTGTAACACGAATATAAAATTTTAATGCTGATTGAGAAGTAAAAGATTGATCATTATTTTAAATGCCACCATCCTCGAATGTCATATATTGTAAACATTCCAAAAGAAGAGACACACACACATATATACATATACACACACACACACACATATATACACACACATATGTGTATATATATATATATATATATATATATATATATATATATATATATATATATATACACACACACATATATATACACATACATATATACACAATATATGACGCTCCAAAAAAAAAAAACTGAGAATAATGAGTACATTGGTATTCACAACATACAATAAATTCATATTTGACCATAACTCACATATACATCATATATATAGATCAATATTGATGGACCAATGTCTGTCTCTAATGTATCTGTGAGATCATTTATGGATTACAAATATTGCCTGACATGTTTTAGGAAGGCTTTACTGTGCTATGCACTAATTCTGTTGGAAGGATTTTTGACTGCTTTAGGCGCTTTTCTTCATTTCTTTGTAGGTTTATACTGTCTCGTTGGGTCCCAAACCCTACTCCATAAAAACCATGGTTTCCATATGCTGCAATGATGATGGCCAAATAGCTTGAATAGCTGGGGAAAAAAGCAATCATTTACATGGCTCCATGCACTGTCCTGAGATGAAGAGTAATCCTCTGATTTTGGAATATGTGATGGAATGACATGTGAACACTTTCTGTTTTAGGAAGACTCTATAACCCCTCCATGTTGTAACTGTCATAGAGAACCTTACTGCTCTGCCTAGGTATGCAGTGATGTGGATGCTGCGTTCACATGATCCAGTAAATGACAGGTACTCCTTATACAGATGTTTGTGTACCGGAGTCTGCTATTCCTCTCCTGGCAATCTACATGTACAGAGGATTGGACTCACCTCCTGTGATTTGCTGCCCCCTGCTGTTGGACTGGAGAGGTTAGCCAGGTTCTCCAGATTGTCCTGGTGTGGACTGAAGACGGATGGGGAATTTTTCTGCGAAGCCAGGCGGGGGCTTTTCCGCAGTGGCACGGTTGTCCTTCTAAGGACAAAGGGGCTCTGCTTTCCTGATGGGATGTCAGCGAAACCTGGAAAACACCAAAAGCAATTGCTGAGTAAGGTGAATATAAACTGAATTGTGTATATGTAGTGCTGTTACAGATCATCAATAACCATATAATGGCCCTCCATGCTAGCGCTAAAGGCTCTCTAACACTTTTATCAAATTATTTGACAATGTTCAAATAAAATATGCTAATTGCCAAAATGCTATTTTTCTTAGAATAACAGATTCTAAAGAAACTAAATGGATATCCGTGTGTTTCCCTAATTAAAATGCAAGTTCCAGGCCAGACCAACATCAATATTTAGCTGCTATTGAAACGGCTCTTCTCTCCAGTGATGTTGGCACCCAGAAGCTTCATTGTGTATACATATTCTCCCAGCATGCCATGCTCTTCCACTAGTGAACATATGCTATTATGAGGTCATTCAGGTATCATTTGGGCTGTTCGTTAAATGTTGTCTTTCCATCTTCTTTAAAAGATCAAGTTCACCTTTTACAAAAAATAAAGGTAAAAAAAATGCAACAAAATGTGCATTTATTACTTTTATTTTTTTTGCATTACAGGCTGTAAGGTGTTGCACCTACAATCCGCAGATCACTATTGCAATTCCTGGATCCTGCAGACATTCAGTAAGTTGTCTGCCTGTACCACGTATCAGTAGGCAATTCCTGAATGGCAGGAAGAACTACAGTGAGAACTACCAAGTCACCAGCCACAACAGCTGATGGTACTTGTAGGCATTCATTCACAGGAAACTGAATGAATGCCTAATGCCAACAGCTGTGTGAGCCTTTTTTTTTTTTTTTTTTTAATTGTGACAGTGGGTGCAGGGAGGGGATCCCCAGCCCTCTATCACAGGGAGGGAGGTTCGGGGGAAGAGGATGCAGGAGCTGGACCATGTTACATGTTCCACCCTAAATATGCATGAAACATGTTCCAAAAGTGAACTTATCTTTTAAAGTGACAGAGGGGGCTGCCATTTAAAAAAAAAAAAAAAAAAAAATCTTCCTGTCTAGCGGTCTGTAATACTTTATAAATCACAGACCTGGAACAAGTATGCTTTTTGAAATCCCCCATTTCTATACTTTTCCAGGTCACTGAATCAGCATGACAGTCAGGGAACTAGGAATGATCAGCACCCAAAAACCACAAAGACATACATTTAACTAGAAATGAAGAATTGATAAAGTGCTTTGATGATTCTTCTCAATACAGTCTATAAATCTGATCAGACCCCTAAAGAGTCACTGAAAAGAAAACACTTTGTGCCGCCTTATAATGTGAGTTGTTCACCACTGTGATCACCACTAGATGAATAAACTACAGTATCCATATGAAATGTGAAAATCCACCATAAAAGGTGTTCATTTATTGCCAGTCCACTAGGGCACCTTTAGCGTCATTCATGTGATGAACACCTAGGCATTTGGTCATGTGATCAGCTAACATGGCAGCACACAGCAGTAGTTTCTGCAGTAAAGGACTTTATTACCATTTATTATGTTAAGGAAATGAGATGAGGGGGTAGAGGGGTTAGTAATTTACATATAAGTGTACATAAACCAGTTTAGGAATTTCAACTTTCAGATGCTCATTTAGGTAATTATTCTGATCACTAAAACGGTTTAAAGTGATCTAAACCATTCTATCCTTTACAGCAGAGGTGGGCAACTGTGGCCCTCCAGCGGTTGTAGAACTACAAGTCCCATGAGGCATTGCAAAACTGAGTTACAAGCATGACTCCCAAAGGCAGAGGCATGATGGGACTTGTAGTTCACCAACAGCTGGAGGGCCACAGTTGCCCACCCCTGCTTTTCAGCCATGGACAGAGCCCATCTTAGCCTCTACATATGAATAGTACCCTGTATTTAGATCTGCAGTTGCCATGGTGCCGCACATGTGATTAGTTATGACACCAGCAGGGGCGGACTGACAACTCATGGGGCCCCCGGGCAATAGGGGATCATGGGGCCCCTGTGTCCTTGCCCAAACTCAAAAAAGCCTATGAAAAAGGTACCATGGGCTCTCATGGGGCCCCCTACTGACCCCGGGCCCTCGGGCAGTGCCCGAGTTTCCAAATTGTCAGTCCGCCCCTGGACACCTGCCAGCTGAGGGCTTCAAATTCAGTTGAGAGCTGACATAAGCACACTGACAACTGTGACAGTTATGAGCCAGTCTGGGTTCACACTTGCACACAGATTGCAGGCTGGTTGTGGGTGCAGTAATCGCACCTGTTCCCGCACCCGCAACTACTCACAGCCAAATTGCGCTGCCTGCCGTGCCCGAGCAAATGTGGGCCACACAGCTTGCAGTAGTTTGAACCTAGGGTCAAGGCATGGCTTTAAAGTGGAAAACTGGGCTAATAATACCTGAGCATAAATCTGCTCCTACCTCCATTCTAAGACCTATACTAACTATTCTATAAACCTAGGTTCACATATTCCTGTGCAATTTTCATGCAATTCAGTGCGGTGCGATTTGAGCCCATTCACTTTTTGGAGCTTCACTGAAACTGGATCTTACGGTTGTTTTGTACCATGCAATCTGATGTGGGCAAACTGCACTGCGATTGTGATGCGTTTGGGGTGTTAACTTTGCATTGGCACTGACAGCGGAACGTAAACACAGTGCGATTTCAATGTGGTGCGGGAAACCCACAGGGATGGCTGCATTTCCCTCAACACATATGATTGAACCGAGGCTAAAAGAAAGAGGTCTATACTTACCTAATGTGAGGGTGCTCCCGTCCAGTCACATGATCTCCCCAGTGGCCAGCTCCAGGGGAGAGGAGGGAGCAGCAACAATGACTCCAGAGCCTGGGCGATGTCATCACCCGTAGACTTCGTCTGGGACATCCATTTTTCGCTGTCCCTTTTCTCACCTGAAGCCAGCGCTGGGAGACGATCCTGTGGCTGGAGCAGAGTGCCCTATGATTGGGTAAATATACACATCTTACCTTTACAGAATCGTTAGTATAGGGCTTAGAATGGGGGGGGCAGCAGGTTTACGTTTAGATTATTATTCCGGACTTCTACATAACAGGTAAATCAGTGGACTTAATACCGCTTTATTATTTTACAAGATTCGTACTTTAGAATTAGTGTGGTACTCCCTGAAAAACAGCATTATTGGGATCCCTTCAGAGTGTGCAGAGACTTCATAACTGTTAGGTTTTTACTGCTGTCTGTATGCCACTGGGAGGTTTCTGTTCATTTCCTGTTCCACAGACACAACAGGAAGAGCAGACCTTCCCAAAGTGAGGGGAACTACCACACTGGACAGTTGTCACACTCCAGTGACAATGGTCAAGATAGAGTGAATTTCACTAGTGGGGGACACAAAATGAAAAAACCTGGCAGGGGTTCAAAGCTTTCCCCACTCGAAGTGGAGGTTAGAGTTTTCCTTTACCCCCCCGGTCAGACCGATCCCAACTTTGAAATCGTGCAGCTTCAATGTAAGTTGCACGATTTCAAAGTTGGGTGATATGCCGATTTGAGGTGCGATTTGCATAGACATCAGATGTCTATGCAAATCGTACCAAAAGTAGTGCATGCACTACTTTGGAAATCAGTGCGGCTCTGACCACGTCAGAACCGCACTGATATGACCGCTGTAATTGTGGGCAATAGGGTGCGACTTGGCATGCGATTTTCAATTCGCAGGACATGCAAATCACATGCCAAGTCGCACCCAATGTGACTGGGGTGTAAGTGCCTTTTTTTTATTTGGAAGAATATGGCCCTCTGGATGACATTCCTGTTGTATGGCAACACTACTCAACATAGTTTGGGTGAGAAGGCACCAATCAACACAGTTTGGGTGAGAAGGCACCAATCAACACAGTTTGGGTGAGAAGGCACCAATCAACACAGTTTGGGTGAGAAGGCACCACTCAACACAGTTTGGGTGAGAAGGCACCACTCAACACAGTTTGGGTGAGAAGGCACCACTCAACACAGTTTGGGTGAGAAGGCACCACTCAACACAGTTTGGGTGAGAAGGCACCACTCAACACAGTTTGGGTGAGAAGGCACCACTCAACACAGTTTGGGTGAGAAGGCACCACTCAACACAGTTTGGGTGAGAAGGCACCACTCAACATAGTTTGGGTGAGAAGGCACCACTCAACATAGTTTGGGTGAGAAGGCACCTCTCAACATAGTTTGGGTGAGAAGGCACCTCTCAACATAGTTTGGGTGAGAAGGCACCACTCAACATAGTTTGGGTGAGAAGGCACCACTCAACATAGTTTGGGTGAGATGGTCTACACCTTCCATACTTCTATACGGACATACCTACCCTTTCTCACAACTTCGGGAAGTCCATCAGGTACAAATTCTCCTTCCTCTGCCAGGGTAGCAGGTGCTTTCTTCACCCTCTTGTTGACACAGTGGGGTGTTGTAGGTGCGCTCCCTGTGTTGTCAGAGTCTCTCCGCCGCTTATTAGTCTGTTTCCCGGATCCTTGTGTGGATCTCCTGCTCTTTCGGGTTCTCCTCTCAGCCCCAGGTAACAGTTTGTGTGATACGGAAGGTGGGCATTCATCAGGTAATGGTTTGTCTGATACTGAAGATGGACCGTCTCGCTCTTCCTTTACTTCGAAACCTTTCAGCCTTGAGTTCAGGAAGTCCACTTGTTTCTTCAGCATGTCATTGCTCTCCTCCAGTTTGTGTGTCTTAATCATCAGATTACAGTATTTCTCGATGCTGTCATCTGCCTCCTGTGTCTTCTCTTCCAAGCACTGCTTCAGTTCCTCGATCTCAGATAAGAAGTCATTTGCACTGGTTTCCATTTCTTCTTCTGGATCAGAGACAACAACAACAAAAGTTTTATAAAACAAAGTATCAAAATTTGAAGCCAGATAGTGGTCAGCTGAACATAGTTACAAAGTTTCAGGGTTGCATATGTAACGTTCACTTTAAAGGGGGCTGCAGCACTGATGGGTTAATGCTCAAATGATCATTTAAAGCTGATCTCCAGCTTTCCATTCACTCTTGCACAGTTTTACAGCCTCCTTTCTTGTACTGAAATTGCTTACTTGGATTTCACTGCACACTGTGAGCGTCTCATATTGTGCATTAGAAGCTGCAGCAAGTCAGATAGCGCCCGTCCCATCTCCTGGCTGCAGGACATCTAGAATCATTCACCTCTTTCATTCCTAGTCTAACTATCCCTGGCCCTCCCCTTTCATTCACTGGATTGCAGTTCATCATCATGGAGGCTCATTATCAAATGCGGACGTTACCCTGGATGATCCAATGCAAATACACTCCTTAAGACTGACATCCACTTATCATGGCATTATGATATTTGCATAACTCCTCCCAAGACCCACGCCAGGGCTGATGATGCTTTAGAGGCACAGAACTGAGGCCGAGTGCTGCAGTGTTTTCAGGAAACTATGTACAGTCCCCTGTAGGCCCTTCCCACCCGTCATGATCTTCCTGCATTGCACAGAGAAGAACAGAGACCCAGTCACAATATCATTGTGTCTAAAATAAGGTATATCATGAAAATATCAAAGTAAGGTATATCATGAAAATATCATGAAAACAGAAAGGTTTTATTTAGTTTGATGAGGAAGGGGGGGGGGGGCGGAGGAGAGGAACCAGGGAAGGCAGATTAACCTTCGGCTCAAAGTGTTTCTAAAGGCTATTTTTTTATTTTTTTTTGATGGTCAAGGGTTGGAATGTCTGTAAAACTTCTATTGCTGTCTGGGTTCCTGCTGGAGCGATTCACTCTGTATTTGTCCATGTGACATGAAAAAGAGGAAGCATCTAAAATTTCAAGTTTCCACCAGAAGTGAAGGGGATTTACCTCTTTGCAGAGATTGCCCCCCACTTTCTGTTGTGTGTGCAGGCAAGGAAGTTAAGGGAAACCTCTTGAAAGGGAAACAGATGGCATGGATTTTATTCATTCCCCACTCTATCCAAAAATAAAACATCTTTATTTATACTGTAAGAGAATCTGTGACGTTGCTCACCCCTCAACCAATTTATCCTCACCTTTGCCTCACTACCCTTACCAGCCGTGGTCAGGCCTGAGCGGTCAATCATGAAGCCTGGACACTGTCAGCTGAGGTAGGGGAGGACATAATCCACCCAGTGTAAGCTGTTGCCTCTCTGCTTTTTGTTCAGCCCTTTTCAGGATCAGAACTATTATAAAAGGTTGGGCGAAATGCGATTTACTATTAAAAAGAGGGGAGCTGTCCAAAGAAGCCAATCAGATAGCTGCCTTTGTTCTCAGACTAACACTAGACCAATTATTCCATAGAGACTTGTCTAGTGGAAGGATTATAATGGAGTTCTGAAATGCACTATTACTAAGTCACATCTAAGTCACATACTTTCTCGCTTGCGTTTTAAGGTCTCCAGGGTCTCCTCTTGTTGTGTGATGTGTTTCCTGAGCTCTTCTTTCTCCTGTTCCAGCTGTTTGCAGGAGTTCTCCCAGCGATTAAGGGCTTCAGAGGATGCATCGTTTTCCTTTGTCATGTGGTCAATATGAGCCTAATAAAAAGAAATCAATACGTTTTTATCTTTAAGAACATACAGGGAAGCTGTGAGGACAAACATATGGAAGCTGCACTGAATGGCTCTTATCTTCTCTTTCAATAAGGGCTAAGATTTCATAGTGCTGTCAGTCTAACGCTGGGAGTTCACTGACAGGAAGAGAGAACAATGACCTCATAAGGGTGTTTACAACCCTTCACAGTCAAATCAACAAGCTTAGAAAATGAGGGACACACACACACACCATCATTACCACTCACTGATTGGTTGCTAGAGGTTACTGCACATTATTATTGCTCACTGATTGGTTGCTAGAGATTACAACACACATACAAACACACACACACACACACACACACACACACACACACGATGTCTGGTATGCCAAATGTACACTTACCTTCATTCCTGCCAGCTGCTCCTGAGCCATACGCAATGAATTGTTCACTTCCATGTTACTGGCTTTCAAGCCTTCAATCTCCTGTATCTGGGAAGCAAGAGATCCTTCCATGGAGGACAGCTTCTTTTGGTAGCTATCTATGTCTTCCTTATGCTAAAAAGGAAAAAAAAAAGTACATCTCTTAAACAGAAATGAAATAGTTGCTTAAAGAATAATGAAATCCGAAACCTCTGTTTGTTTTGGATAGAGTAAGGAAGGGTTAAAACCCATCAGATTTTTATTTTATGGTCTTTGTCCCATTAGAGACTTTGTACTTTATGCCATGAAAATAAACCAGAAAGAGAGAGGAAGTCTATCCAAAGTAAAGGAAATCCCCTCTTGGACAGTTGTCACCGCAACTAGTGTCACCAATGGCAGATTTCCCCTCTAATCCTGATCTGGTGACAGCTGAAAGGTTGTGAGGTTGAAACTCTCCAGTAGTGATGCAGATGGCAAAAACCGTTCCAGTAAATTTCAGAGCATTTTGCAGTTAAGATTTAAGCCAGCCATACACTGTACGATTCAACCAATCTCTCCTTATGGCTATTGTATTCTGACAGATGGCACCTACTGCTGTCAGAAAACCCACATGGTGGCTGTAACTGGTTAGATACAGCTACTGTTTGGCTGACAATTTTTCACTCAGCCGGATGCCGGGTGGGAGAATGCTGACAGGGCCACCCACGGCTCATATATAAATATATCTCCTAATCAGAAAGCTCTCATTACTTGCTTACATGTTTCCCTACCAGATGTCTTTGTGATTGATAAAATGCCTTGTAATAAAACTGAAATCGAGGAAAGGCCAAAAGTTAAACCCTTCCCATCACACTGCAGCTCTTCTTCCCAATGATGCAGACACCCAGATTCATCCTCTGCAGCTGGGATTATTATTGTAGACACCCCTGTGAGCAATATGGTTCATTGAGAACTACAAGCCGACAGCCTCTATGGCTGTCGGGACTTGTAAATTCTCATTGACAAAACACAGTGAATGAGTGATGCGGGCAAAGCCCCACACAGCCATGTTTTTTTTACAGCTTTGACAGCTTGCAAGGTGGGAGAAGATCCCCTGCTAGCTGTCAGAGTGGGGGGAACAGGGGAAGCGAGGGCCGGTCTGATCATAACAATATGAATATGGGTGTAATATGTTATAAAAGGCGAACTTATCCTTTAACAAATTGGGGCTGGTTTACTAAAATTGGAGTGTGCAAAATCTGGTGCATCTCTGCATAGAAACCAATCAGCTTCCAGGTTTTATTGTCAAAGGTTAATTGAACAAGCTGAAGTTAGAAGCTGATTGGCTACCATGCACAGTTGCACAAGATTTTGCACTCTCTAGTTTTTGTAACCCCCCCACTGTATATCTTTTTTTTCATATGTGTAACAGGGCAGACTGCAGGATACTAATTAAGTAATATATAAGTAGACAGTGCAGCGCTATAAATAAAGTTGGTAAATGATATCCAAAGATTAGTGTCAATAATGAATGGACAGGTGAAAGGTGAAAACGTTCAAACGATGTTCTAATGTGCGGCACCAGAAAAATCCTCTGCTTGTAATACATATAGCAAATATAAATAGCAGAAATGCGCACTCACCGACCGCGCATTAGGAATGCGCATATAAGTAATCCTTGTTAAAGGTGAATGACACCGGATGGATACCAGGACCCCCTCTATGGTGTGGATCATCTACCTAGGGTGGAGTGATGAGCAGCAAGATTCAGAGGTCCCCTTTCTGCCGGGTGGACAGCCTGGATGGATGGATGTGTCCTCTGGATGCAGATATTGCTGTGGATCTGAGACCCTCATAAAAGAGGGTTAAGACAAAGAGGGAATGCCCATAGTGTAGTAGGTATGCTTTATTCCAAAAAAATTGTATAGTGGGTACAAGTACAGCTGTATAACAAATGGATGGTGTACTGACCCTAGAGAAAAATGGCCGCTGGACCTCCTCGTGGTCACGGCGGTGTATGACATCACACGTGCTGTCGGCTCCTCCTCCTCATACATCGCCGTGACCACGAGGAGGTCCAACGGCCATTTTTCTCTATGGTCAGTACACCATCCATTTGTTATACAGCTGTACTTGTACCCACTATACAATTTTTTTGGAATAAAGCATACCTACTACACTATGGGCATTCCCTCTTTGTCTTAACCCTCTTTTGTGAGGATCTCAGATCCACAGCAATATCTGCATCCAGAGGACACATCCATCCATCCAGGCAGGCCACCCGGCAGAAAGGGGACCTCTGAATCTTGCTGCTCATCATTCCACCCAAGGTAGATGATCCACACCATAGAGGGGGTCCTTTAACAAGGATTACTTATATGCGCATTCCTAATGCGCGGTCGGTGAGTGCGCATTTCTGCTATTTATATTTGCTATATGTATTACAAGCAGAGGATTTTTCTGGTGCCGCACATCAGAACATTGTTTGAACTTTTGCACCTTTCACCTGTCCATTCATTATTGACACTGATCTTTGGATATCATTTACCAACTTTATCATTATTTATAGCGCTGCACTGTCTACTTATATATTATGTTATGAGGTTTATGTGATTCCTTTAGTGTTCTAGCTGCTGCCTTTATGAGCGCTCGCTACAATTTTTGTATTTTGTCAGGATACTAATTAAGGCAGATCTCCTAAGAGTAGGGCTTATGCCCATAGGCCTGCTGTGACCCACAGTTAACTTTTTGAGAAAAAGATATTAAGGTGAGAACGGAAATCCAATTTTCTAACAAACTTTATTAACTACAGCACATAAAGGATCAATTCAGCTTATAAATTAGGTTAAAAAAAAAAAAAAAAACTATTGCCCAGCTTTCACTGCAAAACACCTCCTCTCCAACACTGTCACCCACAAGCTTTCGGCTCTGAGGTCCAGCACTGGTCTTCTTTCAGGTTAAGCACTTGTCTTCCTGAGGATTTACCCCCTTCCTGACCAGGCCATCTTTTGCGTTATGGCGCTGCGTTACTTTAACTGACAATTGCGCATGTAACTCTGCACCCAAATTAAATTTACGTCCTTTTTCCCATGAATTGAGCTTTGTTTCGGTGGTATTTGATCGCCTGTGCAGTTTTAATTTTTTGCACTATAAGAAAAAAGACCGACAATTTTGAGAAAAAAAACAATATTTTTTACTTTTTGCTAATAAACATGTCCAGTAAAAAAAATCAAATTTCAACATAAATTTAGACCAAAATGTATTCTGCTGCATGTCTTTGCTAAAAAAAATCCTAATACATGTAAATCAATTGGTTTACGTGAAAGTTATAGCATCTACAAATGGCGGTATATATGCTGGAATTTTATTTTTAATTTTTACTAGTAATGGCGACAATCAGCGGCTTATAGCAGGACTGTGGTGGGCATTCTGACACTGGGGGGAACTGACTTGATGTCACTGACATTCCCAGTGACACCAATACAGTGATCAGTGCTAATAAAAAGCACTGACACTGTACTAATGGCACTGTGCAGGAAGGAGTTAACATGAGGGGCGATCAAATGGTTAACTGTGTGCCGTTTTACTTTGGGCTGTGTGTCTGTGCTTCACTGTAATCACATTGCTTTAGATGGCTATGCTGCGCACAGCCATCCAAAGCAGTGTGCAGGAGCTGACAAGGAGGAGAACTGTATTGTTTACATATAGTTCTCTTCCCTGTCCGAGATCCTCAGCAATCACCGGGCGCCGGTGAGTAATAACTGGGCGGGACCTGGTGATTGACAGCCGCGAATGGCGGTGTAGGTAGGGTATGCACGCACCCCTACCTGGAAATGCGAAGGAACGTATATATATATATATATATATATATATATATGTGTGTGTGTGTGATTTTGCGCACTCGTGCCGCCCTGTAGCAGTATATCTGCTATAGGGTGGCCGGGAAGCAGTTAAACAGCACTCCGTGTGCTTCAGTTCGCTTCTCTGGAGTCGAGGGTGTCAGGGACATACCCCTTCGGGTGTGTCACCAAGCCACCTTGGACTTACAGTACACTGCAGAGAAAAACATGGCATCACTAAGTGAGCACCATTCTCTGCAAAGTTTACAACTGTCCCCAGAGGACCTGGACAGAGGTCTGCAAAAAATGTATATGTATAATGTATATATATATATATATATATGAGCACACTAGAGAGGGAATGCTATTAAAGCTGTATAAAACCCAAAACCAAAAATATATTATATGCAGTTTACCAATAATTTTTCTGTTTTCACCTGGTGATCTGGCTGAACTACATCTCTTGTATTAGAATGCCCCGACTCTGGATGAAGGAGCACAGAGGGCACAACAGACAGCAGCATTGTCAGTCTTGGGGTAGGGGAGTGTTAAATGTACTAGTAGATTTAAATATACTAACACATTGAAGCCAAATTACAGCTCACACTTTAAAAAGAGGTTAAAGCAAACCGTTTTATTTTCTATTGGGATAAAGTTTTTACATCAAATAAAACTGATCATTGTAAGCACCAATGCCGATCTATTTGATATCCGTATTATACAGTACAATGCAATAGATCTAAAGTGATCACCTGTTTCACCGCGGCATCCAGAAGTGATTTGTGGAGAGACTCTGTCTGAAGAAGACGCTGTTCATACTCCATTAAATCATTCCTGTGTGTGATTGCCTGAGATTCCACTTCACTCCGCAGGTCGGTAATGGTCTCTTTTAGTTCCGCAGTTTTGGATGTAGCTGAATGGAGCTGAGCCTAAACAGAGCCAAAGCATCAATTGAACGGACAGATTTTTATACTGTATGTTTGAACTTCATTGTCAGCAATACAACTTTAAAGAGGATTGTCAGAGAACACAAAAATGACCAGAAAATACGTAGTACCAAGCTATGCGCACTCAGGGTGCTTTAAAGGCTTCAGCT
Organism: Staurois parvus; assembly: GCF_062004578.1. Lineage (NCBI taxonomy): Eukaryota > Metazoa > Chordata > Amphibia > Anura > Ranidae > Staurois > Staurois parvus. The sequence continues at coordinate 3,175,711 of NW_028318153.1, forward strand.
AAGCTGCTTGCACAGCTGGATGAATATTTTGCAGATGCTTCATAAAAGTCTGCTGTACACATTCTCTTGTTGAAGTGGCAACCTATGTGTATGAGGCCTTAGAACAGCATTAAAGCGGAGCTACACCCAAAAAGGGGACGTTCAGCTTTAAGGACTGCTCCCCCGCTCCCCATTAAGGATTGGCACCTTTTGGGGGGGGAAAGCGGGTACCCGAATTTGACAGGTATCTGCTCCCACTTCCGGTCTGATCGCCTAGGCGATCAGAAGCGGAAGGTGTCCTCCCTCCCTGTAGTCTTTTGGGACACGTGACAGGTCCCAGAAGACTACAGGACCATTCACGAAGCGCAGCGCTACTCGCGCATGCGCAGTGGGTACCCGGCTGTGAAGCTGCACAGCTGGATGCCCACACTGAAGATGCCGGCCTCCTGGAACACAGTGAAATGGGCTGCGGGGGACACACCGTGGGACCGAGGGACAGGTAAGTGGCTATTTTTTTAAGTCAGCAGCTAGTTTTTATAGCTGCTCACTTTTATTTTTTGACAGGGTGAGTGGAACTCCACTTTAAAAGTATATCTATATCACATACAGAAAACAGTTCATTGGAGCCTTTCTAGCAATAGAAATATGGAATCACTCACGCTATTCTCCTCATGTAGCTGCCTGACCACCTGCATCTCCTCTTCCAGTGCCTTCTTATCTTGGCAGCTCTGACCTTCAGCAGTTTTCATGTGCAGATCAGCATCATGCAACTTACTTTGCAGGCTGGAACAATTCTCTGTCAATTCAGCCATCTGCATTATAACAGAACGAGATGTGAGGTATTTGTAGCTGGTGAAGGAAATATACAGTACATAGGAGGAATCCAGACTGCAGCACATTCAAGCATATGTGAAAAGTGAAAACCTGCACTACACCCAACAAATAATAAAGGTGAAAAAATATAATATAAAGTTGCAACGAATACATAAATGAATAAAGTGAACTGCCGCTACTCTCTTCCTTAATACCAGAAAAAAATAAAAATGAAAAATGAATGAGTGCGCTGTACACTATATAAACCTGACAAAATAACTGATCATAATAGACCAAAAAAAATGGACCATAAATAAACAAATACAAATGTGCAAAAAATGCAACTAAAGTGCTATAAATCCATGTTCATGATATAAATTATCAATAAGTCCGAAATCCAATGTAAAAGTGTTGCGTACTGAAAATAATTTCCAACAAAGTGCTATGGTGTCCGCAAGTGCTCGCCAGGACAAACAGATCAGCCTCTTACCAAACAAAATGATCCCCAATCAGGAGATCAAACGAGCAGATGGTGTCCAGATTCCACATTGATACCCCGGGTAGCAATATCGAGGGAGATGGATGGATGGCTGCAGGCTCACCCCAACAAATTCCTCACATCGAACGACTCTCCATACAGTGTAGAGAAGGATTAAAACAGAAGAGACTTCATAGTGCAATAAAACTCGAAAATGTATTCAATAAAGTATTGCACTTGCATAGATAAGATGCATAAAGGCAGTGTACAAATTCAAAACTCCTGCAATGTAATACCACCGGCCAGAACGTGGTGACGTCACAGAAGGCCGCGAGAGTTTTGAATTTGTACACTGTCTGTTTTAATCCTTCCCTACACTGTATGGAGAGTGGTTCAATGTGAGGAATTTGTTTGGGTGAGCCCGCAGCTGTCCATCCATCTCCCTCGATATTGCTAGCACGGGTGTCAGTGTGGAATCTGGACACCACCGGCTCCATTTGTTTGGTAAGGGGCTGATCTGTTTGTTCTGGTGAGCACTTGCGGAAACCATAGAACTTTGTTGGAGAATAAGCAAAGCAATGTATAGCAGAATACTGGGATTTATATTTCGACCACCAGCTACCTACAGAGATCAACGCCTCTTCATATACACCCTGGAGAAAAATAAATTATATGTAATGGTTATGTTTGATGAACTGCATATGCAGAATAATGCACATACAGAGCACAGCTGTATCAAAAGTGTGATTCAGAGTACATAAAAAAATTAGCACAGTGGTTAAGTGGTTAGCACCTCTGCCTAGCAGTACCAAGGTCATCGGTTCAAATCCAAACCATGGCACTACCTGCCTGGAGTTTGCATGTACTCACTGTGCCTACGTGGGTTTAGTTCTGCTCAGGACAGAATCCTTTCTACCTCTCCTACCATGGCAAAATTTCTGTATCCTCCTTGATGAGTGATGTATGCCAATACTGTGGTGCTGCCCAATTGAATCTTGATCATATGGCCCTCCAATTTGCATGTCCAGCATTGCAAAGATAGCCATTTTGCCCACAGCTCCAGGATGTCGATCAGGAGAGGAGATGCCTCTGACATTCAATTCCCTTCCCACCCACAGGACTCCTTCTCAGCCCCACAAGAACAGGAGAGACTTCTGGAATTTCTGGGCCTGAATGAGGATACAAGATGGGACAAATGCCCCCTTTTGGTTTGGGAATTGTGGACAGGCTGGAGTAGAACCCCTGGAACCATATTGCCAGGGAGCATGCAACGTCTGACACAGACGGTTCACTAACTGAAAGAAAAGATCTAAGTGGAGCAGTACTAAAAGCACAGTATCCTTTAAATAATGATCAAAGAACACACACATGTATTAAATTGTATTTTTACATCTGCCTTGATTTCAGATTCAAGCCAAAACTTAATTTACAGGGCAAGTTTGTAATATGCACTGTAAATGAGAATCACTTCAATGGTTACTTCCAAAATGCATAGCAATAAAAGCACATCATACCTTTTCTAGAAGTGTTCTTTTCTCAGAATTCACAGATTCCAACTGGGATCCAAAATTATCACAGGAGGTTTTGAGGTCTGAGATGGTAGCTTGAAGAGAGTCATTCTCTGCTGACATGGTCTGTAGCTTGCTTTCCAATTCTTCCATTCTTAACAGCAAATTCATCTTTTCACTTTTCAGATTTTCCATCACCTGTTCAAATCGAGAGCACTCTGAGGAGTATTTTGATTCCTGATCTTCTGAGTCTTTAAATTTGGTCTCAAGAGCAATGAGATGCTGCGTCTTCTCAGCTATTTGGAGCTTACATTCTTCAACTTCCAGTGAGAGTCTGTCTACAGATTCCTTGAGGTTACTGCTGGTCACCTGGGCTTCTTCCAACTGTTGTACCAACTGTGCTCTCTCTTCTTCCATCTTATCTTTGATTTGAGCATGTTCAGCTAGGGCTGCTTCACATTTCTGGTCAGTGAAGGCTTTCTGCTTATACATGTCATTAATTTGAGTTTGAAGCATCTCAAGTTCCTTCTCAGAACTTTCTTTGAATTGAGCATGCTCAGCATCTTTCTTTTCTAGAAGAGTTATTTTCTCAGAATTTGCAGATTCCAACTGTGTAACCAAATTATCACAGGATTTTTTGAGGTCAGAGATGATAGCTTGAAGAGAGTCGTTCTCTGTTGACATAGTCTGTAACGTGTTTTCCAGTTCTTCCAATTTTGACAGCAAATTCATCTTTTCATTTTTCAGATTTTCTGTTACTTGTTCAAATCGAGTGCATTCTAAAGAATATTTTGATTCCCATTCTTCTGAATCTTTAAGTTGGGTCTCAAGAGCTGTGAGATGTTGTGACTTTTCAGCTAGTTGCAGCTTACACTCTTCTACTTCTACTGACAGTTTATCTACAGATTCCTTGAGGTCACTGCTTGCAATTTGGGCTTCTTTCAACTGTTGTACCAACTGTGCTCTCTCTTGTTCCATCTTAATTCTAATTTCGGCATGCTCAACTATGACCGCTTCAAATCTCTGGTCAGAAAGGGCTTTCTGCTCACATGTGTCATTCATTTGAGTTTGCAGCATCTCAAGTTCCTTCTCAGAACTCTCTTTGAAATGAGTATGCTCAGCTTCTCTTTTTTCCAGAGTCTCTGTAAGAGTAAGAATGGCAGTTTCAAATTCAATCACCTTTGCCTGGCTTTTCTGAAGCTCATTTTCCAGATCCACAAGCGTTTTCCTTAATGTATTCAACTCCTTCTCTAGGGCTTCTTTTTGGGACTTTAAGCTCTCCGTCTCATCCTTAGCAGTTTCCGTCTGAAGGATAGCACTTTCAAAATTTTCTTCGGCCATGACCAACTCTCGTTCCAAAGACTCAATTTTATCATTGAGACTGTCAAATTTCCTCTCACTTTCTTTTAGCTTCTCAATGGTCTGACATTTTTTCTTTTCATCTGACTCAATTTTAACTTTAAGCTTCTCAATTCCTGTTCGCATAAGGGCCACTTCTTCCTGAGCAGAGTTCAACCTGGTGGCCATTTCATGTTTCTCTGCCTGGCAGCGTTTCAGTAAGCGAGAGAGTTCATCCTTTTCTCCATTAGAGGAACTCAGCTGAGTCTCCAATTCCTGCCATTCATGGAACAGAAGTTGCTTCTCCTCTTGTACTCGTTGCACCTGACTTTGCAGCTCTTGAATTTGCAAATTCTCATTCTCTTGTAAGAGAGCCATGTTGTCTCTTTCTGCTGTTAACTCTACTGTGGTCAAATTTGCCACCTCGATCTTCTCTTTCAATGATCGTATATCAGCTTCCAATATTTTGATGAGCTCTTTGGAATTTTCCTTGTTGGATTCCAACTCCATTTCTCTTTCCTTTAGTTTTTTGTTAATTTGTTCGAGTTCTTCCTTTTCCTCTACCAAGTTCTCCAGCTCCAGAGTTAACTGATTTTTCTCTGCCTGGACCCCTTTGAGAACTTCTTCCAAATCATTTAGACATCTTAAATGACTTTCCTTTTCCTCTTGTAAACGCTGACATTTAGACTGAAGGGAATCCAGATCTGCTTCTAGAGACAATGCATGATTCTCAATATTCGCTTTTTCTGACTTGGTTCTTCTTATTTCATTTTCTGCCTGAAGATAGCTTTCTTTCCATTCCTCATTTGACAGCTCTAAGCGATCTCTCATTTCTGATAACTCTGAAAACTTTGTTTTGAGCAGTTCCATCCCTGTCAATGTTTCATGAAGAGCTTTTTCAAGGTCAGCAATTCTGTTCAACGACTGCAATTTTTCAGTGGAAATGAAGTCAACTTTATCCAACAACTGAGATCTTTCATTTTCCAGTTCCTTTAATTTTTGTTCTAGTTCTTGGTTTTGACCTTCCTTAATGCTAAGTTCTGTCTTGTGTATCTCAATTTGCAAAGAGAGCTCTTTTACTTCCATTATCAAATGCTGAGAATTCTTTTCTTTTTCCTTAATAAGTTGAAGAAGACTCTCTCTTTCGTTTGAAGACTCTGGAGTCTTGAATCGGGAACACTCAGAAACTCCTTGAACTTTTGGCTTATCTGCTGTGTTAGTTTTTCTTTTCTTCCTCTGCCTAGAAGACCTTCTGCTTCCTTTGTTTTCATTTACTTCATCTTTGCTAGTATCCTCTGTGCTCTCTTCAGAATTATTTTTAGGGCTTTCCTGACTTGGCGTTGGAGTTTCACATTTCCTGGACTCACGGTTGCCAAGCGAAAGTCTTCCAATGGGCAAAATTGTGCAGAGGCTTTGATTGGTGGCATCAAGTCTTGTAGTTATCTAATTAGGGGGAAAAAAACCTCAATAATTAAAACAACTAACTAAAGCACTAGTGATTTCTCTAACCTACTCTCACACCTATTTATTTTAAAAATTATAATTTTTAAGCAAGTTTAAAAGGTCTAGTTAAAGGTTAATTCCACCAAAAACTCGTAATTCATTTGTGAATGAATGCTTGTGAGCTGTATCACCAGTTTCTTATATATCTCTCAGGGACTTGAGAATTCTCTGCACAAGTTCAAGTCCGTCCCACAAGACTGAAAAGGAGGTTAGCCTCCTGTGGCTGGACTTCAGAGCTAACTGTGTATGCTACATTATAAAAGAATTATCTGGGAGACCTTAACTTTTTTTTTCCTAATATGAATTAAACAGATATTGTTTCAACTAGGCAGACAAAGTCAGTCTGGTGAGACAGTGATGCATTATACACATGCTGTATGTTTAACCTTTCTGCAAGCAAGTGCTTTCTTTTTTTTCTTATTTAAGTGGAAAGCAGGAATAAATCTTCCTTTAATATAGTTCATATGCATACTTACATCTTCATTATCAAACAATAGGGAACGTGCACTTAAATCGAGGACCTGGAGTTCAAGCTTTGCAGCCTCTAAATCTTGTGTCAACTGGTCACTGCGAACTTTCTCTTCCAACAATCTTGCTTCCATTTCTGATGCTTGATCTTTTAATTTCTGTTGCCAAACCACAATGTCAGCTAAATGCTGTTTGCGTAGGTTACCCAGCTCCACCTGATAAACTGTAAGTAAGTCTTTTACACTACAGGGGTCTTCACTGGTCAAACGAGAAAATAAAACATGTTGTTCCTCAGGGGCTTGCTGGAGAATCAAGTCAACAAGCTGCCCAGAAATAGATTTTCTGCCTTTCTTTGCTTCTCCACCAGTGTCATTGCTATTGACTTTAACAGATGGAGAAATAAATGGAGATAGGGAGGTTGTGTGCGGAGCCTGAAGTTGGTTCAGTTCCAGGAGTTGAGATAATGACTTGGTAACATCATCTGTACTGGTCAAAGACAGGTGATCTAGATGTATCAACAGGGTCTCGTTCTCTTCATGGTGCTGTGGTACAAGCGATAAAGGAAGTGTCTCTTCATTTATGTCATCAAGAATTTTACTATCACTACTATCTGCCAACAATGGATCACACACTTCAGACATTATGGTTTGATTTTCATCTATAACAATACTCATATTCTCTTTCAAAATTTTGGAGCTCGGTAAGGTTTCTTGCTCAATGCTTGTGTGGATTTCACCCGTAATATCTTTGATTGATGAATTTTGGATGCTGGCAGACTTGTTAACATCTCTTGTTATCTCAAGAATTGATTCAGCTTCATGCTCCATTTTCAGAGATTCCAACTGAGCCTGAAGTTTTTTCAAAGATATTTCTTTGTCCGTCAAAGAGACTCTTAACTCTTCCATGATTTTATTAAGGGAAAGTTCATTGTTTCGGAGGCTTCCAACCAGTGCAGTCAGTTCCTCATTGGTTCGAAGCAGGCGGTTATTCTCTTTTTGAATCCTGCCCAACTTTTCTTTAAAGTCTTCAAGTTCCATATTCAGACTTTCCTTTACACCTTCATTGCTGTCTGTCATGCATTCTTCCGCCATGCTGTCAGCACAGTCCCGTTTCACATCAACCACTGGGCCCAAGTCAACATTCACTTTCTGTAACTGTGGCTTCTCATTATTCAGCATAATGCTGAGTTCTTTCATTTGTTTGTTGTCTGCAGTTAGCATATCAATTTCTTTTTTATTTGAACTAATTAACACACTTAAGGACTCCCTCTCTATAGACCAAGATTCGGACAGCTGCTTCAGCTCTTGTAGTTTATCATATAGTTCTTTGTTACTCTGATTAGCAGACTCCAAGTCTGAATTAGCAAGTCTCAGTTTTTCAGACAACATGCAGATTTCTCCCTCTTTTTCCCTGATGGCAGAAACAACAGAATCAACATAACTTTGTTTGGAAGATAGGCTGTCTTGTAAGCTTTCAACACGACATCGAGATTCAGAGACAAACCTCTCGTGCATTTCTTTTATTTGTAAAATTTCATTCTGAACATCTGTTTTGCTTTTCAGAAGTTCATCATGTTGACTCTGTAATTCAGAACATAGCTTCTTCTGGTTCTGTACTTGGCTCTCCAAGTAGGACACTTGGCTTGAACAGTCTTCCGATTCTCGAAGTTTACCTTCAGCCTCCAGTTCATAAATCCGCTTTACCAGACAGTCTATATCATTTTGGTATTTCTGCCCTTCGGATTCGAGTTGCTGTTGAATTTTTGAATAGGTAACTTGTTGGGCATCTAGATCAGATGTTCTCATGTCAACAAGCTCTTGAAGATGTTTTACCTGTGTGCACAGATTCTGCTTGTCCTTATCTAGAGCATTTACTTGGTCCGTATGATTCTGGATCAAAGACTCCAACTCTTTCACCCTTGCCAACATGTCTTCTCTTTCTATGGAGGATCGAGAAGCGTCATTTTCATGTTCATTCTTCCATCTGGAAAGGGAAAGATTTGTATTGATTAAATCTTGGCATTCTTTTTCTTTACAATCAAGCTGTTTCTTCAAAACCAGCGACTCCTCTGCCATCTTAGTTAGGGCATTCTTAGTCTCTTCCATGTCGTTCTCCCTTTTCGTTAGCATGTTTTGTGCAAGATCTCTTTCTCTTTCCAGATTAGCCAGGGTCACCTTCAGATTTTGTAATGTTTCAGATTTTGAATCTTGACTTTGTAATTTCTGTAGGGCACATTTCAGCTCTGCTTCCAAGTTGCTACTTTTGTCTGCAGAATAGGAAATCAATTATTTAAATTTTTCATGAACAAAGAATATTCAATTTGTGCCACATGCAATAACCCGACTCAGACCAAAACTGTTAACCCCCCCCAAGTCACCCTTTACCCTAATTAACATTTTTAAACACATTGTGGAACAGATAAACAAATTCAAGAGCAGCTCCAGCCTGCCACAAAAAAGTAAAAATCAGCAGCTGCAAATACTGTAGCTGCTGACTTTTAACATAAGGATACTTACCTGTCCAGGGATCCAGCCATGTTCTCACTCAAGCCGATTCTTCAAATTTGCTTTAAGTGAAGGAGCCAGCATCTTAGGTAAGGGAAAGCAGCAGTGAAGCCTTTCAGATTCACAGCTGGTTTCCTACTGCGCAGGCCCGAGCAGCTCTGCACTTTGATAATTGTCCGCAGTCTTTGGGACCTGTGTGGCTGCGAAGGGGAAGGAGAAGGGGGCCGGAAATTCCTCTTTTGGGTGACGTTACGCTTTCAGTAACCTAAGCCTTTAGCTATGGTCAGTCACATTATTTAGGAGGTTTGTAGTTGAAACATTGAAGGGTTGTTCACACACAAAATCTGTAGTTACAACAATTTCTCATCTCGTCTCTTTCTTAGGTTGGGTTTCTTGAAATGTATTGGCAAAGAGGCAACACCACATCCTACCTACTATTACCTTAATTGACCAATAAAATGTCTTCTACACTCCTCTTTGTGAGTGCCTTTAAAGTGGTTGTAAAGCCTTAAAGTTTTCTACACATTAAGGTAAAAAACCTTCTGTGACTGAGATCCAGCCCCCTCTTATACATACCTGAGCCCATTGTCGTGCCCCATTGTCTGTGGATGCAGGCAGCAGGGCTCAGGAGTAAAGCCCACATGCGTGCCAGAAGCATCAGCAGGGGACCAGAGAACAGGAGAATCAGGACCCTCTGTGCAAAACCGTTACACAGAACAGGCAAGTATAAAATGTTTATTATATTAATTTAAAAATAAAATTAAGCTTTACAATCACTGAGATAGATACATTGGACAAGGGGGTGGTGGCTGGTGGTGCTGAACCAGACAAGAGAAAATCAGGTGTCAAGAAAGAAAGTAAAACTAAACTAGAGATGGGCACACTAATATTGTGGAATTAGAGATTTACTTTCCCTAAAAATTGGCTCAATTGTACATGATTAGCTTAGTAAAAACAACTGATAGCAGGTATATGGTTTAGTCCCACTTCTTTGTTGCCCAGTGTTAAAGTGTTACTAAACCCAGCAGTTAGAGCAGTCTTGTGACTTCTATCAGTGTCCAGCTGAGCACTGGTTAAAGCTTGAAGAACAAGTTTTCTTTCTGCAGTAGGAGGATGCAGAACCCCTTGTGCTGATCACATACACTCCCCCAAGAACAAAAAAAAAAACCCTCTCTAGCAATACACACCAAATTGACCATGTGCACAATTGTCTCCACACGATATGTCTTATCGGGCAATAAGAGGGGAGTACTGGAAGAAGGCGAGGATCAGAGAAGTCAGGATCAAAACAGCATTTTTACACAATGCAGAAGATTAACCCCTTAGGTTCCACAGTGAGTCTATCAAGCATGCTTTACTGCATATACAGACTGATTTTACTGGTGTGGGCTTATTAACACCTTAAAATTTGAAAGCCAAAATAACTAGTATGTTGTGGTTGCAGGACAATGCTGCTGCTGCTGCACCAAAAGTTGAGGCATTTACCTGTCAGTTTATCCACGAGCTGCTGGTTTTGCCTTATAGTTTGGTTTGCCACATTCATTTCCTCCTCCATTTTCAACGCTTCCTTAGTCCTCTGATCCAGCTGGCTTCTAATTGCATTTTGCTGAGATTTGGCTTCCTAAACACACAATAAAAATGATCAGAATGATTTACAGATCATGATGGTTCAGTTTTAAGAGTCTTGATGGCTCTGTCAAAGAAGCTGTCCAAATCACCTTCAAAGAAACAGTTATTAAAGTGGTTGCAAACCCTTACATACTATATACTGAAGTGACTGGCCTTAGATGATACAAATCCTCTTACCAAGGTTGTACCTGTTTATCTATAGCCCTGTTTTCCAGATCTGTTAAAATTCCATAGATTAAAGACTATTTCTCAGTAGAAAGCAGGGGCAGAGAACTGACATCACAAACTGCACAGCACAGAGCTGAGTGTAATCAGAGACCTGAGTGGAGATAAGGGACTCTACGTAGTCTCATAGGGAAAAATGCAAAGCTGAGATTGGTAATCACTTTTTTTTCCTTTTTGCATACTGTCGCTAGTCTACGTTCCTGATCACTGCCAGAGCCAGAGGATTATGCTGTGGAATAAAAGCAAAACAGGGCGCACTCTATATACATGCATACTCACAAACCAAAGGGGGATAAAAACAGAGAAGAAGAATCTGTAATGACAGTCCAAAGTGATGGTAGACCCTTTCGGGAGACATACTCCCTTCTTCAGAGCTCTTCCCTCACCAAGGGTCTACCATCACTTTGGATTGTCATTGCGGACTCTTATTCTCTGTTCTTATCCCCCTTTGGTTTGAGTATGCATGTATATGCTTTTAAATAAATTTGTGTTTCACCACGCTAATGCACGAAGAGAGTGCGCACTGTTTTGCTTTTGTTCACCAGTATCAAGATTTCCCGATCTTCTAAGGGCTGCACCTCAACGAATGACAGTTACAGTTATCCTAGTCTGCATGAAGATTTGAGCGCTGATTTCGTTTGTTTATTTAAGAGGATTATGCTGTACTGCACTTGTAGCAGTATGTGAAAAAAATAATAATGTTTTTAAAAAAACACAATTTCTTCATTTTCAAAAAAATTGGGACAAAATATTACAACTTCAAAAACCTCACTATGCCTTTTATTAAGTAACTTGGACTGTCTCTTTCCAACAAGGGGTAATTTGGGGGATATTTGTACTGTCCTGGAGTTTTTAGGCCTCAAGAAAAGTCAGTACATCATGATAGACCAGTTTTCAGATATATAACCCATAGTTTGTGGATTACAACTTACCGTATTTTCCAGCGTATAAGACGACTTTTTGACCCTTGAAAATCTTCTCAAAAGTCAGGGGTCGTCTTATACGCCGGTATACGGCATGCTGACACTTTTTAGGGGGGCGGTGCGGCGCCCCCCCCCCCCCCTTCAAATGGAAGTGAAACTAAGTACAGGGGTGGGCAGGGGCTTCTGTTTCTTACCTGGCTCCGGTCCCACGACGATCCGGTCCAGGAAGCGCAGCTGCTCCCTCCTTCAGTTCGGCCACTGGATGTTCGTGCGGCTGCTCGGCTCCGCCTCCTCACCGGTGATTGGCCGCCAGAACTGTAGCTCAGGAAAGGCACACAGGCGGCCAATCACCGGGGAGGAGGCGGAGCCGAGCGGCCCCGCGAAAATCAAGTGAAGGTAAGTGTGCCGTGTACAGGTGCTGCTGCAACCATATATGCTTGCTGCAGCAGCACCATACTGAACAGGGGTCAGCAAGTGTCAGTGACACCAATGATGGGGCACTATTCCTCCCACTGATACCAATGATGGGGCATTATTCCTCCCACTGACACCGACGAGGGGGCACTTCCCCCCCCCCCCCACTGACACCAACAATGGGACACTATTCCCCCCCCCCACTGACACCAATGATGGGGCACTATTCCACCCCCCACTGACACCAATGATGGGGCACGATTCCTCACACTGACACCAATGATGGGGCGCTATTCTTCCCACTGACGCCAATGATGGGGTGCTATTCCTCCCACTGACACCAATGATGGGGTGCTATTCCTCCCACTGACACCAATGATGGGACACTATTCCTCCCACTGACACCAATGATGGGGTGCTATTCCTCCCACTGACACCAATGACTGGGCACTATTCCTCCCACTGATACTAATGATGGGGCACGATTCTTCCCACTGGTGTGCATTGGAAGAGGGGTAGTCTTATACGGTGAGTATAGCCCAAACACTACATTTTAACAGGAAAAGTAGGGGGGTCGTCTTATACGCCCAGTCGTCTTATACGCCGGAAAATACGGTACTATAACTTTCCTAAAGACTAAATAATATACACTGATTTGGGTTTTTTTCACAAAAGAAAAATGTAGATTACATTTTGGCCTACATTTATGAAGAAAGATTATTTCTTTCCAAAATTTTATAAACGGAAACAAAGTAAAAAAACTTTTTTAAATCAAAATTAATCAGTAGTTGTTTTAAAACACAGTAGTGATTAAATACCACCAAAATAAAACTATTTGTGCGGAAAAAAGATACATTTTTAATATGGGTACAGTGTTGAATGACCACGCAATAGTCATTGAAAGTGCAACAGTGCTTAAAGCTGAAAATTGGCCTAGGTAAGAAGGGGGTGAAAGTTCCCGGTATTGAAGTGGTTAAAGTGGAGTTCAACTCACCCTGTCAAAAAATAAAAGTCAGCAGCTACAAAAACAGCCACTTACCTGTCCCTCGGTCCTGTGGTGTGTCCCCCGCAGCCCATTTCACCGGTCATCCTGTATTCCAGGAGGCCGGCATCTTCAGTGTGGGCACCTGGCTGTGATAGCTTGCGGTTTCACAGCCGGGTACCCACTGCGCATGCGCGAGTAGCGCTGCACTTCATGAATGGTCCTGTAGTCTTCTGTGGCCTGTCACGTGCCCCAAAAGACTACAGGGAGGGAGGACATCTTCCCCTTCCGATCGCCTAGGCCAGTGGTCGGCAAGCCGCGGCTCGCGAGCCACATGCGGCTCTTTACACACTTTGATGCAGCTCTTCTGTGTGCCGGGCGCCCGCTCCCCTCCCTCCTCTCGGGCGGCCGCCCCAAAAGTCAGGACTCTGCAGCTAGCCCAGCAATGGGCAAACTACAGCCCGCGGGCCGTATACGGCCCGGTGGACCTTTTAATCCGGCCCGCGGAGCGTGGCAAACATTGGCTGTCAGGATGTAGGCGGAACAGCGTGACGAACTCCTCTCCTCTCACAGTCCACCCTGAAGACCGGAACGGCGCGGGAACACGGCGAGAGGAACGCGCGGAGCAAAGGTAAGTGAATTGACACAATATGGGGAATGAATTACTATAGGGGGGATGAATTACTATAGGGGGGATGAATTACTATAGGGGATGAATTACTATATGGGGGATGAATTACTATATGGGGGATGAATTACTATATGGGGGATGAATTACTATGGGGGATGAATTACTATATGGGGGATGAATTACTATATGGGGGATGAATTACTATATGGGGGATGAATTACTATATGGGGGATGAATTACTATATGGGGGATGTATTTTCAGTTTTAAAAATGTGGCTCTCAAAATAAATTTCAATCGTGGTTTTGGCGAGATTTGGCTCAGTTGAAAAAAAAGGTTGCCCACCACTGGCCTAGGCGATCAGACCAAAAGTGGGAGCGGGTACCTGTCAAATTTGGGTACCCGCTCCCACCCCTGCCCCCAAAAGGTGCCAATCCTTAATGGGGAGCAGTCCTTAAGGCGGATCTTCCCCTTTTGGGTGGAGCTCCTCTTTAAGTGCAGTAAAAAGATGTCCTCATAAGATGCCCATCTCTGCACTCCAAAACTGTGGTAGGAAGCATTTTGGAAATACTACTGCCAAATGCATTGTGTTAACCATGCTGCAGTATGAACAGTATTAATGGCAAAAGACTGTAGTTAATTTTTTTGCTCATGTGATGAACAGCAATATTCCTTAAAAAGGCATGTGTCAAAGTAAGGAACTGGGTAAGCCAAAAACTTCCCAATGTAAATACAGAAGGATCCAGTGGGACATATATTCAATATGCATACAACCAGCAAAAAAAAAAAGAAGACCTTTTTAGTAAAATGGGGAAGCTCTGGAAGCTTTAAACTGATGATTAATAATAAAAAAGGGATTCTTTCACATAAAGCACAGCCAGCATTGCTCACAGGTACTACTACACTAAAGTATGTCTTCCTAAGAATTATGGGTAATACAATTTTAAAGACATTATTTTCCTAGAATGTGCACAGAGCAAGTCAAAGTCAAAGAGAAAGCCGATGGCATTTTTTATGCTTTCAAGAATCCTTTTTTAATATTTATATTTATATTTTGTGCCTTTTCAGACATTCTGAGTGAGTTCACACCACCCACTGTTTACCAGAAGAAAAATCACAGCTTCGCCATCCCTTAATCCCCCTCAACAACTGTGGCACAGTTTGTACATCATTACCGGAAAGGCACAACATGTTCACTGTCATTTAACAGGACACAGCAGAGACTGTACAAAAGACTTTAAAGACTGATTCTACTTTTTGCAACATGTTACACTTGCATTGCATTGAGATGTAAGAGGTTCCTAAGCAAAACCTCCACATGACAGAGTGTGGGGATTCTTCTCCCCCCGTCACTTTTGAAATTGGCACGGCTGTGTGGAGAGATCTGTGAATGAACTACAGTCTAAAAGTCTAGAAATAATCAAGTTCAAATGTTTGTGGAAATACTTATCCAGACCGGAGGGCGGTGCGAAAGAGAGATTGATACAGGAGGAAGGAGACCCCTGGAGGGGAAAAGGGGAGATATCTATCCATCCATTCCTGACAAGCATCAGTCACATTCACTGCAGAGACCCCAGGTGGATTAAGATCCAATTACAACCATTTATTTGCCATTCGGAAAACCCCATACAGGAGGATTATTTCATCAGTCCTGTAAGGACAAAAAGCCAGTTTTGCCTATTTAGTTAGGCAAAACTTCAGGTGAGCGCATATTAAGAGCACACTGCACTTGGATTGTGGGAGTAGTATTTCACCATTGCAATTTACATTGGAAGAGGACTTTTTATGTGCACATATTTATTGATTTCTACTCACCATTAGATTTCACGAGTGATCACAAGCACAGTTATGTTTTATCATTTTTATATGATGTTATAGGCAATAAATGATCAATTCCTGCATCATATATTATATTTTATTGTTTAATTTTCATTTATTGATTTTGTTTATCAATTGATTTGGAAATCATAACACAAACTATTACAGTTAATTTATATAGGAGCGCGGCACTATTAGAATATTTATCTACAAGTCCCATCTTCCACTAAGGCAGACAGACTTGTAGTTCTCAATGGAATACAAGTGCGGTAATCACCACACTCGTAGTCCAAAGACTCCTCTAACTCTCCAACTGAAAGTGGTTCTAAAGGCAATGCATTTCTTTTACCTTAATGCATTTCCTTAATTAAAAAAGGGGCCTTTCAGATGGGACAGACCCATCAGTGGATCCACTTGCTCTCAGCTGATCCCCACTGAACAGGTGAATGACAGGTCTGTGTCTGCTCTGCTGCTGCTGAGCGGACACAGACACAGCCTGCTGACTTCTATGGGGTGGTCAGATAGAAATGGAACACTTGTCCATTTCCACATGAATGTCATCCGATCCAATCCACCAGATGGATGGGGAACCATTTCCCATCCGTCTGTTTTTGGTGTACGGGATCAGATCAGACGACAAGTGTCCTCTGACATCCACTGGTCCATAGAGGTCTACAGATGGTCCGATCAGGTTAGCTTGAAAAACTGATAGATGGACCCGATCGGATCGTCAGTGTGAATGGGGCACTAGTGTTAGTAAAGCCTGAAATGTTTTTTTTTTAATTAGAACAAACATGTATATTTACCTGTGCTTTGCAATGGTATTGCACAAAGCAGCTTTGACCCTCCTCTTCTCGGGTCCCTCACTGGTTATCTTGGCCCCTCCTCTTCTTTGTGTGTCCCCATAGGAAGCCGTTTGGTAGGGGGCACATGAGGAGTGCTCACTCCTGTCCTGTGCGTCTACGGTGCCACGCTCCATAGACACACTCACAGCGGTACTTAGCCCCTCCCCCTTCATCTTCACTGCATTTGATTGACAGCAGCAAGAGCCAATGGTTCCTGCTGGTGTTCAGAGTCCCTGTGTCAGAAGGAAGAGAGAGGAGAAGAGATGCAATTGTGCTCAGCACTGATCTCTTCTCCCTTCTCTTCCCCATCACACAGGGAAACTGAAAACGTTTTTTAACCTTAATTCAAGCAATGCATTAAGGGTAAAAAACCTTTTTAGGCTTAGTATCACTTGAAGGTAAAAAATTTCCCACTAGTTATATCTCTCCCCAACTCCCTTTATACTTGCCTGAGCACTTGTCTTTCCCTCTGTCCTCACAGGCACAGTGGGAACTACTGGCTCCTGCAGCTGTCAATCAAATCAGGTAAGCAGAGAGCAGAGGGCAGAGCTGAGCCGCAGTGTGTGTGTGTCTATGGACACACACAGCTCGACTCCGCAGCAAGCCCGCTGGTGTGCCACCGTAAGAAGCAGCTTCCTATGGTGGCATACAGAGAAGAGAAGGAGCCAAGAGCACCAGCAGGGGACCCCAGTAGAGTAGGTTCCAGGCTTCTCTGTGCAACAGTACAAACAAATGGCCCCAATCTATAACTGGCCTTTGCAGTAAGCAGCACATGGAAGAGCGACGAATGTCAAACAACAACAAAAAGAAATTCCCAGCTCAATTTACCAACCAGCCTGCAATCAACCAAACTGTCTTGTCTAACCGTTTGCGTTAAAAGCAGGGGTTTAGTCTGCACACATTCGCAAATACATAGGTAAGCTGCAGAGCCTCTTCACGGCACCCCAGTATTTTATGAAGTCCTAATTCTAAATTTTGAGATCCTCTTATAGCAGAAGCACATGAGGGCAGGAAAACCTGGAGGGAGCCCACCCCTCAAAAAGGCACAGGGGCACACTGGACACCCATTAAATAGGACAACGGCAGCCAAGGTGTCCAGTGCGTCCCTCACCGATATACCAACAGTACAAACAAACGGCAAGTGCCCCATCTATAAGTGGCCTTTGCAGCAAGAAGCACATGAAGGGACGACGCATGTCAAAGAACAAATACCATTGCACAAAGCTGGTAAGTAAACCATGTGTATTGTTTTAATAAAAAAAAATTTCAGACTTTAGTACCCTTTATAACCACTTGAAAGCCTGTATCTTTATGAGTAGGGTGTTGGAGAAGAGTCTGCAGGAGCCTGGCATTGCACCTATGATTGACTGATTGTGGATGCAATGCTTTGCAGGCTCCTGTAAAATAAACAAATAAATAATAAATGCACATTTTTTTCCCTGCAAAAATATGTTTTGTTTTTTTTTTATCTATCGAAAGTGAACTTGGCCTTTAATTACTACAGAAGAAATCACTGTAAAAATTGGTCAGTTTAAACCAATCATTTGTTTAAAGGCCAGGCGGGACATTCACCATTCCGGGTGGACGTCATATGTCATGGATGTCATGATTTGTGATGCGTTGACATGTACCGGCCGCTGGCGGTACCATGTGATCTCTGTGACCAATCACAGCAGATCACATGACAACTGTACACAATGGATGGCTATCATTCATACCATCCATTGTGTACTATTGTGTTGATCTCTGTGAATGGTCACAGTGATCGCATGGTACAGACAGGGGCAATCACATCTGTACAATGTGATTAGCTGTGGCCAATCACAGCTAACCACAATAGTAAATACTAAATAATCAATTTTATTCCGTAAAAATGGTTGCTTATAAACAGTTAAATTCAATAGTAATCATATTGTGTATTTCTCATCATAAACATAACACTGTATTGCTTTGGTCACAGGGTGTTGAAAAAAAAAAAAAAAGTACTTTTTTTTTTTTTACACATATGGTCACCAGTGTCCCTGATCATCGCCACACCAGTTACATGATATTGATGTACTGCACTGGTGACCGTATGTAAAAATAAATTTAAAAAAAAAAAAAAAAAATTGTGACACATTTGTTTTAAATTTCTTCATGATAAAAAAAAAAAATTACAATTTCAACAAAACTGCTTCGCAATTATTAAGAAAATGCACAGTATTCTATGAAGCAGCAGGGCAACCACTCAGCAGGGGACATAGATGGTAGCTGTCATGGAATGGGTAGGCTTTTAACTTTTCTATTTGCTGTAATCGAGGAAGGAGAACCTGACAAGAATTTTAATACTTTCATACTCTATCCAAAATAAAAAAGTTTTGGTTTTAGATATATTGCGAGAGTGTCGTCATGAAACATTCCCAGAAATTGAAGTAAAAATAATTGTAAATACTTAAAGCTGAACTCAAGCCTACACAGCTGTACATGCATTTCTGTATGGATTTCACTGCACACTCCAGGCTTCCTAGAGTATGCAGCAAGTCAGATGAAACCTACTTCATTTCCTAGCTGAAGGAAAATCAGCATCGGCTAGCTCTTTCCTCCCTTCCACTCTTTTCTTTCATCAGATTTCAGTTCTTTCGTTCATTAAGACTCTGCATCACTTTGAGCGTTTCCTAGGCTTGTCTACTGTTTTCAGGAAGCTATCCCTGCCACCAGCCATGATCTGCCTGCATTGCACAGAAATACACAGAGACCAGGGGAGGACATTACTGGGTTCAAAATCAGGCATGAAATAAAAAAAAGAAAGATTTTATTTGAAAATATCATTAGCATGTTGATGGAGAGGCAGGATGAATTGAGAAACACAAATACTAGCAGATTAAATTTCAGCCCTAAAGTATGTTTAATTATTTTTTTTTGATTGAGAAGGGGGAAGTTAAAACCGAAAATCAGAGTGTTTCCTTAGGGAGATTTCTCTTCACTTCCTGTCCTGTAGGCTCAACAGGAAGTGAGATGATATCTTTCCAATATGAGGGAAATCCCCTCTCAGAGGGCTGCCACAGAACTAGTGCCTGTACTGGAAGATTTTCCCCATATTGCTGTTGTGGAAACAAGGAAACAATTCATAATTTTGTCTGCCTCCCCAGCCCCCCGAGTGTCATTCTTCTCAGTGTCCAGGACAACTATTGAGAGCCCTAACAGGGACAAAGACTGCAATACAACCTGAAAGTGGGTCTAACCCTGCACCTTCTACTCAAATGTGAAAAAAAATGTTTTCCTTTAGCTACATTGTATTACTCATGAAGTAGAATCAGCTGAAAATGAATGAACTGTGCAGCAAAATGTACTTACTTCCAGGTTCTTTCTAAACTGATTGGCTTGGTTGTCACTTGCTTGCAGAGTCTGTTCTGCTTTGAACAACTTCTGTTTCAGTTCCTCCACTTCACCTTCTAACACCTTCTTCCCATGTACCACCTGCCAAACAAACATATTTATCATTGCCATCAAAGCCTTGCCCCAGGAAAAATAGTGACCTATGCATGATTTTCTGTATGGTGCATTGGAGCATCTGGTAAAACACTGCAGTCTCTCTTAGCACTATGGATTAAATATGAAGCAACAAAAGTTTGTAAACTGGAAAAGGTCTCAAGCTAGCGAATACACAAAAGTATGATTCTCTCACCTCTGCCTCCTGTCAATCAAGACATGTAGAGATAAGAGTATAAAAAAGGCATTCAGAACATAAATGGGGAATATTTTGAAACGTGATAATAAAGATGACCATTAAAGCTTTCTTGTCATATACAGTATAATCAGGGCTCGTTTACACTAGTTTTGCCCCCTGAAGGGTGATCTGCAGTGAATCACTTTTTAGAGGGTGTTTGACAGGCAACTCTGGGAGGTGTTACGTCACATCCTCACTGATTACTTTAAAAGAAGTGTGGGATAGCAAAAAAATAAATAAAAATACTCACCTACTGTATATGGATCAGTGCTGCAGCTGTCCCCTGCCTGCTCTACACCAAGAATGAAGCGATCACGTGTCCTCAGTCTTCACTGAGCAGAAAGCGGTGACTGTCAGTCATCAGCTCTCTTATATGCCCCTCCAGTGCCCCCTAGACTGCTGAGCTGTGAAGGGGACGCTGAGAGGTTGAACCAGCTACCAGTCAGACATCTGGTTGGATCTCTGCTTTATAGTTGGGATCCCTGCTGAGCCTGTACTGGCTCTTTGATGTCAGCCAACAGTGAGCTTTAGCCCACTGTTGGCTGAATCTGGGTCACAGGGGTGCAGAAGTAAGTGCATTCCAGTAACCCAGAAGAGAAATATGGCCAAAAAAAGCTCTGGACATATTTTTTTTTTTAACTTTTAAAAGCCCACACTACTGAGCCACCACATTCACCTGAATGGGTCTCATTTGGCAAGCGGTATTGCCAATTGAATGTAACAGGGAGCAGAATTCCTGCCACACTGTGAAGCATCACATTGCATCAATGGCAAATAAAAACCCTCCGGCTGCCTTTGAAGCTTCACTAGTTCTAGTCCGGGCCAATGCTGACATTCCTCTCCATTTAAAATTTTTTTTTTTTTTTCTAGAATACTGCTTAGCACACCCAAACTTTTTATTTTTTTTTTGCAGAGACCCTAGAGAATAAAACGGTTGGCGTTGCATATTTTTATGTCACATAATATTTGCGCAACAGTTTTTCAGATGCAAATTTTGTTATAAAAATGTACTTTAATGGATTTTAATGCACAAATACCCAATTATTTAGTAAAATATAAAATATGATTTTACGCCAAATAAATAGCCCCAAACATGTCACACATTAAAACTGCATACGCCCGTAGAACAGTGCCAAACTACAGTATTTAATGCTTTAAAAGCCTTTACAGGTACCACTTTAGAGTTATACTGGAAATCTGCCACTAAAATTATTGATCTCACTCTGACGTTCACAGAGATATCTCACGTGTGGTGTGATTGTCGTTCACATATGTGTGCGGGGCCGAAGTGCACGTTCACAGTTGCGCTACCACAGGGGATGAGGGGGAACAGATAAGTTTGATCAGATGCATGTACAAGCCAGCAGCGGCTTGTTTACACGAGACTAAAACCGAAAGTGACTAAATCCTTGCCGCTTCTACTTTCTGGCGTCATACAGGGGGAGGGACTATATCAGTCCCTCTCACTGGGGGTTATTTACTAAAGCTGGTTCACTCAGAATCTTGTGCACTTCTGCAAAGAAACCAATCAGCTTCCAGGTTTTATTGCCAAACCTTAATTGAACAAGCTGAGGTTAGAATCGGATTGGCTGCCACGCACAGGTGGACAAGATTCATAGTGAACCAGCTTTAGTAAAATAAACCCCACTTTGTCTCAGGAAGCCGATGCCACCAATCACATCCTTACCGAGCTCCCCGATGGGACTGGAGAGCCCAGTAACGGTGACGGTGGAAGGGGGAGAGAGGAAACCCTTCCATCACCTGTAAAAGTAATCCAGCGGCTCTATGCCTGCTAAGATTACTTTTGAAGGGAATTCTGGCTTTAACAAATGATCTCTCAGTCATCGCTGCAGCTGCATCCATGTGGTTAAAGTGGTCCTAAAAGGCAAAATGCGGTTTCCCTTAATGCATTCTCTGCATTAAGGTAAAAAAAAAAAAAAAAAAAAAAACTTCGACGCCTGTACCCTCCCCCCCAGTCATCCCTAACCACTTACCGGAGTCCTCTCTCAGTGCTGTCCTGTCTGCAGCAGCACTGCTCCTCCCTTTCTGCATTCACAGGAGTCTTTGACAGCAGTGGGAGCCATTGGATCTTGCTGTCAGTCAAATGAGTTGGGAGTGGGGGGCGTGGCCAAGCCATGCTGTGTGCCAATGGACACACACAGCCTGGCTCGGAAGCACACCCACATGAGTGCCCCCTGAGCAGCTGGGCTTGCAAAAGGGGCACTTGGAGAAGAGGAGGAGCCAAGAGCACAGACCAGGGTCCCCAGAAGAGGTGGTAAGGGACTGCTCTGTGCAATACCATTGCACTGAGAAGGTAAGTACGACATGTTTATTATTTTAAATAAAAGAGAGTAAGGTTTACAACCTCCTTAAGGGAGGGGGCTGTAAAAATGTGGTTCTACACTTCATTTGAATGGGTCACATATTGCGAGTGGCATTGCCCATCAAACGCGATAGGGAGCAGAATTCTTGCCACATCACAAAGCAACAGATCACATCCACATCATGTCAGCAACTCCATCCAGCTGCCTCAGCAGCTTAAATGGTGGATGTAAAATTTGGGCTCTACACCCTGTTTTTACGGCCCCCCCCCCAGTATAAAATTTAGCTTTAGAAGTAACAAGAACAGTTTGGGGATGTGGTACACACCACTGCACTAGTGGTGTGTGTGTGTGTCTTTCCATCTATAAAATACAAGCTTTCCATTGTATATCAAACAGGAAGATCTGAAGGAAAATTCATACACGATCAAGTTCGGATTGGATGGCATTAAATTCATTCTTGGCTTGCTGTGACTCCTGGCTCAGTTTGGTTTTCATCTGGTTCAACTGCTGCTCCATGTTCTTTAATAAGTTTTGTTGTCGGAGGAGTTCCTAAAAGCAGAAAAAAAAAAAAAGTCAGAAAAGCCACTACATAAGGCCAATGACAAAATTGTAGCAGCAGTGCACAGATATGACACATACATATTTACATCGCTTCACACTGGACCAACTTAACTATGTAAATATAGCCATACCTGGAATTCAGCTTTAAATGCTGCATTTTTATGCAGCGCCCTGCCACTCACCTCACTGCATTGTGAACAGGGCGTGCAGAAAACAAAGGTTTTCTATATGCCCTTGCTTTGAGCCTGCATTTCTCAATACAGGTCAAAGCAGTTTAAGGCTCCTGGTGTAAGAGGGCCCTTGAGTTTAGCAGCTAGAAAGGCCAAGGACGGTTTGTTATTTTACAGACTGTTAAGAATATTTAAATAGTTTAATGCCCAGTCTGCAATGGTGCGCTTTGAGGAAACTGTACATAGTTGAGCATGAGGACAGACATATTAAAACAGATTTGGGATTTACATACATTTTTAAACAGGGAGTGGAAGAAAATTTCCCATTAACAAACACCAGAGAAAAGTAAAGTTCTATAACCTGTTGATTTTCCTTCTCTCTCTCCTTTAGCTTGTTTTCCACAGCCAGTCGGGCACTTTCAGCATTTTGTCTCTGACAGCTTAGCTCATCAGTAACCTTCTTTAGTTTCTGTTCAGTCTGTGCACACTGGACAAAAAAAAAAATTGATACATATACATGAGAATAAAGCGGTGTGACAGTAGAAGATAAAAGTCACGTTGATCAAGACTGCTACCCGACCCTTCTTTTCAACAAAAATCTTCCCATAAGATGCTACTGTAGGTGTGCTTAACAAATGTATAGGTCATTTACCTGTAAACGTGTAGCATGTGCAGGCATCCAAAAGTTCCTGGATGTGATGTTAGCAGCCCCAGTAGACTCATAGCTGTCCTTCAAGTGACACTTAGTGATTCCCTCCACTCCTCCGCCAGCAGCTACACAAAAGATCCTTTAGGAAGGACACCATCCGTCGTCTCATTAGGAGCATGCCCCGACGTTGTCAGGCATGCATACAAGCACGTGGGGGCCATACAAACTACTGAGGACCATTTTGAGTTGCTGCAATGAAATTTCAGCAAAATGGACTAGCCTACTGCATAATTTTCTCACTTTGATTTTCGGGGTGTCTTTGAATTCAGTCCTCTGTAGGTGATAATTTTCATTTCCATCAAACGATGGGGCATCCTTACACTCCTAACACATTACCCCGTCCATATCAGTATAGATATGCAGAATGATGTTTCCCCCATTGAGATCTGATGTGTTTTCAAAGTGTTCCTTTAATTTTTTTAGAGCAGTGTATATACCTACCTATGTTCAGCCCGCTCTGGTCCAGTCACGTGATTAGAGATTTGTAGGTCTCATTTGTTGAAAAAAATGCTCTACCTCTTTCTCCTAACAATCTTTTCTTCTCTACATTGCCTGCGACTGAAAGATATAACTGTAGCACACGCACGTAGGGGTTACATCAATTGTCGTCCAATAGCAAAGGGGAAAAAAAAAAAAAAAAAGGAAATGCCAGTAGGGAATTGTGGGACTGTCATCTCTGGAGTAGGGCAAACCCAAAAGGTAGGTCTGCCGTAATCCGTAAATGTGCAAGAGTTGTGGCTGCTAAGCCATGCTTAAAGGAGAAGTACAGCCACAAATTGTTTGACTCTACTTCTGTGGATCCTTCATTCTGCACTCCTGTGACCCATATTCAGCTGCAAAATGGGCTAGAGCCCACTGTCAGCTGACATCACTTTGCCAGTCAAGGCTGGGGAAAGACTATGAAGTCGGGGATCCACCCAGATGCCTGGAGCGGCAGCTGGCTCAGCCAGTCAGCAAGCTGCTGAGAGCCTGAGCCAGCCATTCCTGCCCCCTCCTCAGCCCAACACTCCAGTGAGCGCTATGGGGGGGGGGCAGAGCAGAGCTAAGTGAAGGTTGAGAACTGAGTGATCGGTAGTGTTTGATAACTCAGTTCTCAGTCTTAGAAACGGCAGGGGGTATATGCAGCACTGAACAAATGCTCCATCCACCTAGGAGAGTAAGATTTAAAAAACAAAAAGACAAAAACAAAACAAAACAAAAACACATACTTCTCTTTAAATTCCACTTTGCAACGTAAATTATTTAATCCCACACCCAAGTGCCCTCCCAAAACTAAAATATCAGCTGTAGGCAGAATTGCTGTTTTATCATTGGTGTGGATTCATGGGGAAGACATGCTAACATAATGAGAAATAAAAATCTAGTGTGACCTGTACTGTTAGATCAGATAGATTTATCTGCCAGGTTATCATTGAGGCTATAGAAAGCCACATCAGATTGTGTGACCTACCCTGTCCACTGTCTGATCGTACTGTACGGTCACTCGGGCCAAGTCATCACGGCTCTTTGTCAGGGCTTTGTCTTTTTCCTGGAGTTCTGCCTGAGTCTTCTCCAGCAGTGTTTGGGTCTCCTGAAGTTTATTCAGTTGATTCTTCAGCTCTTTTTCTTGAACTTGCAGTCGCAGCTCCAGCTCATTCACTTTGGATCGCAGTTCTTAATTTTATGACAAAAATACGAAACAAAAACCAATACTAAGAAAAGTGAAGAGAATTTGGCATTTCATTGATTTAAAGAAAAAACACCACATTTGCTTAAAGAGATTCTGCCTCCATGTATTTCTTCTGACTCCGAAGCTCATGTGATCCAACTATATATTTTACTTTTAATTTCAATAGGGTAGGGTCTTTTAAAGTGAACCTGTCACCAACTTAAAAAACTTCAGGTAAAGTTTTACGGAATTGAATGCACACATTGTGAGGAATTCAAACGGCCATTAGTTGGCTAAACTGGTTGGTGTCAAGGATATGCTGTGGATAGACTGCCAGAGATTGTGGAGCCCCTTCAAAACCATCATACCGACTGATGAAAAGGCCCTTTCCCCAGTTCCGCCCGTGTGCCTCCCACCAGTGTCACCTCGCCCCTTTCCCTGTTACCATATTCCCCCCCTCCTTTTTTTCTCTGTCTTCTATATAACCTCATTCCCTCCTTAAATACCCTATTACAAGTTACACAATAAAGCTTAAATTTACTACCGCCTCTTAGGTCTTCCTTCTTGACATTTGGTAAATATTTGAACTAACCATTGCATGAGAAGTATTGGGTCCCTCTTGGACGCCATTACGCAATCCGTACGATGGACAAACTTTGTCACCTTCTCCTGGTACAAGCCCCTGGATCTCCCCTGTCAATACTGTCTGCTTAGCAAGTTTTGGGAGCCTTATTCTGTTCTTTGCCTAGACAGCCATCCATTTCTAATGAGCCATCGTACAACTTACACTATTTGCAATGCTTTCCAGGAAAACTATTGTAGCTCACATCATTTTAGGCCTCAAAAGGCTATGCAATGAATTGTTCTATTTGTCGCCTTCTGTTTTGTAATGATAACATTTATAAAGAATGCAAAAATGAAGGTAAAAAAAGCACAGAAAAGTAAAAGGGTTTGAAAGCCTACTTGTAGTGTTTTTCCTTTCAATAAAAGTTTTTTTTTTTAATGTATTTGCAATAGGTCTTTTAAATTGCTATGGAATTTGACCATTTCAGAGTCAAATACTGTCTGTACGAACCCACCTCCTCTGCCCTTCCCTTCACTTTCCCACATAACCCTATTATGTAGCTGCTGGGAGAGGAATGCAGGGGAAGAATCTAGAGCAGGGGTGGGCAAACTTTTTGACTTGAGGGCCGCAATGGGTTCATATATTGGACCCAGGGGCCGGACCAAGAGTAGATAAATTATGTGTATGTGTCATCCATAGTAAGTATAGTAATATTCCCCCATAGTAAGCATAGTAATTAATCCCCCATAGTAATTCATCCCCCATATAGTAATTCATCCCCCATATAGTAATTCATCCCCCATAGTAATTCATCCCCCATATAGTAATTCATCCCCCATATAGTAATTCATCCCCCGTAGTAATTCATCCCCCATATAGTAATTCATCCCCCATATAGTAATTCATCCCCCATATAGTAATTCATCCCCCATAGTAATTCATCCCCATATAGTAATTCATCCCCCATAGTAATTCATCCCCCATAGTAATTCATCCCCCATAGTAATTCATCCCCCATAGTAATTCATCCCCCATATAGTAATTCATCCCTCCCATAGTAATTCATCCCCCATAGTAATTCATCCCCCATATAGTAATTCATCCCCCATAGTAATTCATCCCCCATAGTAATTCATCCCCCCTATAGTAATTCATCCCCCCTATAGTAATTCATCCCCCATAGTAATTCATCCCCCATAGTAATTCATCCCCCATAGTAATTCATCCCCCATAGTAATTCATCCCCCATAGTAATTCATCCCCCATAGTAATTCATCCCCCATAGTAATTCATCCCCCATAGTAATTCATCCCCCATATAGTAATTCATCCCCCATATAGTAATTCATCCCCCATATAGTAATTCATTCCCCATATTAATTCATCCCCCATATTAAGTCCCCAAGTCCCCCCTGTGTCAATTCACTTACCTTTGCTCCGCGCGTTCCTCTCGCCGTGTCCCGCGCCGTTCCGGTGTAGCATGAAAATCTGTCTCCTATGAGGATCTGTCCCCCTCGACGTATCTGCGCATGTGCCAGTTTCAGGCATTAGCAGCCGATCGGCGATCTTCGGCACATGTGCAGATATGTCGAGGGGGACAGATCCTCATAGGAGACAGATTTTCATGCTACACCGGTCTTCAGGGCGGACTGTGAGGGGAGCCTAGCTCCGCGGGCCGGATTAAAAGGTCCCCCGGGCCGTATACGGCCCGCGGGCCGTAGTTTGCCCATTGCTGATCTAGAGTGTCAATTGTACAAGATGGGAGTGCCCAGCAACAGTCTCAGGCCCTTTGGATGTCTTTGGAAGGGAGGCTTTTACAGGTAAATAACTAGCATACAGTACATTAAATGCATAAATAATCTTATACCAAGACTTTTTTTTAATTGAAAAGAAAGGTCTGGCAAAACTGTGTCCAAGATGTAAATATGTGTGTGTGTATATATATATATATATATATATATATATATATAAATAAAACATTATATATAAATATCTCCATCAGACAATTGCTGTCTGATACTGCAGGGCACTAATATTTTATTTGTAACGCTGGCAGCTCCCTGCAAACGGTCTGCAGGCACTGTTGTAAAGTCTGTGATTAATCCTTCACATGCTGGATCATCATGTCGATATTACAAAGAAGCAGCATCTCAGCAGTCATATATAAGTACAGTGGGTATAGAAAAGAATTGCCCCCCCCTTTGATATAATCACATTTTATCGCTTTGCAGCCTGAAATGAAGACAGACACAGTTTTTGTTTTATCCAGCTGTATTTAGCCTACAACATATAACATCTAAGTGAAAGATATATCAACATATCAGAAAAAAATTAAATCAAAAAAATCACTGGGTTGGAAAGAGGATCACCCCCCTTCCTAAAAATGATTTGTAAACTTCATCAGGTGTAGCTAATCACTTTCTCAATGACACACAAAGGCATAAGTCTTTCAACTGTGGTCATTTTTCTTAGCTCTGCAAAGAGCTTTCCTGGAGCATTTCAGTCTCTGCTAGCCCAACTGAAGCAAACAATCAACTATGGGTGGCAAGGCACTATCAAAAGATCTCCGAGATAAAGCTGTGGACAGGCACAAGTCAGGAGGTGGATACAAAACAAATTCAAAAGGCTTTATGAATGCCTAGAAGCACAGTGACATCTAATAGTAAGAAGTGGAAGGTGTTTGGCACAACACAGACCCTCCCTAGATCAGGACGTCACTCCAAACTGGATGAAAGAGACAGGAGGAAACTGGCCAGAGAGGCTACCAAGAGGCCTACAGCAACTCATGACTGAGCTTTACTAAAAACGCATCTTGAAAATTCTGAGGCCACATGGAAAAAGGTGTTTTGGTCAGAGAAGACTAATATTGAATGACTTGGCCTCAACACTAACCAATATATTTGGCGAGAATTTAATACAGCCCACCATCCAAATAACACCATCCCCCTACAGTAAAGCATGGAGATGGTAATATCCTGTTATGGGGGGGGGGGGTTCTCTGCAGCAGGGACTGGAGCACTTGGATAGAAGGGAAAATGGATGGGGCAAAATACCATCAAATTCTGGTGGAAAATTTGCTCCAGAATTTGATGGTATTTTGCCCCTCCTCCAGAAAGCTTTCAATAGGAAGGTTTACCTTCCAACATGACAATGACCCAAAGCACACAGCAGAATTTATCACACAGCGGTTGGAGGAGGAAAAGGTGAATGTCCTTGCATGGCCTAGTCAGAGCCCAGACTTAAACCCCATTGAATATCTGTGGAATGACGAAGACTGTAGTCCAAAAAGGGTCACCATCAGCTTAAACTGAACTTGAGCAGTTCTGCAAAGAAGAGTGGGCAAATATTGCAAAATCTAGATATGCAAAGTTTTTAGAGATATTTCAACAGACTAAAGGCTGTAATAAAGCAAAAGGGGGTTCAACAAAATACTGACACAAGGGGAGACCCATTTTCCAACTCAGCAATTCTGTCTTTGAATTTTATAATTTTTTTCTGACATGTTGGTGTTATATCTTTCACTTAGATGTTATAAGTTGTAGAGTAAATATAGCTGAATAAAACAAAAGCTGTGTCTGTCTTCATTTCAGGCTGCAAAGCAACAAATGTGATTTTAAAGGATATGATTCTTTCCTATACCCACTCTATGGTCACAATCAATAAGCGTCTCTTATATATGGTCAGCATTACAGTATTCAGAGCAATAAAAATTGTCTTAACCAATAAGTAAAAACAAATTCAACCAGGACATTTCGGTGAGTAGTAAGAGGCCCCAGCCCTATCTGTGATTTATGTAATAAGCTCCAAACTGGCCTTTGTTCACACTATGTATTAGAACTGTCAACTACACTTGTGAGGAAAGGAAAGAGTGGCTGGGGCATCTAGACATATGACACTGGAAGTGCCAGATTTTTGGTAGTTTTGCAGTTTATCTAACAAGAAGATTTTTGAAGTAGAACTGGGGGAAACTTTATTTTTCATTTTGGAGGGAGAGTTATAACCTCGGTCAGTTTTTTTTAGCCATCTGTCCCATTGAAGAGATTTCCCTTTACTTTCTGTCCCATACCTAGTTACAGGCAATCCCTCCAAAGTAAGGGAATCCCTTGTCATCGGAATTACTTTCCCCATTGAAAGATGTCCCCTCTAATCCGGTTCTGATGATATCTCAGAATTTGTGAATTTCTTTAACTTTCACTGAAAGGATACACAGAATAAATAGAGAGGCAGTGTACCTCCCTGATGAGGACCCAGACAACATTTAAATACCTGACAGGTGTTCTAATCCCTCTACACTATCCAAAATTAAAAACAAAAGTTTTGCCTTTAGTTATACATGAAGAAAGGATCAGGATGACACCACAGGAGCAAGCACCTTCAAGAAAAATTCAACAAAGTTTTAATGGAAAAGAAAGTTTAAAGTCACCTTGGTTTTGACTTTTCAGCTGGTCATTTGCTGCAGTGTTGTAAGGTTCACAGAAGCTTCTGTTGGAGGTATCTGGTTTGTAGCCTCTTTTGCTTGGCGTCTCTTCCTGCTCCCAAGGACACTGAGTGGAAGTGAAGTTCCTTTTGAGTGATGTGTCGTGACTGCTGGAAGCAACACGACTCGGCGTACGCTCCTGTTGCCAGGAGAAGACAGAGGAAGAAGCATGATGACGAGCAATGTCTCGATGGTTGATTGTGTTCTGGGAAGTGGGCTGGGAATTCTGGTTCTGAAGCTAGAAATCAAAAAGTGATTGCTAAAAAAAACCATAAGGCCAAAGAGCAGAGAGGAGTAACTTCTAGCAACCAACGAAAATGTATCCTTCCTTGATCCCACTATGGAAAAGTGCAGTGGTTGTAAAGGCTCAAGGTTTTTTACCCTTATGCATTCTATGCATGAAGGTAAAAAACCTTCTCTGTGCAGCATCCCACTCCAGCCACCCCTAAGACTCACCAAAGCCCCCTCTTGATCCAACAATGTGCAAGGGAGTCTCGGCTATACCTCTTCTCACGGGCTGAGACAGAAGCAGGAGCTTCTCATATAGAAACTGCTAAATACTTTTTCTTATCAGCAGTTAGAGCAGTCTTGTGACTTCTATCAGTGTCCAGCAGAGCAATGGTTAAAGCTTAAATATATAAATGCAGCGCTTAAGAGTGATAAACACAGTCCGGTGAAGGGAGTGCTCCGTGATTCCTAGTGCAAATGGTGGAAATTTACACTAACCAGAAAGCGTAAATTAAAACGCATGTGTGTGTATATCCTATGAGATCGCCTTCTCCACTCGGATCTGGTCAGAAGAATAGCCGGGAAAGGTAGGTGTCCTGCGCCCTCATGTGGTGAAAGTGTGGTCCAGCAGGTCAGAAAGATGCCAATCTGAGAAAAGTCTCCCCCGTCCTAGAAGATCCTGAGGGGCTGTGAAAAGGCAAGAAGCTCCTCACAGGAGACACAGGAGAGTACTCATAGTGTAGTAGATAGTAGATATGGCTTTATTTATAAAACATCTGTGCACAATGAACAGGGTATAGGCAGATATGGATGAAACACACTGACCCCTTGATAACAAAGATGGCCGCCGGGCCTCCTCGTGGCGCCGGCGGCTTAGTGTCAACGACGTCCTGGGTCCCACCTGACGCGTTTCGTGCGCACGCACTTCTTCAGAGGTAGGAACAAGAGGTCCTTTGTTCCTACCTCTGAAGAAGTGCGTGCGCACGAAACGCGTCAGAAGGAACCCAGGACGTCGTTGACACTAAGCCGCCGGCGCCACGAGGAGGCCCGGCGGCCATCTTTGTTATCAAGGGGTCAGTGTGTTTCATCCATATCTGCCTATACCCTGTTCATTGTGCACAGATGTTTTATAAATAAAGCCATATCTACTATCTACTACACTATGAGTACTCTCCTGTGTCTCCTGTGAGGAGCTTCTTGCCTTTTCACAGCCCCTCAGGATCTTCTAGGACGGGGGAGACTTTTCTCAGATTGGCATCTTTCTGACCTGCTGGACCACACTTTCACCACATGAGGGCGCAGGACACCTACCTTTCCCGGCTATTCTTCTGACCAGATCCGAGTGGAGAAGGCGATCTCAAAGGATATACACACACATGCGTTTTAATTTACGCTTTCTGGTTAGTGTAAATTTCCACCATTTGCACTAGGAATCACGGAGCACTCCCTTCACCGGACTGTGTTTATCACTCTTAAGCGCTGCATTTATATATTTATGTATTGTGGGACTTCTTATGCGTTTTCCTATATGTTCAGCTGCTGCCACCAGTATTGAGCGCTTACTGTTTATTCTATTCTACAATGGTTAAAGCTTGTAGGAGGAGTTTTCTTTCTGCTCTAGGAGGGTACAAAACCCCTGACCTTTGTCTGGACAGTGCTGATTGGCCCTGTGCTGATCACATGCACTCTCCCAAGAAAAAAAAAACCTCTCTAGCATACACACTAAATTGAGCATGTGCAGAATGGCACATGGGTTCAGTCTGTCTTATCAGGAGATAATACGTGGACATTTGAACAAGAGTAGGGGCAGAGAAAACAGGATCAAACAGCCTTTTTACACAATGCAGAGGATTAACCATTTAAGTTCCACAGTGAGTATAACAAGCACACTTTACTGCATATACAGACTGATTTTACTGTTGTGGGTTTAGTAACACTTTAAGTGAAACATTTTACTTACTTTAATCTGAACAATTTTTAATTCAGTTTCCAGCTTCTTCCTCTCCTCCACTTCTTTATTGTATTTGTCCTGCAGCTCCTCATACTTTGACTCTAAATGAAAGGTCATAGTCAGGAAATATGCAAAATGCAAAAACTCAGTCTGAAGGCAGGTATATAGCACAAGACCAGTTAGCAAAATAACCGGCCATTATTACAGATAAGAGAGACGTCTGGACATGGAATGGACAATGGCCACCTACAGTGCACAATTTCACAACTTCAGTGGTCTCTGACACAATTTGGAAACCCAGCTCAGGAACAGAATATACTGCACATACACAATAATCGCCAAAAGTATGTTGACACCTGACTATCAAAACTACTATATAGCCAAAATTATGAGGACATCTTTCCGAGGTGTTTCCAGTGAAAGGTGCTGTTAATGCTACAGCATACAAAGATGTTTCAGAAAATTATACACTTCCAACCTTGTATCAACAGTTTAGGGAAAGTCCTTTTTCTGTTCTAGCAGGACTGTACTCTTGTATACAAAGCCAACTCCATAAAGACATGGCTTGATGAGTGTGATGTGGAGGAACTCAAGTGGCCTGAACAGAATCTTGACCTCAGGTCTACTGAACACCTTTGAAATGAACTGGAACATTGACCATCAGTACCTGACCTCACAAATGGGTTTTGGCTGTACGAGCCTAAAGACACCCTGAAATTCTACGGCCTTCCCAGGGGAGTAGAAGCTGTAATGGCCGAAAGAATTAATCTCCCTATTAAATGTCCATAGATTTTGAATGCAATGTTCATAAAGTTTTCTAGATGTGAAGGTCAACTGTTCACAAATTTTTCACATATAGTGTACCCTTTAACAGATTCGGTCATGCAAAATATATGGCTAAATATGTTCAAATTCTAACTGTCCTACACTACCAGGTATTTCTCCTGCTGGCCAAACAAAGTGGTGGAGGAACAAATATGTGTAGCTGAGACAATTAAATGAACTTGCATAGAACTTGTGTCTGGCACATTTTGCTGGCTGATAGCAAAGAGTAGGAAAATTTGGGTGGAGAGTGAAAAAAAGTTTTACTTTTGACTGCTGGTGATTGCTGCTGCTTGTAGTTGTTTTATTTTGTTCTTTGGGGTCTTGCTAGAAGTTTTTACTTTTTTAAAATCGCTTTTTCTGTCACTTTTTAAATAGCATTTTATTTTCTTCCTTTCCTTGCCTTCCTTCAGACTGCTAATTAAAGGGAGGGGTTAATTGGACACAGGTGCTCCAGGTACTATATAACCTTCTGTACAGCTCATCCCTGAGCTTGCCTGTATTTTGTTTGCTGGACCTTTGACTAATGCAGGCCATAGATGGGTTGAAAATCGGCCAATTTTTCTCTAAAAAAACGAAAAAAATCGGTCATTCAAGCGGCCGACGTTACCAGCAACGGTAAAAAAAAAAAAACGGACGATTTTCATCCCGTCTACAGCTGGCAAAAAGTGTCCCTGCAGAGAGCTCCGCTATTTCTTTGACAGTTCCTTGACATTTATAGCGGTTGCAACAATGTATCTATTTGCATCCATTTAGGATACAGATGTTTTTATTCGGAAACAAATAGATACATTGTTGCAACCGCTATAAATGTCAAGGAACTGTCAAAGAAATAGCGGAGCTCTCTGCAGGGACACTTTTTGCCTGACTGGAATTCCTCTTCTTCTTCTTCATCCTCTTCTTCCTCTTCATCCTTCTCTTCTTCATCTTCCTCTTCTTCATCCTCTTCTTCTTCTTCATCTTCTTCTTCTTCATCCTCCTCCTCCTCTTCTTCTCCATCCTCCTCCTCTTCTTCTCCATCCTCCTCCTCTTCTTCTCCATCCTCCTCCTCTTCTTCTCCATCCTCCTCCTCTTCTTCTCCATCCTCCTCCTCTTCTTCTCCATCCTCCTCCTCTTCTTCTCCATCCTCCTCTTCTTCTTCTCCATCCTCCTCTTCTTCTTCTCCATCCTCCTCTTCTTCTTCTCCATCCTCCTCTTCTTCTTCTCCATCCTCCTCTTCTCCTTCTCCATCCTCTTCTTCTCCTTCTCCATCCTCTTCTTCTTCTTCATCCTCTTCTTCTTTTTGTCTTTCTCTTGCAGGTCACTGCTCATGTGCAGATTTTTTTTATTGGTAAAAGATCGGCCAATTTGCCCATTATTGCAGCGAAAATCGGCCGATTTTTTTTCCAACTTTACCGATAAAAAAAACGGCCGAACATCTAGCCCACTAACGATTCGAAAATCGGCCGATTTTATTTTCGGCCGAAAAATCGGCCGATTTTCGACCCATCTATGGCCTGCATAAGTGAAGTTAAAAAAAAAAAGTTGAAACAGGAAATTGTAACTAGTCTAGTAATTAGTCTATTAACCTGTAAGTGACAACTGATATTTCCGATTAGTAATATTAATATTTTAACTGGGATATGAGTGCTAGCAGGGTTGAAGGTTTTGTACAGTGCACAGTGTGCCGCATGTATGCAACAATGGAGCAACAGTTGCAGGATGGATACTGCTGCGACAGATGTGAACGTTAGAGATCTGGAGGAGCAAGTTGCAACACTGGGCATAACCGACAACCTTTAAAAGGCGTCTTCTGCTGCCTGAGCAGGTGGCTTATAGGATTGATGTGGAGGGTGGAGGGGCTAATCACAATTATCAGGTAGGAAGATTGGTTACTGTAATGAGAGGGAGTGGTATGGGGCTCACAAACAAGGAAGGCCAGCCCTGGGTTTGAGCACCCAAACAGATTTGCCAAGTTGGGTGAAGAAGTGGGGGTGGCAAGGTTAGGGGTGGCAGCCCTGGATGTCACTGCTATCCCTAACAGTCAGGAGGGCAAACCATCTGGGTAGGGTGGTGTGGGTAGCACAGGAAGGCCTAGACAGTTGGCGGTAGTAGGGGATTCTATAATAAAAAGAACTGATAGAATAATTTGTCGCCAGGATCGCCTCAACCAAATGGTTTGTTGTCTCTTTGTTGCCAGGGTTCGGCATGTGGTGGACCAGGGTGAAATCTTACTGGGAGGGACTGGGCATGACCCAGCTGTCTTGGTCCATGTTGAAAGCCATAGCATAATACATGGAATGTGGAGGCTCCTTAAGAATCAATTTAAAGAACTAGGCTGAAAGTTAAAGGGAAGGACCTCCAAGGTGATATTCTCTGAAATATTACCTGTGCCGTGCGCAACTCAGGAAAGACAGGGGGAAATTAGAGAACTGAATGCATGGCTAAAGACCTGGTGAAAGAGAGAAGAATTTGGGTTTTTAGAGCACTATGCTGCCTTTTCATTGGGGTGCAAC
This sequence comes from Staurois parvus, assembly GCF_062004578.1. Classification (NCBI taxonomy): domain Eukaryota; kingdom Metazoa; phylum Chordata; class Amphibia; order Anura; family Ranidae; genus Staurois; species Staurois parvus. Next base: position 3,211,422 of record NW_028318153.1, read on the forward strand.
CTATATGCTAGAGATGGTTTGCACCTAAATGGAAGTGCTGGGGGAGAGGTTTATGGGAAGGCTGGAGTATTTAAACTAGGATCGAGAGGGAGGGAGAATTAAATTATAATGGGGTAGACAGATCAGACAGGGGTCAGTACTTATTGGTGGGTGGAATGGGGAAAGATGGGGGGAGGGCTATGGCAGATAAGAAGGTTCCCATGTTACAAACAACCATTGGAATTGGTACCGTTTGTATGTAAATAAAAAATATGCAAAATACGTGTGAACAAGGTGTCAATAGATTAAAGTGTTTGTTCACCAATGCCAGAAATCTACGAAGCAAAATAAATTAGTTGGAAGCTTTGGTGCATGAAGAGAACTATGATTTAATTGGTATTGCTGAATCTTGGCTTCATTCTTCACATGACTGGACCATTAATATTCCTGGCTATGTTCTCTTTCGAAGAGACAGGGTAAAAAGGAAAGGTGGTGATGTCTGTCTCTATGTGAGAAGTGATCTCAGAGTGAGTGTGAAAGAGGACCTAGTTAATGGAGAGTGTGAAGAGACTGAAGCATTATGGGTGGAACTTCACATGGGGGTGCGTACTACAAAAGGTAATCATTGGAGTATGTTATAGGCCTCCTGGTGTTAAATGAGGAGGTGGAGACTCAGCTCCTTACAAAGATCGAAAGGGCTGCAAGGGCTGGCACAGTGATAATAATGGGGGATTTTACCTACCTGGAAATTGACTGAAGTAATGGTACTGCAGGAACAAATAAAGGGCAAAAATGTATAAACCTACTACAAGACAATTTTATGGTACAGATCATAGAGGCTCCAACTAGGAATGATGCTCTGCTGGACCTGGTTATTCTCAAACCATGCAGAGCTTATTACGAAAGTCCACATAAAAGAACGTCTGGGTAGCAGTGACCATAACAGGATTTCATTTATTGTTAGCGGTAAACATCAAGCACATATGGGGAAAATAAAAGCGCTCAACTTTAAGAGAGCTAATTTTCCAAGGCTGAGCACTGCTCTCCAAGACTTAGACTGGGAGGGAATATTAACATCGATGAACACAACACAGAAATGGGAGTTCTTCAAAAAGACTGTATGTGAACACACTGCAAAATATATTCCCATGGGCAACAAGTTTAAAAGGCTAAAATTCAAATCTATGTGGCTTACAGCCAAAGTTAAAAAAAAAAAAAAAACTATAAATAGGAAAAAAGCCTTTATTAAATATAAAAATGAAGGAACGCTATCATCATTTAAACATTACAAAGAATATAACAGAATATGCAAAAAGGAAATAAAGGCCGCAAGATTTGAAAAACGAGTGACAGATTGCAAAAGATAGGATAAGCCCTAAAAAAATTCTTCAAATATATTAATAGTAAAAAGGTCCGATCCGAGCACGTAGGCCCGTTTACAAAATAATCTAGAGTGGGTGACTGGGGACAAAGAGAAGGAAAATTTAGTAAACACCTTCTTCAGCTCTGTGTATACAAAGGAGCATGGGGGGGGGGGGGGGCATTGTCCATAATGGGCGTAGTATTGACACAGCTCCAGATGATCCACATTGGCTCACAATTGATATGATCCAGAAATATTTAGACAGAATAAAGGCGAATAAAGCACCTGGACCGGATGGCATACACCCACGGGTCCTTCAAGAACTGAGCTCTGTCATTTCAAAGTCATTGTTTCTAATGTTTAGGGACTCTGATGACTGGCATAGTACCACTGGATTGGAGTAAGGCCAATGTGGTGCCTATATTTAAAAAGGGGTCAAAATCTTTACCAAGTAATAATAGACCTGTTAGTTTAACTTCTACAGTATAGTTGGGAAGATACTGGAGACTTTAATAAAAGATCACATAGATGAGTTCTTGCTGGAAAAAAATATTTTAAGCAACAAACGGCATTGATTCATGAAAGACAGAAGTTGTCACACAAATCTGATTTCTTTTTATGAGGAGGTGAGCAAAACTTTGGACAGAGGGGTGGCGGTGGACGTGGTATACTTGGATTTTGCAAAAGCGTTTGACACAGTTCCCCACACACGGCTAATGTGTAAGGTAAAGTCTACGGGCTTGGAAAAATCCATATGTAAACTGGCTAAAAGACCATATTCAGAGAGTAGCGGTTAATGATTCATACTCTGAATGGTCTAGGGTCATCAGAGGTGTACCCCAAGGTTCAGGCTTGGGACCCTTACTTTTTAATATATTTATGAACGATAGTCCGGGATTAAAATCCCATTTCAGTCTTTGCAGATGACACCAAGCTGTGCAGTTGAATAACGTCCTTACAGGATGTCGCCAACCTACAATCGGACCTCAATGCACTGTTTAATTGGGCAACTATGTGGCAAATGAGGTTTAATGTTGATAAATGTAAGGTTCTGCACTTGGGGGCTAAGAATATGCATGCATCATACATACTGGGGGGGGGGGGGTACGTACAACTGGGGGAATCAATGGTGGAGAAGGATCTGGGAGTTCTGGTAGATCACAAGCTTAATAATGGCATGCAATGCCAAGCTGCAGTTTCTAAAGCGAGCAAAATCCAAAAGGGATATAGACTCCAGAGAGAGACAAATCATTAGTAATACCTCATCTGGAATATGCAGTTCAGTTTTGGGTACCAATTCACAAACAGAACATTGGGGAACTGGAGAAAGTACAGAGAAGGGCAACCAAACTGATAAGAGGCATGGAAGAGATCAGCTATGAGGAAAGATTAGAGGAACTGAATGTATTCTCTCTTGAGAAGAGGAGATTAAGGGGGGATATGATCAACATGTATAAATACATCAGTGGTTCATATAGTGAACTCAGTGTAGAATTATTCACCCTGAGGTCATCACAGAGGACAAGGGGGCATGCTCTATGTCTGGAGGAAAAGATTCTTCTTGGATACACAGAATATAACTGGATACTAACATTTATAGGTGAAGTTGATCCAGGGAATATCAGATTGCCTCTCGGAGGATCAGGAATTAATTTTCCTCTGCAGGAGCAAATTGCATCATGCTTTGCGGAGTTTTTGCCTTCCTCTGGATCAACTGTGGGTGTAGCATAACTTTTTTTTTTCTTGGTTAAACTGTATGAACTTTTTTCAGCCAGACTAATTATGTAATTTGCTGCTTTCTCCTACATGTACGAAGGCCAAGTTCACTTTAAATAACTGCACTTTGCACTAAATGCAAGTATCTGCATCTTTACATAAAATTACAAAAAAGTTTAAATGACCTTATTAAAAACAGTAATACGATTTACAGGAGAACTAAAATATACTGTATATATGTGGAAAACAAAAAAGAAAATCTGTTCCATGTACCCTTCCACCAATAGTGATACCACAAATAACCCAGATTCAAGAACTCAGTGAGTGTCTTGCATTGGACATGACCCAAGTCAATGTAAACAAAGATCCTAAACCGCTCAATAGAGAGAGACAAGGAGCAGTGCTATGTGCAAGTCATAAATCAAATATTGCAAAAATATCAAAAGGTCCCTAAGTCAATGTAACACCATTTAGTACAAGGGGGTAGATGCAACATTACAAAACTTGGAGAGTCAACTCTGTTTATTGCAATGCTTCTCTCTTCCTGCTGACAATCTCCTGGCTTGGGAGAAGACATCACTGTTTTCTACAAAACATTACCATGTATACAGAGCCAGTGAGGAGACCAACACGCAGAGAAAGATACAGTTATGTCTGCTGATGTCAGATTACTGTATGTGAGCATCTGAGGTTTAAAGTATACCAAACAATGGTGACTGGATCTTTTAGGGACCACTCACCCCTATGTGATCTCAAATAAGTATAATTTACCATTGAACTTGACAGGTGTAAACGAAGCCACAAAACTCTTCTGAGGAGTGACGCATATGGACATGTCCATCCCATTAAACGACTGCTGACTCCTCTCCATGTCATTCTTGTATCTAGATAATAAAAAATACAAAAATGGAAAAAACTAAAAAAAACACACAAAATACTTTTCACATCTAAATTTTATCATTCATAACTGCTGGAAAAAAAAAGCAGCATAATGGTATTGTTTGAGTCAGACTCTGGCGGCGCTCAACAGCCACAGATTCCAGTTGTTCTCACACAGGCTGTACTCTTTCAGTAAGCTTTATTGTACAATGCTCATTGTATCTCCAGCAATCTTTTTGACCATCAAAATGTTTAACATACAGTATGTATTTAAAATGCATATTGGCATGTAGTTGCCACCTGTATTGTAATTGCACAATGTACAAAAACTAAAAACAAATTATATACAGTTGTGGCCAAAATTATTCAACCCCCAATGCTGTAAAGGGGTTTAGGGACTATAGTGTACATTTGGAATTGTATTCAGAATCAAATCCTACAAGGACGTTGTAACTACCCAAATGCAACTAAAATGACATCAATTGTTTATGTAATACAGTAGTAAATGGTTCTTATGTGGTTTCTTCATTGCCACAATTATTCAACCCCTTAAAGACTACCACTCTGAAGAACAGAGGTTCATACAGGTGCTTTCCATCAGGTATTGAAAACACCTGTGGATGTCACCGAGCAGCAATCAAGCATAATAAGCACCAATTAGGCAGCTTTAAAATGACTGTGATACTCAGCTCCTTCTAGACATTTACTGGTGTGGTTACAAACATGGTGAAGGCAAGAGAATGGTCCAGGAAGACAAGAGAAGAGGTGATTTCTCTTCACAGGAAGGGCAATGGCTATAAGAAGATTGCAAAGATGTTAAACATACCAAGAGACACCTTAGGAAGCATCATTCGCAAATTCAAGGCAAAGGGCACTGTTGAAACGCTACCTGGTCGTGGCAGAAAGAAGATGCTGACTTCGACTGCTGTGCGCTACCTGAAGCGTAGAGTGGAGAGAAGTCCCCGTGTGACTGCTGAGGAACTGAGAAAAGATTTGTCAGATGTGGGTACAGAAGTTTCAGCCCAGACAATAAGACGCACACTGCGTAATGAAGGCCTCCGTGCCAGAACTCCCAGGCGTACCCCCTTGCTGTCTCCAAAGAATAAGAAGAGTCGACTGCAGTATGCCAAAAGCCATGTGGACAAACCACAAAAGTTGTGGGATAGTGTTCTGTGGACTGATGAAACAAAATTAGAACTGTTTGGGCCCATGGATCAACGCTATGTTTGGAGGAGGAAGAACAAGGCCTATGATGAAAAGAACACCTTGCCTACTGTGAAGCATGGTGGAGGGTCAATCATGCTTTGGGGCTGTTTTGCTTCTGCAGGTACAGGGAAGCTTCAGCGTGTGCAAGGTACCATGAATTCTCTTCAGTACCAGGAGATATTGGATGGAAACGTGATGCAGTCCGTCACACACCTGAGGCTTGGGAGACGTTGGACCTTTCAACAGGACAATGATCCCAAGCATACCTCCAAGTCCACTAGAGCATGGTTGCAGAGGAAAGGCTGGAACATTTTGGAGTGGCCATCGCAGTCACCAGACTTAAATCCGATTGAGAACCTCTGGTGGGACTTAAAGAAAGCAGTTGCAGTGCGCAAGCCTAAGAATGTGACTGAACTGGAGGCCTTTGCCCATGAAGAATGGGCGAAGATACCCGTAGATCGCTGCAAGACACTTGTGTCAAGCTATGCTTCACGTTTAAAAGCTGTTATAACTGTAAAAGGATGCTGTACTAAGTACTAAGATTGAATGTCACTTGGGGGTTGAATAAAACTGATAATGCTGTGAGCACAGAAAAGACATTTGTGGTTATTTCATTATAACTGTTATGTTATATTTGTCTGACCTACAAGTGCCTCTTTAATGTAAATGTAAGCAAGATGACTGAATGATCAAAAGCAATGTCAAACTGGCCAAAACACTCAATTTCAGTGGGGGTTGAATAATTTTGGCCACAACTGTATATATATAAATAAAAAGATGGACGAAGACAAGCTCCTTTGGAGTCGGCACCTGATTTGCTTAATACTGAGGTGTATCGAGGTGGTAAGGAGCAGGGTTTTTTCGGGTCTCTACAAAAAGAGTGCAATTGTTTTAACAGCGTGTAGTAGAAATATTATACTTCGGTTAATGGGGAACTGAGCCGGAAGTGGGAGCGGGTAACTGTCAAAACCAGGTACCCGCTCCCCCTACCCCCTAAAAAATGTTGTGCCTGTTTATAGTTGAAGGAAAAGATGTCTTTATTGAGATACTGCAGCCCTTAAAGTGATATTAAAGTCAGTTTTGTTTTTCATAAATCAGATAAAAAAAAACCAAAAAAAAAAACCTGAAATTTATAATAAAAAAACACAACATAGCAAAAGTTATGTTATCCGTATCTGATACACTATATTGCCAAAAGTATTGGACGCCTGCCTTTACATGCACATGAACTTTAATGGCATCCGAGTCTTAGTCCGTAGGGTTCAATATTGAGTTGGCCCCGCCCTTTGCTGCTATAACAGCTTCAACTCTTCTGGGAAGGATGCCCACAAGGTTTAGGAGTGTGTCTATGGGAAGGTTTGACCATTCTTCCAGAAGTGCAGTTGTGAGGTCAGGCACTGATGTCGGACGAGAAGGCCTGGCTCGCATTCTCCGCTCTAATTCATCCCAAAGGTGTGCTTTCAGGTTGAGGTCAGGACTCTCTGCAGGCCAGTCAAGTTCCTCCACCCCAAACTCGCTCATCCATGTCTTTATGGACCTTGCTTTGTGCACTGGTGCGCAGTCATGTTGGAACAGGAAAGGGGCCATCCCCAAACTGCTCCCACAAAGTTGGGAACATGAAATTGTCAAAAATGTCTTGGTATGCTGATGTCTTAAGAGTTCCCTTCACTGGAACTAAGGGGCCAAGACCAATCCCTGAGAAACAACCCCGCACCATAATCCCCCCTCCACCAAAACTTTACACTTGGCACAATGCAGTCAGACAAAAAACGTTCTCCAAACGGCCGACCGTGGAATATTTAGTAACAAGGAAATTTCACGGCTGGACTTATTGCACAGGTTGCAACCTATCATGGTACCACGCTTGAATTCACTGAGCTCCTGAGAGCGACCCATTCTTTCACAAATGTTTGTAGAAGCAGTCTGCATGCCTAGGTGCTTGATTTTATACACCTGTGGCCGTGGAGGTGAATTGAATCCAACGATTAGGAGGGGTGTCCCAATACTTTTGGCAACATAGTGTATATGGAAAAAAGAAAAATGTAAATACGTAAAAATGTTATACTTTAGTGTGTGCGTGTGTGCTGATCCCTTTATAACTAATTGCCTCCATGACTATTTCTAAAATTCTGCTTGGACTCCTGGTGATGTCACCCACTGGCTCCCATGACCCAGCCGTTGTCAGCGCTCTTTCCTCTTCCCTGCAGCACCCACTCACTGACACATGGGAGAGCCAGAGCTGTGAGATCATGTCACCGGATCACAGCGGATTAAAAATAATTTAAATGTATCATCACTAAAGCAAGTAAAAACTGGTGTGAGAACTGGGACCAGCTCATGTACTCGACATCCTCACCCATAGGCAACAGGAGTGTAAGCACTTCCCGACCACACTATAGCCAACAGACAGCTACAGCGTGGTCGGCTAGTTCTGGGAGGGCGTCCATAGACATCCTCCCAGAACCATGCCCAATCTGTGACGCTGTGTCCTTCGGCTTCACGTGCTCAAGTAAAGGGCCAATCAGAGCTGCCTTTTACCAGATGACCAGCTGGGTCCAATCACAGCTGATCACAGTATAAATAGGAAATGCCAGTTATCGATAGTCCTCTCCTCACGCTGACAGCGAGTGAGGAGAGAAGAGCCGGTAAACAGCATTTCTCAGGGGGACATCTGAGCTAATCATCAATGCCCTGATGATCAGTGTAGCCCCATCGGTGCAGCCAATAGTGCACATCTGGGCTGGCTTTCAGTACCCATCAGTGATGCCTGTCAGTGCCCATCAGTGCCGCCTCACCTGTGCCCATCAGTGCCGCCTCACCTGTGCCCATCAGTGCCGCCTCATCAGCACACATCAGTAAAGGAGAAATATCACTTATCTAATAAACTTTATAACAGAAACTAAGAAAAACATTTTTTTTTCAACATTTTTGTTTTTTTTGTGTGACAAAAAAAAAAACCCAGTGGAGATTAGTTACCACCAAAAGAAAACTCTATTTGCCTCAAGAAAATTATAAAAAATTTCATATGGGTACAGTGTTGCATGACCGCACAATTGTCAAAGTGCAACAACGCTGAAAGCTGAAAATTGGCCTGGACAGGAAGAGGGTAAAAGTGCCCTGTAGGCAAGTAGTTAATATCATCAGAGGTATATGCTACCATTTTCAGCTTCCGATTTCTGGATCCCATTGATGGTGTCTTCAGAGGGATAGGGGCTAGGAACAGAAAGAACCAACAACTTACACTCCAGTAATACAGAGGCATTCTCACAGTCACACAGTTCAGTGTAAAAGGTGACAAAGTGGCTCTAGGTGAGAAAGTATTTGCAACATGCAGACTGAAAATGTTGCATCATTCACAACTGACATGTTTTGCATGGTTTCTTAAAGCGGAGTTCCAATCCCCAACCCAGCTTTGTGAATGGGCTAGTCTTCTGGGGCCTGTTGAGTTTCCCAGAGGGTTGCAAGGGGGAGGGGGGGGGGCTGAACTGAGCCAGAAGTGGGATTGGGTACCTGTCAAAACAAGGAACCCACACCCCCCAAAAAATGGCCAAATGTGGCAGAGGAGAGAGGGAAAGAGGCAGATAAGTGGAGCTTCTACTTTTGGTAGGAACTGTGCTTTAAAAAGAGCTTAAATCTGGGGGCATGCTCTGTTTTTATAGATCTTTACTGCAAATCTCCAAGGATTATAAACACTTAAAAATCCATCTTCAGACTTGGATATTTGCAATAAAGATGCATAAAGGTGAGAGTGCCTCTTCCAATATGAGAACTTCACTGATGGATTTGATGTGACAGGTGTGCACCAAGACCCTATTCTGGGAGCATGAGGAATAATTGGGATCTCTTGGAGTGGGATCTATGCGTACCACACAACTTAGCTATCTGTTGACTTGTCTTCCAGTGTTTGCTTGAACCTTGGTCAGCTTTGAGAATTAATGCCATACTGGCACATATTTCAAAGGAGAATCTTGCCTAAACCTAGGTCCACTCTAAGAACTGATACCATACTGGCACATAGTAGGCTAAATGCTATAAATAAAAAAAGTGGTCAAGACAGAAGCTCCGGGCCATCCTGACTACCCAAGAGCTTTTGAGCTGTACACACAAGCAAGCAGTTGCTCACCTTTTCAGATCCTGCTCCAGCTTCTCAATCTGTTTTTTACTTGCGCTCAGTTGACCCTCCAGGAAGTTGATCTGGGTGTCCTTCATTTGCTGGTCGTGGGCCATTTTCTGCCTTGTCTTCTCCTGGCTGTCGCATAATTCTATCAAGCTCTGATTCTCTCTTTTCAGGGATGTCGCCTCACTCTTCTCATTCTCCACCTGTTCCGCCCATCCAAAATATTAAACAATTGTTAGAAAGGCCTATATTTTCATCATATTTCAATGCAGACAAATTTAGCTGGCACAATCAGTGTGACATCTGGAAGCAGCATGCTATTCTACAGAAATAAGAAGACTGTGGTCACTTCCTTTAACCTGAAGGAGCGGATCCAGAATCATGGCACCTCAAACTAAAGCAGTTGCAGGATGATTTGAAGATGGTAACCCCTCTTTCTGGGTGCAGTATTTCATGTGAAAAGGACTGGATGTGAAATCTCTGATTTTATTGAGTGAATATTGAGAAGGTTGAGTCTTTTGCTCTCTGAATGTCCTTCAACAAGAACAAGTACACTGCTCCAGTCAACAGTGCTGCGTGGGTCCAATACTGATAAGAGCAATGTTGGGGGGCACGGCATGTTGGACAGTTGGGCCACTTCTTTATGTTGTCTGACTCTCTTAAAGGCTAAGTCTACCGTGAAGGCCAAGTTACACTCATATTGAGAGTTTATGTAACATGTTGCCAATCGGACATCCGCCCAGAACGGATCTCCATCTGACAGCGTTTGGAGGTTATTTTTCCTGCAGCAGCTCTCAAATTAAAAGGGCAGACCTCATACCACATAGCGGCATCATTCATTCATTCATAGAGACCTGTGAATGAATAAAACTCAAATTCCACCTGCCACTGCGACAGATGGACTTGTAGTTCTCAATAGAACAGAAGTACGGTGCTTACTGCACCCATAGTCCATTAACACTTCCTAATGCTCTCCAGGGTTCAGTTGGACTTGTAAAACCACGACAAAAAAAATGTTTCCATTGGCTGAGAGAAACTGATGTGTGTGTGAAGGAAGTGTAATGCTTTAGGATGGATGTGTCTATATTTCATATAATGTATTTTATTAGGTGCACCTTTTGTTTCTGTTTCTGGAAGGCGGCCTCCAGAGACTCCAGCTGGAACTGCCTCTGCTGTCGCTCCTTTTTCAGCTTATCCAGTTGACTCTCCAGCTCCTGTATCTTCTGCAGGGTCTTGGTGGGGAGACCCTCCTTCCACTCTTCCACCACCCAGCTCATTGTACTGCTTAATGGCAACACTTATAGAGTTCAATCCTGGGACAAAAATAAAAACAGTTCAGCATAAATAATAAATATTCTTGGACTTCTTTTACAGACATGACTTGGCATCAGACACATATGATATCTCGACAGGGTCACGTTAAAGCTCAACTCCAGGACCCAAGAGAAAAAAAAAAAAAAAAAAGTAGTAGCGGCCCCTTAGGCTAGGTTCACACTAATGTGGTGCGGTACATCGCATATGATTCGCACAGGAACCGCACCGTATTCCTGTGCAAATCACATGCGATTTGTGTGTGGTGCGATCAGAGCCATGCATTTTGTATGGCTCAAATCGCACCACACCCAAAAGGTACAGGACCCTTTTTTGGGTTCTGCACTAAAATCAGATCACATGGGTATTCACACCTATCCAATTCTGCACATCGCACCGCGTTTTGCGGACCGATTTTGGGTGTTGTTAACTTAACATACACACCTGCAGCAGTTTACATGAATGGGGTGCGATTCTGATGCGGTGTGGAATTCGCACAGAATCCTCACCACATCAGTGTGAACTTAGGCCTCATGCACACAGCCAATATAAAAACACTGCTTTTACAGGCATACAGTGTATTTCTTTATGAACGCAGTTCTACGTGACCATGCACATCAGGCATTTAGATGAGTATTTTAAGAGCATCATTTAGAGGCATGTAAAAAGGCGCACCAAAGCTGCCTTCAGAGCGGGGCTTATGAGCGTAATTTATATGTGAAGATGAGTGTAAGGCTACATTCACACCAGCTATAAAGTGGAAGTAACGAACACTAAACCCACTCTCAGCTATAGTCTAAGTCTAATCTATCTAGCCCTGTAAAGAAAAAAAATCACTACTTACCTGTTCTGCAGCCGCTCCGGTCCCATGCTGAGTTTCAATGTGTAGGAGTGTGCAGGAGAGGCAGCCAACAATGGAAGCCCCGTAGTAACTCTATGGGTGACGTCACTTCCCAGCCATTGTTGGCTGTCTCCTGCACACGGAGGGGGCCGCTGGAGACTGAGCCGGAGCGGCTGCAGGACAGGTAAGTACAGAGATTGTTTTCTTCGCAGGGCTAGATGAGGGATTAGGCTGAGAGTAGGATTAGTGTTCGTTAGAATTTGCCTTTACTTCCACTTTAAGGGATTGTTCACACTTGACTTCTTTCCAAACGCCCCTATAGCGTTTGAGGAGTGTTTTTAACACCCTTCAAATGCTCCCAGAACCCCGCCACCTGTGGCACACTCTGTAACCACAGCTTATCACAGATTGGGATAAAGGGTCAATTGCGGTGGCACTTTACCATGTGATGAGCTGTGTCCAATCACAGACTTGCTGATTATTGGCAATCCTTTCCTCCCACCCTGTGCCTATAGGAGAGCCGTTAACCAGCAAGCCTGTCAGCACATGCTTTATCATGATTTTCAGTGCAGCCCCATCAGTGAAGAAAAAATTACTGCTTTCCCTTTTTTTAACAGAAAATAGGAGAACCTTTTTGGTTTTTTTTTTGCTAAACACACAACACACCCCGTAGTGATTAACCGCTTGCCAGCCACGCTATAGCCGAATGGGGGCTACAGAGCAGTTGTCCAGTTCTGGGAGGGTGTTATATGACGTCCTCCCAGAGCGTGCCCTCACGCGTGCCCCCAACGGCGCATGCACCTGGCGATCTCCGTGATCACGTGATGTGGTAAAAGGCCAATCACACCAGGTAAATACAGTTGCTGGTTATCGGCTGAACTTTCTTCATGTTGTCACAGCGTTAGGAAAGTACTGCCGAGAACTGGAAATTGTCAGCGAATAGATCGGCACTGATCATCAGTGCCCAGCAGTGCCGCCCACCTGTGCCCAGCAGTGTCGCCCACCTGTGCCCAGCAGTGCCGCCACATCAATGCACATCAGTCAAGGAGAAAAATTACCTGTTTACAAAATGCTATAATAGAAACAAAGAAACTTTTTTTTTTTCAAATGTTTTGCTCATTTTTTTGGTTATAGAGCAAAAAGGAAAACCCCCAGAGGTGATTAAATAGCACCAAAAGAAAGCTCTATTTGTGTGAAAAAATTATAAAAATGTCATATAGGTACAATGCTGCATGACCGCGCAATTGTCAAAGTACAACAGTGCTGAAAGCTGAAAATTGGCCTGGGGAGGAAGGGGGTATAAGTGCCCGGTAGGCAAGTGGTTAAATACCCCCAAAAGAAGCACTATCAGTCTAAAAAAAAAAAGGATGAAAATGTTGTTTGGGTACAGTGTTGCATGACCGCACAATTGTTATTCCAAGTACAACAGTGCTGACAGCAGAAAACTGTAAGGAAGGGGTTAAATGCCCGGCGTTGACATGGTGAACCATATTGAGTGCTATGTAACCACACCCCATTATCACTGTCCCTGTATATAGAAGTGTGATGTTGGGAGACCCTCCCCCGTACATTGTATCCTATACACACACATTGTATCCATTGTTTATTCCCTGTGGACTGCTCCTTTAAATCCATTCCAATACAGAGGTTTAGATGCGCAGAGCACCGAGCAGGAGGAATGATATAAAGGCCGATGAGCTCCTTCAGGACCATTCCGATCCCATCTGTGCAGCGATCCAGCAGCGGAGGAGCATTGAACAAAGCGGAGATCAGATCGTAGGAGCCTATCATACGTCCCGTCCTCTCGTTGCAGCCCCCCGTCTCCTCCCCCCACCTCGGGGCACACTGACCTGTCACCCGGTGATCAGTGCCCGGCACATGTCTCCTCACTTCAGGGATAACGATTCAACCACCGCGCCGTCCCCGACACTACAACCTTCCGCCCGCCCACTCCGGCCACGGAGAAAGCCATTGGGTCAAAGGGAAGTCCCTCGCTCATGCTATTCGCCAGAGAGCAGTCTAGCACCACGCCCACCTGCCCAAAACATGCCAAGGAGGAGGCGGGGCTTGAGTTCAAATGAAGCTAGTAAACTGTAAAGCGTCATGTGAGTGGCTGAGTGGGGCTCTGGTTGGGCTCCGGTGATTGGCTGGGGTTTAATAAGAGAGGAGCCAATAAGAGTACACGGAGGAATATTCAAATGGCTACAGTATCGGGTTGTACAATGTATGTCTTCACTTCAGGGGGACAGATCTACATAGGGAGACAGATCTTGCCGCTACAGCCTACACATAAAATGAACAAATAACATTCACAATTTTGAATCGCGGGCAGAAATCACCACCCTTAGCCCATAATCCTGAGTTGCACCGCAGTCGCTGCAAAACGCACCACAGGTGCTTCATACCTCCCAACTGTCACCGATTCCGAACAAGGCCCTCTGTCCTCAATTGCCTCTCTGCCCCTCTGTCCCCCTACCCCTCTGTTTCCCTGCCCCTCTGTCCCCCTAACCCTCTGTTCCTCTGCCCCTCTGTCCTCCTGTTTCTCTGTCCCCCTGCCCCTCTATCCTCCTGCCCCTCTGTTCCCCTGTCCTCCTGTTTCTCTGTCCCCCTGCCTCTCTGTCCTCCTCCCTCTCTGTCCCCTTGCCCCTCTGTCCTCCTCCCTCTCTGTCCCCTTGCCCCTCTGTCCTCCTCCCTCTCTGTCCCCTTCCCCTCTGTCCTCCTCCCTCTCTGTTCCCCTGTCCTTCTGTCCTCCTCCCTCACTGTCCTCCTGCCCCTCTGTTTCCCAGTCCCCCTGCCAGTCTCTCCCTCTGCCCTTCTGTCCCTCCATCTCTCTGTCCTTCCGTCCTTCTGTCCCTCCATCTCTCTGTCCCCCTGTCCTTCTGTCTCTCTATCCTTCTGTCCTCCTGCCCCTCTGCCTCTCTGTCCTCCTCCCTCTCTGTCCCCTTGCCCCTCTGTCCTCCTCCCTCTCTGTCCCCTGCCCCTCTGTCCTCCTGCCCCTCTGTTTCCCAGTCCCCCTGCCAGTCTCTCCCTCTACCCTTCTGTCCCTCCATCTCTCTGTCCTTCCGTCCTTCTACCCCTCTGTCCCTCCATCTCTCTGTCCCCCTGTCCTTCTGTCCCCCTGCCCCTCTGCCTCTCTGTACTCCTCATTTGTCCCTCATTCTGGTCTGATCTCTGTAGTTGTATATAAAATGTGTATGCAATAATGGTGAAGCGCTATGTATATATGGCAATCATTACATATGTAAATCCATATTCAATATTAAACTGTGATAATTAAAAAGTGCAATATAAATGAATAAACACATAAATGTACATAGTTAATAAACACAGTATTAAATCACAATGACTGGTGCTAAAAATCCACACTTGTGATCATGTGCAAACAACCGGTCAACTGACCTCACAAAAGGTGCCAAAATAAAAAACCCCCAATGGTCATAAAGGGAATATAAGTGGTATATCACTCAATATGCTCTATATTAAAGTGACTGGTGCTCATAAAACCACAAATTCACACAAATATATATATATATGAATATAATTATCAAATACCAAAGATAAAGTCCACAATATAGTGCAAACCAATACGTGCAAAAGTTGGTATGCAAAATAAAGTGCTTCAGTTCTCCACTCCAATCTAAATGAGTGCTCGCGCGACACTCTGGTGTGTCATTCCTTAAATATCTAGAGTACCTCCTTAACTTGACCCCTAGGGGCCTCAACTCTTTTTACAGCAGGTGTCCCACACCACAAGGAATCAGAAATCACTGGTCCCAATGGCTCCACTTATGCAGGCCATAGATGGGTCGAAAATCGGCCGATTTTCATCCCGTCTACAGCCGGCAAAAAGTGTCCCTGCAGAGAGCTCTGCTATTTCTTTGACAGTTCCTTGACATTTATAGCGGTTGCAACAATGTATCCTCCTCCTCCACCTCCTCCTCCTCTTTGGAGGGGAGATTGGTGCTAGGAGGGGGGAATTGGGGGGAGGTTGTGCTATGAGGGGTGATTTGTGTTAGGAGGGGGGATTGGGAGGGGTTGTGCTAGGAGAGGGGATTGGGAGGGGTTGTGCTAGGAGGGGAGATTTGTGGTAGGAGGGGGGATTGGGAGGGAATTTGTGCTAGGAGGGGGGATTGGTAGGGGGTATTTGTGCTAGGAGAGGGATTGGGAGGGTTTGTGCTAAGAGGGGGGGATTTGTGCTATGAGGGGGGATTGGGAGGGGTTGTCTCCATAGACCTGCATAGTTGCCAACTCTCATGAATTGCCCAGGACACTCGCAGATTTTTGAACGCTGTCCCGAGAGGTCCTTGTCCCGGGCAGCCTCCCAAAAATCAAAGCAGGTCACAGACAGTGAAGCGCTGCGGGTGGCTCCTGCACCTACGTCCAAATAACAGACACATGGGGCAAGCTGCAACTGTGTGCTCCGTCCGCACTGCCTAGAGGAATTTGCTTTCATGCTAACACTACTCACCGGGGTCCTGAAACAACCCCCCCTCCCCCACGTCTCCCCCACCAGCGATCCTTACCGATATCTCTACATTTCCTTGTATGCAGAGGGAGGAAAGAAGATTTCTGCCTCTCCCCACCATGCTCTGTAAACTCTGGATGGCTTCAGCTGGAGAGGTGAGTGTGGAGGGGGGCAGAAATGAAGCTGCTAAAAGTATTGGGGGGGTGAATGTTCCAGGAGCCGGCTGGAGTTTGCAAGCAGAGAGTAGGCCGGGATGGCTGTGCCCCATGCAGCTGTTGCATTTGCAGTATGTGGGTGTCACTGCAGCTCAGGGGGTCAGTGAATGCGCCTCTCTCTCGCATTTACAGACATATCTGCCCAGCCATTTTCCGTCCATCACCTCCAAGGGCTCTTTCACATGGGGGCTGCTGAGCCGCAGTTTTACCGCCACCCCTGGCTGCATGGCCCAATCATGCTTTACTCTGCAGGTGCTGCATGTTGAAGACTGCAGAGTCTGACAGCCGGCATTGCTGGTCAAACTCTCCCATGGAGGAAAATGGGGCTGCTCTGTAATTGTGAGACAAATGCCTAGCTCACAGTCGCAGCACAGTCCTGCAATGTGAAACTGACATTCAGCAAAAAAAAGGTAAAAAAAAACAGAAATCAGGAGGTGGTGGTAGCACCCACCTGAAAGCATCTCAGTTGCTGCTATACCACCCTCTGAAAAGTGATCACAGATCGCTTTTCAGTGGGCAGCAAGCGTTACCACAGATGTGAAAGAGATACAATCTGACATACAGGTGAAACTCGAAAAATTAGAATATCGTGCAAAAGTTCATTTATTTCAGTAATGCAACTTAAAAGGTGAAACTAATATATGAGATAGACTCATTACATGCAAAGCAAGATAGTTCAAGCCGTGATTTGTCATAATTGTGCTGATTATGGCTTACAGCTCATGAAAACCCCAAATCCACAATCTCAGAAAATGAGAATATTACATGCAATCAATAAAACAAGGATTGTACATAGAACAATATCGGACCTCTGAAAAGTATAAGCATGCATATGTACTCAGTACTTGGTTTGGGGCCCCTGTAACGGAAGCGCAGGCAGGACAGAGCACACGGAAAAGATGGGGAACACACAAAACTTTATTGAAGCAACAAAAGGACAGACACTCAATAGGGAAATGGCAGGGAGGGTGATGTGTGCGCAAACCAGGGACGTTTCCAGGCACGGGGGATCTTCAGCGACAGGCAGGCAGTCTCCCCCATAGGCTTGGGGCCTCAGCCGAGCTCCCTCCGTGACTGGACAGCGGATTGGAGACTCGGGTAACAGGCGGCAACCTACCACTGGGCCTCGGGCAACAGGTGGCAACCTACCACTGGGCAGGGGCCTCGGGCAACAGGCAGCAACCTACCACTGGGCAGGGGCCTTGGGCAACAGGCGGCAATCTACCCCTGGGCAGGTGCTCGGGCAACAGGTGGCAACCTACCACTGGGCAGGGGCTCGGGCAACAGGCGGCAACCTACCACTGGGCAGGGGCCTCGGGCAACAGGTGGCAACCTACCACTGGGCAGGGGCCTCGGGCAACAGGCGGCAACCTACCACTGGGCAGGGTCTCAGCTGTGGGGTCTGACCTTTGAGGAGAAGGCTCATGCAGAGCTGTGGAGACTCCCAACCCTGGGGTATTGCAGAGGGCTACAGTCCTGACCTTTTGGGGGTCTGCAGAGTGCACAGGGGGGATGGCTGGGGAGGCTCGGTCCCCCTCATCCGAGCCTCCCAGCATCTTTCTGGAAGCAAGATGATTCCAGCAGCATGGACAGGAACAAAAAAAAGAAGGGCTGCTTCCTGTGTGGGTCTCTTGAAGATCACGTGGGACGCGGCTAGGTTGCCTTGGCAACGGCCGGCCCAGCCCTGTCCATGGAAGCCCCACAGACCTTGGAATGTACAAGGGGGAATGGAGGGATATGGCGGGGGATGGGAGAGGCACTGACAGTCCGTGACAGCCCCTTTTGCAACAATTACTGCCTCAATGCGGCGTGGCATGGAAGCTATCAGCCTGTGGCACTGCTGAGGTGTTATGGAAGACCAGGATGCTTCAATAGCGGCCTTCAGCTCTTCTGCATTGTTCGGTCTCATGTCTCTCATCTTTCTCTTGGCAATGCCCCATAGATTCTCTATGGGGTTCAGGTCAGGCGAGTGTGCTGGCCAATCAAGCACAGTAATCCCACGGTCATTGAACCAGGTTTTGGTGCTTTTGGCAGTGTGGGCAAGTGCCAAGTCCTGCTGGAAAATGAAGTCAGCATCCCCATAAAGCTCGTCTGTGGAAGGAAGCATGAAGTGCTCCAAAATCTCCTGGTAGATGGCTGCGTTGACCCTGGACTTAATGAAGCACAGTGGACCAACACCAGCAGATGACATGGCTCCCCAAATGAACACAGACTGTGGACGCAACGCGTCAGCATGTGGTGACGCACTTCCGGTCTGGACGCCATATTCCTTTAATAAGTGGTATTACACTATGAAAGTGTTTACTTATGTTTCATGATGGAATGATTGCCCGTCACAAAGCGTTTATTATTATAAAGATTTCAGGTGTTAATCACCACACTGGACTTTTCATTTGCAATTTGTGTTCAATATACACATTTAGTGGTATGCGTTTTTTCTGTGTTTTGATGCACGTTTATGTGATTGTTTGTTGTTTATTATCACGCATGCACCAATTAGGTGCTGTCAGGGATCCGGGTATGACCAGAGATGTGTGAACTGACACAGAGAAAGGCTTCAGGTAAGGTGTAAAACAATATCATTTATTAAAGGTAATACAATACAAACGCAGTGCAAACAAACCAAACCTAAACTAATATAAATATGTACAACGAAGTGCAAACAAAACCCAAACCTTAACTGATATAAATATGTATGGAGCACAAACGTAGTCAGGCAGGCCGGGTCAGTAGCTAACGGGCACACAAGGTACAAAGGAGCAGGCAGAAGAGTGGTCAGGAATAGCCAGGGTCAGTACGGGCAGAGTTTAAGCAGTGTCAGAGTCCAGCAGGAGCATCAGTGAGGCAGGATACAGGGCACAAGGGAGCAATACACCAAGGCACTGACTGCAGGCCTGGTCCTGCTTTAATACACCTCCTGCAATCAGCCTCAGGTGATGGCCTGATTGCAGGAGTGAGACACTGGCTGCTGAGAGCACCTGCTGGCCAGCACTGGTACTGCAGCCCACAAAGCAGGTAAGCCCTAGCACTACCAGAGATAAGACCATTCCTGACAGGTGCGTTATGTTAGTTCTGTGTGTCACATTGTTTCTATGTGGATTTGGGAATTTATGCCATAGTGCATTTTTTTTTGGGGGGGGGGGGGGGGTTAGCACTTTTATGTGCAGTCCTACTTTGGACTTCTTGTCATACGGTATTATTTTCACATCACCTTTAGATCCAATTAGGATCTTTTTGGGCACTTTTGATTCATTGGTCCCTTTTGGACTTTTTCTTGGCACTTTAATTTTTTGTATTTGTACACAGGTTGGTGTGAGTGGCACTTGTCATTATTATCACCTCGCATGATTTGTTTATTCAGATTTTTTATTTTTCCTATATTGTTACTATTTTGTATTCACGTGTGTGGGTTTCACATGGTATTAGCGCCACATCATATTTTGCGCTGTCCTCCCCATGTCACTGTCCTCCCCATGTCACTGCCCCCCACATGTCACTGTCCTCCACATGTCATGGCCCCCCCAATGCCACAGTACTCCCCATGTCACTGCCCTCCAATGTCACTGCCCCCCCTCATGTCACTGTCCTCCCCATGTCACTGCCCCCCCTCATGTCACTGTCCTCCCCATGTCACCCCCACGTCACTCCCCCCCTCGTGTCACTGTCCTCCCCATGTCACTGACCCTCTCAAATGTCACTGTCCTCCTCATGTCGCAGCCCCACATATATCACTGTCCTCCCCATGTCACTCCCCCCCCTTCATGTCACTCCCCCCCAAATGTCACTGTCCTCCCCATGTCACTGACCCTCTCAAATGTCACTGTCCTCCCCATGTCACTGACCCTCTCAAATGTCACTGTCCTCCCCATGTCGCAGCCCCACATATATCACTGTCCTCCCCATGTCACTCCCCCCCCCCTCATGTCACTCCCCCCCAAATGTCACTGTCCTCCCCATGTCACTGACCCTCTCAAATGTCACTGTCCTCCCCATGTCACTGACCCTCTCAAATGTCACTGTCCTCCCCATGTCGCAGCCCCACATATATCACTGTCCTCCCCATGTCACTCCCTTCCCCCTCATGTCACTCCCCCCCAAATATCACTGTCCTCCCCATGTCAGGCCCCCCATGTCACTGCCCCCCCCTCGTGTCACTGTCCTCCCCATGTCACTGACCCCCCCCCCACATGTCACTGTACTCCACATGTTGCTGACCCCCCCCCACACATGTCACAGCCCCCCATGTCACTCCCCCCCTCATGTCACTGTCCTCCCCATGTCACTGACCCCCCAAATGTCACTGTTCTCCACAAGTCAGCCCCCCCCACTGTCTTCCCCCCACATGTCACTGCCCTTCCCATGTCATTCCCCCCCCCCTCATGTCACTGTCCGCCCCACATGTCACTTTCCTCCCATGTCAGTTCCCCCCTCATATCATTGGCCCCCCACATGTCACTGTCCTCCGCATGTCATGCCCCCCCATTGCACTGAACCCCCCCCCACATATCAGTGTCTTCCCCATGTCACTTCCCCCCTCATGTCACTGTCATCCCCAAGTCACTGTCCCCCCCAAATGTCACTGTCCTCCCCATGTCACAGCCCCCCCCATGTCACTGACCCCACCACATGTCACTGTCCTCCCCATGTCAGGGCCCCCCCACTGTCCTCCTCCCACATGTCACTGTCCTTCCCATGTCATTTCCCCCCCCCCCATGTCACTGTCCTTCCCTCATGTCACTGTCCTCCCATGTCAGTCCCCCCCTCATGTCACTGGCCCCCCACATGTCATGCCCCCCCATGTCACTGCCCCCCCACCATGTTATGGCCCCCCGATGTCACTGAACCCTCCATGTCACGGCCCCCCATGTCACTGACCCCCACACATGTCACTGTTCTCCCCATGTCACTGACCCCCCCAAATGTCACTGTCCTCCCTATGTCATGGCCCCCCCATGTCATTGACCCCACCACATGTCACTGTCCTCCTCATGTCAGCTCCCTACTCCACTGTCCTCCCCCCACATGACACTGTCCCCCTGTCACAGTGTTCTCCCCATGTCACAGTCCTCCCCACATGTGACTGTACTTACCATGTCACAACCCCCCCCCCCCCATTTAGCTGTCATGATGCTCCCCAATACGCATCTTTGATCCATCTTGCTGGAGCATCGGCGGCTAGTGATCCGTGGGATCAGCGGTGCGTGTCAGTGTAATCAGCAGTGCAGCAGAAAAGGGGTTAACTGTGACAGCTCTGTGCTATGGTTGTTGATCGGCGATCGGCTTCTTATGCCTAAAACCGTGACACGCACAGTTGCTTCAAGGGGGACAGATCTTCATGGGAGACAGATCTTGCCGCTACACCAGACTGCATACACGGAGATGGGTCGGCTGATGTCTGTCCAACAAATGGTTAGACGACTTATATAACCCCACCCCCCGATAATAATACCAGGAAATGGCCGCCTCAGGGGTCACCCACCCAGGGCCATGTACAGTACAATACAGCGAAGTGAACCTGTGCTGGGACATGGCCTTCCAGAGCCCAGGGTGAACAGGACACATTGAGCACCGCCCCGCCCCTCCCCCAAGATGTCTGAGCATTATATGTGTCAGCAAAGACCCCCCCCCCCCCCAAAAAAAAAAAAACGTTTTGAGCCTCCTAGCTCAAAACCTCTAACCTCAAATTTCCCCTCTGAGCACAAATTCCCCTCTCCCAATCCCCCATCCTAGCACAAATTCCCCTCTCCAAATCCCCCGTCCTAGCACAAATTCCCCTCTCCCAATCCCCCGTCCTAGCACAAATCCCTCCCAATCCCCCATTTTAGCACAAATCCCTCCCAATGCCCCATCCTAGCACAAATCCCTCCCAATGCCCCATCCTAGCACAAATCCCTCCCAATCCCCCATCCTAGCACAAATCCCTCCCAATGCCCCATCCTAGCACAAATCCCTCCCAATGCCCCATCCTAGCACAAATCCCTCCCAATCCCCCATTTTAGCACAAATCCCTCCCAATGCCCCATCCTAGCACAAATCCCTCCCAATCCCCCATCCTAGCACAAATCCCTCCCAATCCCCCATCCTAGCACAAATCCCTCCCAATGCCCCATCCTAGCACAAATCCCTCCCAATGCCCCATCCTAGCACAAATCCCTCCCAATCCCTCATCCTAGCACAAATCCCTCCCAATCCCCCATCCTAGCACAAATCCCTCCCACTCCCCCATCCTAGAACAAATCCCTCCCACTCCCTCATCCTAGCACAAATCCCTCCCAATCCCCCATCCTAGCACAAATCCCTCCCAATGCCCCATCCTAGCACAAATCCCTCACACTCCCCCATCCTAGCACAAATCCCTCCCAATCCCCCATCCTAGCACAAATTTCCCTCTCCTAATCCCCCATCGTAGCACAACCCCTCCCCCCAAATTTCCCCTCTGAGCATAAATCCTCCCCCCCACCCAAATTTCCCCTCTGAGAACAAACCCCCCCCCCCCCCAATTTTCCCCATTCTAGCACAAATCTCCCTCCCCAAATGTCCCCTCTGAGCATTAATCCTCTCCCCCCCCCAAAAAAAAAATTCCACTCCCTCAATCCCCCATCAAGCACCCCCCCCCCCTCTCCCCCCACACACACACACTTCCCCTCTGAGCACAAATTCCCTTCCCTAAGCCCTGGTTCACACCGATGCGATGCGTAATTTGCAGCGTTTTCAGTTCAAATTCTGCACCAGAATCGCACCCCGTTCATGCGAATCACTGCGAGTGTGTATGTTAAGTTAACAACACCCCAAAAGCGGTCCGCAAAATGCGGTGCGTTGTGCAGAATCGGATTGCATGGTGTGAATATCTATGCGATCCGATTCTAATGCGGACCCAAAAAAGGATCCTGCATTGTTTTTGGTGCGGGTGCAGTGCGATTAGAGTCATACAAAATGTATGGCTCCAGTCGCACCGCACACAAATCGCATGTGATTTGCACAGGAATGCGGTGCGGTTCCTGTGTGAATCACATGCAATATAACGCACCGCATATATGTGAACCTGGGCTAAATCCTCCATCCTAGCACAACCCCCCCCCCCCCCCCAAATTTCTCTTCTGAGCACAAATCCTCTGTTCCCGACAAAAAAAAAAATTCCCCTCTGAGCACAAATCCTCTCCCCCCTAATTTCCCTTCTGAGCACAAATTCCCTTCTCTCAATCCTTAATCCTAGCACAACTCCCCCCCCCTCTCCCAATTTCTCCTACTAGCACAAATCCCCCCAACCCCAAAAAAAATTCCCCTCCCAGCACAAATCCCCCCAATCATCCCTACTAGCACAAATCCCCTGAAATAAATTCCCCTGCTAACACAAATCCACTCCCCCACCCCCTACCATATCACCTTTTCTAGCACACCCCTCTCCGAATCCTCCCTCTTAGCACAAATCCTCTCCTCCTATCCCCTTTTCCAACACAAATACCCCCAAATCACCAGTCCTAGCAGACCTCCCCAAATTTCCCAATCCTAGAACAATTCTTACCCCCTGCTGCCCCCAAAAACTCCCCCTCCCGACACAAATCCCCCCCCAATCTCCACATGATGCCACAGTGCCCAGGGCAGCCACCCCTTCTGCCCAACCCTTGTCCCAGCCCTGGTAAAACTTTTTTTTAGTTTTGGACAGTGGAGAGGGGTTAGACCCCCTGTCAATTGTCATTGCTGTCTGTGTCCCCATTAGGGAGATTCACCCTCTCTATTTATAATGTTTACTGTTACTAGTGAAAGTCCCAACTTTTGAGTTGTTACCAGAACAGAAATAGAGAGGGAATCTTCCACTGGGAACATTAGTTCTGGTGACAACCAGGGATTCCCTCACTTTGGAGGGATTTCCTCTTACTTCCTGTTTTGGCTATAGGACAGGAAGTGAAGGGAAATCTCCCCAAAAGGACACAGATGACAAAAATAAACCTTACAGGGGTTATAACCCTCTCTTACGCCTTGGTTGAGTTTTTCTGCAGGCATTGTGCAAGGGCACAAAGAAAACAATGGGTCTCTACAGGCCCTGTTCACATCACACTAGTATCATGTACGGATGTTTTACTGATGCCATCATCGCATTCATCTTTATAGAAGGCAGAAGGCATGGCATGTCCAGCCAGCGGGCGGCAGCTATCCAACTTTTCAACTTAACAAGCCGGTGATTGGTTGCTAGACGTTCCTAGCAAGCAATCACCTGCCTGTTTACATGAAAAGCATGTCCCACATGTCCCGCCCTCTGTCCAGGCATGCCATACCTTCTACCTTCCACCTGCTGTGTAAGGTAGGATCAAGAAGAAGGGTTGTGAATGGCAGGGGCGGAATATAAGGGGGGGGATTCATGTAAATCTGGAGGGCAAATGGTTAAGACACATTTCCAGTCGCAATCTTTTGTCTCCACTACAAATATACAGTGATTCCTGGAGAAAGGCTTTTGAGTTGTTTTTCAGCCTCTAAACTCATGTAAATGCCTTTAGTGTACATGGACACATAGGTTAACATGGAGGAGAGTTTAGAGGCAGAGAAGAAAAAAAAAAAGCTCAAACGCCTGTAAAAAAACAGCTTTTTTAGCTCAAGTGTCCATAAGGCCTAAAAATGAGATCACTTTTGTGTATCTACTTTCCAAAAAGAAGAGTCATTTCAGGAACGTTTGTACTATTCTGACATTTTTATTTTAACAAAAAGTAAGGGAAAACAGAAAATTGTATCAGGTACTTACCATCATTGTAGTTTCCTGGCGCCAATCCATGGCAGTATACATGTGGTAGTAGGGTGCTAGGAAACTTGTTTTTTTACTCAAAACTCCTTTTTATATAGTAAAAAAATATATATATATATATATATATATATATATATATTGGCAGTGCGGTGTCCTGCCACGGTCAAAATAAAGCTGAAAACCCTGGATTCTCAACCAGGCAGGTTGAGGGGCTCCAGAGAGTTAATGTATTGCAGAGGAAACTGACTTTTCGGTTTCCTCATTTTTTCATTAAGTTTGTTTTGGGATCTGGAGCCTGGAGATTTCAAAGAGATCTGGGAGGGATGAAATCTCCAATCCGGGGTCCGTGTTTTGAGAACCCCCAGCACACTGAGTGCACAGGTGTGTGCAGGCCTTTTTATAGAGTCCTAACCATAGTTCTGGGCTCCACCCCGGCAAACGGAGTCAGGAGGGCTCCACCCCGGCAGACGGGAGGTCTCTGCCTTGGAGTCAGGTGGAAGCCAGACTAGCTGTGTGCTAGTGGCCATAATTTGGGAAGAGTCTGCAGGAGACAGACAATGAACTGTGTACAAGCCAGGAGGCTGAATACTGTTGGTATTGCTTGATGGTGGATACCCCTGCGTGGGAAGCATTTTTGTTGAACTTTTTCTTTTAAATAAAAGTGGGCAAAAAAGCCCTTAAAGAAGCGAGTTGCTGTGTGCTTTAACAAGAAGAGCTCTACCATTTGAAGCGAGTTCCCACATAATATATATATATATATATA
Source organism: Staurois parvus (assembly GCF_062004578.1). Lineage (NCBI taxonomy): Eukaryota > Metazoa > Chordata > Amphibia > Anura > Ranidae > Staurois > Staurois parvus. The sequence continues at coordinate 3,237,011 of NW_028318153.1, forward strand.
TATATGTGTGTATGTATAATTAAATACCACCAAAAGAAAGCTCTATCAGTTTAAAAAAAATTATATAAAACTAATTTGCAGTGCTGGCTGATGGAGTCATTGACAGTCAAGCCATCACAACGCTGAAACACGTCTCGGTAATGAAGGAATATTAGGGGCTGGTTAAGGCTGCATTCACACCTGAGCAGAGCAGTTTTCAGGTGTTTTTGTTGAGTGTTTTTAACCGTTTTTGAGTGTATTTCCAGCATGTTATGTGTGTATTCAGGTTTCAGACATTTTTGTCTTAGCCAATGGAAAACACTAGGATGCGGAAACCAGCTCTTACAAGCTTAAAATGCCTTGAATATGTTTGAAGAACTGATTGAAAACACTCGATTCAACACAGTTTCACCTTTAGTTATACTTTAATTTGATCCCAATATTCTGCGCTATGTAACCACACCCACTTTTCACCTCTTCCTTTCTCCAGGTTGTCCCTCATTTTTAAAAGGCTGATGCTGTGACATATGAATGCCCCACCCCATCCTCCACACCAGAGCTGCACCCCCTCTCCCCTGTACATTGTATCCATTTTCAAACATTGTATTCACTGTTTATTCCTTGTTGACTGTTATTTTACTATCAAAACAAGATGGCTGTTTAGATGCCTGAAGCACCGATCAGGAGGGATCTTATAAAGGCAATTTCAAGCCCCTAGAAATTGTTTACTTCTGTGATTTAGTCTCTTCCTCTGTCCTCCCCTCCTGTTTAATAATAGTTCAGTCCTAGCTGGACTCTCCGTTTCCTCCATGTTTCCTCAGTCAGTATTAGTTCTTTGCAGACACACTGCTAAGGAAAGTCTTTGTCTTTTTGTACTTTAAAAGAATATGAAGTATTGCTATTTTCCATCTGTACATGCGTGTGACATCAGAACATAGTGTACTGGCAGCACACATGCACTGGCAGAGCGTTGTGGTGGGCGCCATTTGTGACCATAGATTGCTATTGCGGAATACCTGAAGTGACGTGGGAGGTGTGGCCACCTCCCCCTGACTAATTAACTTTATATGATGCGGCTGACAGTTTGGTATATAATAAGGTAAGCAGACGTACGATCACCTCTTTCCATGGGATCCACACTGTTTTGGCTGATCAAGAATATCTTTTGACAAGTGAGTAGAGATATGGAGGGGCACCATCATATATGTTTTTATACATAATATGATTTTTTTTTAGCCTTTTTTTACCTGGACTATGCTCCATTTTTTAGGAGTGTCTGGGACCCTCAAGACGATTAAAAGTTATATGATGGGGGGGCAGTACTAAGCCGCGGTACTGTATGGCTGCTCAGTGAAGGAGCTCCGATGGGGACAGGCAACAAATAGCGGCGCCCGTGCCGGTGGTATCCCAGAGCTGCTAGTCATGCTATATTCCATCTGTGCATGCGTATGACATCAGCATGTAGCGTACTGGCAGTGCACATGCCCTGGCAGAGCCTTGTGGTGGGCTCCATTTTTGACGCCATGGATCGCTATTGCGGAATACCTGAAGTGACGTGGGGGTGTGTGGCCATGTCCCCCGACTAATTAACTTTGCGACTGACAGTTTGGTATATAATAAGGTAAGCAGACGTACGATCACCTCTTTCCATGGGATCCACACTTCTTTGGCTGATCAAGAATATCTTTTGACAAGTGAGTAGAGATATGGAGGGGCACCATCATATATGTTTTTATACATAATATGATTTTTTTTTTTTTTTTAGCCTATTTACACCTGGACTATGCTCCATCTTTTAGGAATGTCTGGGACCCTGAAGACAATAAAACGTTATATGATGGAGGGCGGAGCTAAGGTGCGGGACTGTATGGCTACTCAGTGAAGGAGCTCCGACGGGAATAGGCAACATACAGTGGTGCCAGGCACCAGCCATATACTCCCCTATCCAGCGCAGCTTCTTCTCAGAGCTGGGAATACTGGGAGCTCCTCAAACCGCTGAACGGCGGGCACCACTCAGCCTAAAAGACTCACTGATTTCTTCCCAGGTGCCAGCAACATGGCAGCCCTGGTAGGAGAAGAGGATTCTGAAATGGAGCATGCTCCCTCCTCATAGCACAAAACGGTCCCAGTATGCAACACTCAGCAGCTTCTGCACAAACTCTGCAAAAAGAAAAAACCTCACAATACCGCCCTGCTTTCTCTCCTGCTGCGTCTCCTAAATCCAAGGGTCCGGTGAGTAAACAATTACTAGCTTCCAATGGGGTACAGATTCTGCTTGCACCTCTGACACACTACAATCCTTAGCAGAGATTTCTGCTTCTGACCAGCCGGCATCTGCCAATGTTATCAAAGAGATGCTGCTCTCCCTAAAGCACGATATACAAGAAGATCTGCACAAAAACATCGCTACATTGCAATGGCATATTGAGCAAGTGGAAGAAAGGGTGGACATAGTGGAAAGAAAAATGGGGGAATTTGCAAATGCACATAATAGTATGATGGATGGATTTCAGGAGCACAAGACTGACATCCTGTGGCCGAGATCGAAACTTGCGGATCTTGAGGCTAGGTCGAGAAGAAACAATCTAAAATTCCGAGGAATCCCCAAATCAGTCTCTGTAGCTGAGCCATCCCCTTTCTACAACAATTACTTAAATCCCTTCTTCCCATGAAAAATCCTAAAGACTTTTATCATAGACAGAGCCCATAGGCTAATTAAACCAGCCTCATTACCAGCAGCAATTCCTAGGGATGTAATTGTGAGGATACACTTCTTTCATATTAAAGAAAGAGCCTTTCTAGCGGCCAAACATATGGGGAAATTACCTGACCCATTTGCCATATGCCAAATCTTCGCCGATCTCTCAGCGGCCACCATGCAACAACGCAAACCATTCTCTCCCATAACCACGCAACTCCGTGAGCGTAACATCACTTACCAGTGGGGTTTCCTTACAAAGCTCACCATCACCCACCAAGGTCACACATACGTGCTTAGATCTCCTGACTGAGCAACCAAACTTCCAAGCCAATGGGGTATTGACAAGACACACAATTCTAACCCCTCCCACACTAAACGGCCTACCCTTACAATTCAAGAGGCTGGTCCACAGCCAGCGGCAGATAAGCTGGACCAATTATTCTCTAGCATTTGTGATTCGAGTGCCTTTCCAAGTATAAGTATGGCGCATACTACAACGTCAGAATCCCAAACGCCGTGATCCTTATTCACTCCACACCCCCAGCTGCATAGATTGCCTCTCTTCAGCAAGTTCATCCCCGTTGGGCTTTCACAGAACTTTATTCTTCATTATGTCCAGCTTGTTTATACGCTGTCTTGTATTTGTGAATGTTCTCTACCAACCGCTAGTAATATGTTGATTACCTCTGATACCATATTACTACTGATAGTACACTATAATTGGTTTCTTGTGCTATGGTTCATGCTTTCACTATGCTACTCCAAGCCAGGGGCGGACTGACCATTTGAAAACTCGGGCACTGCCCGAGGGCCCAGGGTCAGTAGGGGGCCCCATGAGATGCCCCTGGTACCTTTTTTCATAGGCTTTTTTGAGTTTGGGCAAGGACACAGGGGCCCCATGATCCCCTATTTCCCGGGGGCCCCATGAGTTGTTAATCCACCCCTGTTCCAAGCATCCTAACAATCTTCCCACATGGCCTTGAAAATAACTTCTCTAAATGTGAATGGCCTCAATAGTCCATTTAAGAGGTCTATGATGTGGAGGGAAGCCTTACACCTAAAAAATGACATATTTTGTGCGCAGGAGACACATTTACGGTCATCTTAATCTTTAAAGATATCACAGCCTAAATTCCCCCACTTCTTTGCAAAAGCAGAAAAAAAGAACAGAGGGGTCATGATCTCAATTAGAGACACAGTGGTCTTTTTACAACAGTTCATAGAATGCGACAAGAACGGCAGATATATAATTCTGGGGTCTCTATTTAATCACCCACCATACACATTAGTCATATTATATGCTCCCAACACTAACCAACGAGCATTCCTACATTTCTTAATGAAAAAGATTCAGAAACTTCGTAAGGGACACCTTATTCTAGCCGGGGACTTCACCACTCTCAGTAGATGAACTCGACTTCACCAATCTCGATAGATGAAACTCACAGACGCTCTCCAAACTTTTGAAATTTGAAAACTTCTATGATGCTTGGAGAAGCGTGCACGGGTCAGAAAAAGATTATACTTTCTACTCAGCTGCATTAAGGGTGTACTCCCACAATGATTTGTTCCTGGTAGATAGAAACACATTACTCCAAAATACCCAAATTGGATTGATCACCTGGTCAGATCATGCCCCAATCTCCATCTCCATCCAATCATCTAATTCCCTGCCAAACAAAGGGATTTGGAGATTAAACATAGCTATTTTACATAACCCTTAATATCGGGAACAGAAAAGGAATTGTCTGCCTATTTGAATTGAATGCAAATTCCGTTGACAATATTCAGTCATTGTGGTCAGCCCACAAAGATTATATGAGAGGAGTTTTTACAAAGTTGGGAGCCCTGCAGAAACAAAAGAGGACGCAATCCAGGAAACCTCAGACAAATTGCATGACCTTGAGACACAAAATAAAAGCCAATTTTCCCTAGACAGAGCTAAACTAATTAAATCTCTACGCCATCAGCTATCTCAGTGTTTTATATCCCAATATGACCTCCTACTCAAACATCTTAAACTAAACTGCTATGTTGCAAGCAATAAAGCAGGATCCTTCCTGGTGAACCAGATAAAAAAAGAAAGCAAAAAGTTGAATTGCCTAGCTCTCAGATTCCTTGAACAGGCGTGTCACTAATCCAGCACAAATTGCTAACCAATTCGCAGACTATTATTCCAACCTTTACAATCTATGCCCAAACGCTGCGCATGACTCCTCACTAAACAGTTTTTCCAGCAACTACAGTTACTGAAGCTTTCACAATCACAATGTAAATCTAAAAAATGTGACAATCTAAATGCTCCCCTTACCCAAATACCCCGGACCGGACGGCTTTGGGAATGAATACTATAAAGCCTTTAGTAACATCTTGACTCCTAACTTACAAAAATTGTTTCATAATTTGGCATCCTTCCTGAAGGAATCTCTGGAAGCTCACATAGCAACATTGCCAAAGCCAGACAAATCACTCGCTGCACCCACAAACTACCGGCCGATTTCCTTATTAAATTCCAACATAAAAATATACGCTAAAATAATAGCTACCAGATTGGTAGATGTGATCCCACTCCTCATCCACCCGGACCACGTGGGCTTCGTAAAAAATTGCCAAACGGTAGCCGGCACTAGAAACACTATAAGCCTCCTCCAATGGGTAGAATCAACATGCACACCCTCCATTCTCTTGTCCCTAGATGCCAAAAAAGCGTTTGATCAGGTACTTTGGAGCTATCTTCATGCTGTTTTAGAAACTTTTGGAATCGGGGGATGCATCGCTAACGCTATCAAAGCTTTATACTCCAATCCATCAGCTAAAGTCCTCTCTAAACCTTTTGCAATATCTAATGGCACAAGACAGGGTTACCCCTTTCCCCAATAATATTTGCCCTAGTAATAAAACCCCTAGCACATATCATACATAATTATCCACAAATGTTGGGCTTTAAGATAGGAGATGGAGAATACAAAATCAGCCTATACGCCGATAACGTTATCCTCTCCATCACGGATCCCATGCAATCCCTAGATGCATTAACCAAAGTTTTACATGAATTCAGTCAAGTATCCCTATACAAGGTGCATATATCGAAATCCCACATGCTTTCAATTGCAAATTCGGAAAAAAAAAAGTGCAATCTCCTTGTCCTCTGGTTTCTCCTGGGGCCTCACGCTACTATTAAATAGTTAGGGATCAAAATAGATAACCCAAGCGCTTCTATTTACAGGATAAACTATGACGCACTTCTTCCCTCTGTGAAACAAAGCATCAAATGTTTTCATACGGCACACCTGTCATGGGCAGGCATAGCATCGGTTACAAAGATGACACTGCTTCTCACCATTTTATACTTCTTTAGAACACTGCTAATTCCCCAAAACTACATGCAGAGGCTACAATCTACACTGAACCATTTCATCTTGGGGGGCAGGAACCAAGATTAAAATCCTCCATTCTTTTTAGATCCAAAATGGATGCAGGAATGGGTACCCTGAATATCAAAAATTATTACCAGGCAACTATTCTGGACCAATTGAAAAACTGGTAGTCCCCCTCCATGGATCACGTTTGGGTTTCTATTGAACGCACGCTCCTAGACTCTCCCCTACAAAGCACCCTAGGTGCCATTCTCCTTGGAACAAATCCAGGAAACTCTGCTTTTTACCATAAGAGCAGCTCTTACCACCTGGCAGCAGGTTAGACATCTTCTTCTAAAATCAATCGCAAATAACATTGGAATCTTACCGCTGTCTTCCTTAGAACTCATGTCACACAAATTAAACTTGAACAATTGGGTTTCCACTGGTATCCTCACCATTAGTTACCTACTGGAGCTCTCACAATTGTGTTCTTTCTCAATGCTACAAAAAACATACCATCGATTTCTACCTATACCTCCGAGCAAGATCTATCCTTGATTCCATTAACAACTCTGCACTCCGGATCCCGTTGGACAGCCTAGCCCACTACAATTCCACAGCTCCCAAAAGTAAAGGTATCTCACTCCTCTACCACCTCCTTAATTACAGTTCAGTCTTGGATAAAACCCCATTTATGCTATATTGGGAAACTTTGCTATCTCAATACTACACGACTGCCCAATGGCAAAAAGCCTCCCGTTTACTGCTGGCCTCCTCGGATGCATCACACATTGGGAAACCTCCTTGAAAATATTATTTAAGTGGTATTACACTCCAGTGAGACTCTCAAAAATATTCCAGAATATGTCACCTGATTGTTGGAGAAAATGGGGAAACCCAGGCTCTTTAGTTCATATTTGGTGATCATGTCCAGTGATCAATGTATTCTGGGAGCGAGTATTCTCATTCATCTCAAAAATTTTCCAACGCAACATTACCTGTGATCCTGGCATAGCGCTGCTCTTACAGAACCAAGATGCTTGGGCCTTATTTCAACCTGCTTTCATAATACAAAGTATCATTGCAGCTCGCCATGTTTATAGCGTCATCCTGGAAATCCCATGACCCCCTCCCCCCCAATTGGTCAAAGTTTCTACAATATCTGAATATGCAAACACAGTTGGAACTCATGTCCGCAATCAAAAACGGCAAACGCACAAAGTTCTGGAATCAGTGACAGCTAAGGCTGAATCACCCCCTATGCACAGCAAGAGTCTAAATATTCTTGTCCTCTGATCGGCTCCTAGAGTTATGTCATACAAATGAGTTCGTACACAGGTATCCTGTAGAGGATATAGGTAATCTAGATTCTATTATAGACTACCACAGATGACCTTGAAACCGTTCTATGTCCTATGTATAATCCACCACACTGAAGTATTAAGATGTATACATGGTATTCTACTCTGCCTAAATGTTATTGCCATTTGGTATTGTTCTGTATTGCTTTTGAAACTTTTCAATAAAAAGAAAAAAAAATATTGTTAAAAAGTTATATGAGATGGAGGCTAAATGATTTGTTGACTTAACAGTGTCCTTGCCCTTCGCTATTATGATGGTACTATGGTCAGTATATGCATAAAATGAGGTGTACACATGGTAAGAGATGTTTGGTGCATCTGTTTTTCCTGTCACTTGCATTAAAGGGTGCTGTATACATTATATTTTATATTTCATGATAGATGGGTCAGTGGTATACTTTTTTGCACCCCCCATCTGCACACTGTGTCAACATGACTTCTTGTGGGTCCCTTGCTCAGATTTCTGGTCCGCATTTTGATTGTAAGTGCACATGTGAATTTTTTTTTGGGCTACTGTATTTACAGTTCTGCCATGATGTGTAACTTTTGTTATTGTGATCCAGGCCACTGTCTGGATACTGTATGAGAAATATTTATGAAAATATGACCAAAAATATTTTCCTAAGGGTTCAATGAACATTGTACAGTGAATAGATTATGCTAGAACAATTCACACAGGGTATTTATTTGTAATTGCTTTTAATTATGTATGAATATAGCTTATAATTCTTTTAATGCTTTTTCACAGGAAAATGCTGATGTGTGATCTCCACCTTAAACTGTCCCCTTGTCTCCCTTCTACCCAGTGACTTTCTGCAAAACTCAGGATAATTAGTCCTATATCTTTTTCTTCTGTTTGTGGTGATTGATTCTCACCTCCTTTGCCTTTCTGTGATCAGATAATCAATCATCTGTTATGACTTTGGCCTGTGTCTGTGGCTGGTCTGACCAACCTTCCCCCCAAATTCATGTGATCCTTATCAGTTTCTAATATGGGGCGTTGAAGAATTGCTCATTTGATCATCTCCCTATAAATGTAAACCAGCTTATGGGGGAGGTCACGGATGGATGGGGGGGGGGGGGGGTGCAGGTGTTGTTCTGTGTGCGTTCATTTTCTGCTAGAGTACAAAACAGCAGCTGAACACAGCAGTTTAACTAAAGCAAGATAACTCAAGCAGCAGGAAGATACAACAAAGAACTCTACTGCACGCTGGATGGACTGCAAGCAAACACCCTGGGAAACATCTCCTACAAGTTTGATTCACACTCCATGTACCTTTTAATATGCCCCATCTACTCTTCCCTTTCTTATTACTATCCTCTGTTCTCAAAATCTTATTTCTTTACCCCTCTACTCCACCCCAAAGCTTATACATATCACCCTCAGTTCTACCATCTCCCTACTACTGCTCTCATCACCTCCTGCTAATACTTTACTCACCTGCTGACCCAAACACCAGGACAGGATATGTACACTCATATACATCCCGCTCCCATCTTACTTTCCTTACCCTCCTTCTCCTAAACTCTGGGGATATCTCCCTGAACCCTGGTCCTCCAGTATCTCACCCCCACACCAGGCACCCTCCTTCCTCCAAGAATAGCCGCTATCCACTCAAATTAATCTCAATCCCTGTGCTCCTAAAAACCACCCTCCCTTTTCCATGTGCACTCTGGAATGTCTGTAATAAGCTCACCTTTGTCCATGTCTTTTTTGTCTCCCACTCCCTTAACCTACTAGCAATTACAGAAACCTGTCTTCAAGCATCAAATTCTACTTCTCCTGCAGCACTTTCCTATGGAGGACTTCTCTGGACCCACTCACCCAGACCCAGTGGTCGGAAAGGTGATGCAGTTCGTTTGCTTCTATCCCCACTGAGCACCTTTCAATTCCTCCCTAACCCTCCCTTTCTATCCTCTTCTTTCGAGACTCACTGCATTCGACTGTTTTCTCCCATTTATCTGAGGATTGCAGTGATCTACCGGCTTCCTGGATCGATGTCAGGCTTTCTCGATTACTTTTCTGCTTGGCTACCCTACTTTCTCTCCTCTGAAATACCCACTATCATTCTTGGAGATTTTAACATCCCCATGTTTTCTCCCATTTTTGCACTCCCTACAATTTCACAAACACCCCCTTTCCTCTCTCTGATCACAATCTCATCACCTTCACAGTGTCCTCAACTTCAAACACTTATCCCTCCAAACAGCAAACAATTACCCGCAGAAACCGTTACAACTTAAAACCTTCTCTTTTCCACTCTGCAACTGACTGTCTCTATGACAAAATCTCTCCCCCGTCCTGCCCTGACCTGGCCACTGCTGTCTACAACAGTTCGCTTTCATCCAAACTAGACTCACTTGCTCCTCTAACTACACGAAGCATCAGGCCCCAACCATTACAACTGTGGCAGACTGACGAGAAATCTTAAGAGACAGTTGTGCACTGGAGCGATTGTGGAGTAAAACCAAATCCCAGCAAGCATTCACCCTATATAAATCTGCTTTCTTAACATACAATGCCTCCCTCCATGCTGCCAAACAAGCCTACTTTTTCACTATTATTAATACCTTGTCATCCAGTCTTCGTCGTCTCTTTTCTACTTTTACCTCTCTACTTTCTCCACCTCCACCCAGTAACTCACTCACTGCTTACGAGATTACAAATCATTTCAAAAAGAAGATTGATGCAATTCGTAGGGGCATCTCCACTACACAGACATCTATCCCACTTAGCATACCTTATAGCAAACCTTTCCTCTTTTGACCTTGCTACTACTGAAGAGGTCACTAAAATTTTCTCACAATGTGCCCCCTGGATCCTGTCCCCTCTAAACTACTACAGTCACCCTCTTTTTCCGTCCTATGCTCCCTCACTCACATCTTCAATCTCTCCCTCTCTAATGGTGCCTTCCCCTCCCCTCTAAAGCATGCACAGATCACTCCCATACTTAAAAAGCCCTCGCTGGACCCCACCAACCTGAACAACTTAAGACCCATCTCCCTGCTGCCATTTACCTCTAAATTCCTAGAACGCTCAGTCTACAATCGCCTGAGCTCCTACCTCACTGACAACAACCTTCCTGACCCCTTACAGTCTAGCTTTCGCTCACTACACTCCACTGAAACTGCGCTACTAAAACTCACTAATGATTTACTAACTGCTAAAACCAAATGCCACTACTCCGTACTCTTACTACTTGACCTCTCTGCGGCTTTTGATACTATTGACCATCCCCTCCTCCTCAAAAAAACTCCACTCTCTTGGCCTCCGAGACTTTGCTCTCTCCTGGTTCTCTTCCTACCTATCGCAGCGCTCCTTCAGCATTACCTATAACTCTGTCTCCTCCTCTCTACTTCCTCTTTCTGTAGGGTTCCCTCAAGGTTCTGTCCTTGGACCCCTTCCCTTCTCCATCTACACCTCCCCCTTGGTCAATTGATAAACTCCCACGGCTTTAAGTACTATCTCTATGCTTATGACACACAAATCTATCTTTCTACTCCTCAGCTCACCCCTTCAGTCTCCTCTCGCATTACTAATCTACTAAGTGAGATATCAGCATGGATGTCACTCCACTTCCTCAAACTAAATCTTTCTAAAACTGAGCTCATACTGTTCCTTCCAGCCCGTGCCCCCTCCCCTGACTTCTCCATCAAGGTCAATAATACAACCATCAGTCCCTCCCATCAAGCCAGGGTACTAGGTGTAATCCTAGACTCCCATCTGTCCTTTCAGCCCCAAATCCAATCACTGTCCAAATCTTGTAGACTTCACCTCCGTAACATCTCCAACAGACGCTCGTTCTTAACCTCTGAAATCACTAAGCAACTTATTCACTCCCTGGTTATCTCTCGCCTTGACTATTGTAACTCCCTCCTCATTGGCCTACATAATTGCAGGCTATCCCCTCTTCAGTCTATCATGAATGCTGCTGCCAGACTCATCCACCTTACTAACCGTTCCATATCTGCCAATCCCTCCACTGGCTTCCCATTGCCCAATGAGTAAAATTAAAACCATTAGCAATAACATATAAAGCCATTTATAACTCTGCCCCAAACTGACATTTTTACATGCTTGCTTTTCCATTATTAAAGCCCAACTCCAGGCAAATGTTTTTTTCTCATGCAGTGGGGCTGTGCCCACACTGTACATCTCAACTGCTTGTTTGTTCTAGGTGTTGAATGATCCTCTGGAAAACGGCGCTCCCCCACAGTCCAGTGGCAGACTGATCCTGGTCTATGCAGCCTGCTCTCATGATGATGTCAGGAAAAGGCCACTATTTAAGACCACTGGAACGCAGGGGGTGGAAGACCGGTCTTGTGCTGGGAGGATCGGAGGATTAGGTAAGTGGATCTCCGCTCTCCTCTCCCTTAGAAAAAATGAGCAGTTAACCATTGGAGTGCAGGCACAGCCTCACTGCATGGGATTTTATTTTTGCCTTTTTAAATACAGCTTGATTGTAGATTAGCCACTAGAGCAGCAATGGGCAAACTACGGCCCGCGGGCCGTATACGGCCTGGCGGACCTTTTAATCCGGCCCGCGGAGCGTGATACTGTCAGGATGGCTATCAGGATGTGTGTAGGCAGGGCAGCATGACGAATGTGAGGGGAGCTAGGCTCCTCTCACAGTCCACCCTGAAGACCGGAACGGCGCGGGAACACGGTGAGAGGAACACGCGGAGCAAAGGTAAGTAAATTGACACAGGGGGGACTTGGGGACTTAATATGGGGGATGAATTAATATGGGGAATGAATTACTATATGGGGGATGAATTACTATGAGGGATGAATTACTATAGGGGGATTAATTACTATGGGGGATTAATTACTATGGGGGATGAATTACTATAGGGGGGATGAATTACTATGGGGGATGAATTACTATATGGGGGATGAATTACTATATGGGGGATGAATTACTATATGGGGATGAATTACTATATGGGGGATGAATTACTATATGGGGGATTAATTACTATGCTTACTATGGGGGAATATTACTATACTTACTATGGATGACACATACACATCATTCATCTACTCTTGGTCTGGCCCCCGGGTCCAATATATGAACCCATTGCGGCCCTCAAGTCAAAAAGTTTGCCCACCCCTGCACTAGAAGGATGAATTTACAATCACTCTACTTTGCTTCTTAAAGCCCAATTCCATCTTTTTTAAAATAAATAAATAAAAAATGCACAAAAAAGTTTAAAAACATTAACACATTCTGATGACATTATTAGTATCAAGATGATCTTTTCTAATTGTTTGTTTTGACTCAAGCACACCACCGCCTGGGATCATAAAACAAAACATTGGGGCGTATTTCCCCAGCTGGAAGCCATGGGGCTGCATGCAGGTCTGCACCATTGTATGCGGGTATACACCCATACCCATGTAAACTCATGCAAGCGTACAGTTGAAAAACCCAGAACTGAGTCTGTCTGCATTCTGAGTTTTACATCTGTACGCATGCGTGGGTTTAAAGTATATCTAAACCCTCACCTTGTGAAACAATCCAATCAATTTGAAATAGAAATGAAAGACAAAACATTTGTGTATAGATATAAAAAATATTATAAACACATTTCCCCCTCTGTTTTATAAGTGATCACAATTTCTCCTTAGCTCTTTATGCAGCTGTGAACAGAGAGCTGGGATAGGAGAAACAGCAGTACACTGATCTTCCCAGTGAACGGCTGTGGGGGGGAAGTGTCAGAAGAAGTCTGATTATTGGAGAAGAACACTGAGTTCCCAGCACGGCACAGGGACTCGCAGGAACAACAGTGATTTCACACAGGAAACAATACAAAGAGAACGGGGATTTTTCATACAAGTACATGGTATAGCAGGCACATATCAGGAATATGAAATGTTGGGTTTACATACTCTTTAAGCAAGTTCCAGCACATTCCCGCATACAGTTGTGTACAGCCCTTCATGTCTGTGGGCAGCTCTACGCAGCACCTGTAGCTCCTGGGCAGGGAGTACAGCCAAACTTTACATTCTACGGTCCCAGACAGCTGTGTGTATGAGCCCTAGAGCTGCAAGAGAATTTAGAGGCTGAATTTGGTTGATGCCTGTCTATTTTTCAACCTATTTAACTATAACTATGCATATCCGAAGTTCATTGAAAAGACCATATGCTTCCTTTATGTGCATTAAAATGTCCAGCAGATGGCGCTGAGGGACAAAGGATGATGGATGGTTCAGCGCTCACAATGAAAAGTACTGGGGAAGTCTACTGAGGATACAAACTGCCATATTGAGGATACAAACTGCCATTTATTTGAATAATATCTATTACAGAAACTTATATCCGCCATCAATTTTATGCAGCACTTTACATATATATTATACGTTCACATCAGTCCCTGCCCTCAAGGAGCTTACAATCTAAAGCCCTAATTCAAATTTAACCACCATCATATGATGTCCTCCCAGAACAAGAGAATCGCCTTGTGCCCGTCATTTCACTATATGGCGGGCGGGAGGTGGTTAAATCTACACATACTGGGGCCAATCCAACTACCAGCAGGTCTTTGGAGTGTGGGAGGAAAACAGAGTACCCAGAGGAAACCCACACAGGCACAGGGTGCACTTGCAGTGCTGTGGTTGGGATTTGAACCAACAACCTTAGTGCTGCTACATGGAAGTTCTAACCACTCAGATTGGATGCACCAGCATGGCTCCCAATTGTCCCCCATTTGGGGAGACTATACTTTTCAGTACAAGGTCCCTTTGTCCTTGTTTCCTCCTCAGTTTATTATTCTTTATAGGTGGATATATACACCCAATGTATTATTTAACTATTAAAAACTGTTATTTTGTGGAGCACATAAAGTAGAGGCGTATGCCGAATTGTTTTTCATAACCCAACCCCTGATCTTTATGCATAACTTTATAATTGAACTCTGTAGATTGAGTGGGGTCTCTAATTTCTAGGTTCACTTTCTCAAGTCGGAGGCATTAAATTTCACACTGCCTAGGCCTACTGTAGACCTTTTATACTCGCAGTTTCCATTTAAGTGGGCCACACATTGCCTTAAATAGGTAGTTATTTTCCTTAAACCAGAGATACAGAATACCTATTCTGCAAATTTTCTGCCCTTCCTCTCCCGAGTCAGGAATGATCTCTCCAAATGGTCCACCAGATTGCAGTGATGGTTTGGACGGCGTAGTGCTTTAAAAATGACAGTACTCCCCCAACTACTCTACTGGTTTCCGACTCTCCTGATTCTGGTCCCTGGGTCCTTCATGAAGCAATGTAGAAGTGAATTAGGGAAATTCCTATGGGCTGAGAAGGTCCATAAACTTAACCAGCAGTTGATGACTAGGCCTAAGGAATTAGGTGGAATTGGACTACCAGATGTCATTGAATATTATAGGGCCATTCATGTGGCCTGTATAATAAACTGGTGCCAACCAGACTCGGGAAAGAGATGGATTCTACATGAGCAATCGCTCTCCACCTGCTTACTAGGAGGTTTGCCCTGGCTATTTCAGGATGTCCCCAATTTTCTCCTTACCCACCCAATGATCGGGGATACCCTTCAAGTGTTCAAGTTTCTAGCCAGCTCTGTCCTGGTGGCCTCAGGACCGTCACAACTGACTCAGATAATTCCCATTCATTAGTTGACCTGGGAATAACAGACTGGTCCTTTCTTACTTCCCTTAGAGAACTGAAATTAAGAGCATGTCATTTCTGGTCGGGAGGCCACTGGCAATCGCTCTCTGAGATTCAATGTAAGTTTGACCCTCCACTTCCCCTGTGGAAAGTGATGCAGCTAAGACACTTTAACACTCATAATAGGGGCAAGATGAGATCCCTTACCACTCCTACAGATTTTGAGACGTTTTGCCTTTCAGAGGATATAGTACAACACGGCCTCTCAGGCGTATCACATCTTGACCCCATCCCTCTAATCTGACTAATAATGACTAAGTGGGATTAGGATTTACGTACCACTTTTACAGACCAGCAATGGAATCATATTATTCAAATGACACGCAAGGCCTCAATTTCCTGCAAAACTCAAAGAGATGGGTTACAAGATCCTCACTGGGTGGTACAAAGTTCCTTTGACCTTACACAGGTTGTTCCCTCAGAGCTCTTCATTCTGTTGATGGCGTCTGGAAGAGGAGGGCACCTTGCTTCATATCTTGTGGTCGTGCTCTGGGCTTTCAATCTTCTGGTTCAGGTTGACCATTGGATTCTTATTCTAATTAATGGGTGTCCACATGCCAATGGAGGCGGCAGCTTTCCTTTTACATTTAACCCCTATATTTCTGAAGCATTACAAACGCTCCTTATTGTTGCATCTGTTGAATGCAGCAAAGGCATGCATCCCATTGTCTTGGAAGCAGCCCACAGTACCATCAATCTGCTTGTGGCTCACCAAGGTCAAGGAGACACATTAAATGGAATCACTGTTGGCCTCTGCTAACAATAGCTAAGAACGTTGTAACAAAATATGGTTCTACTGGATGGAGTTCACATGTACCCCTGAGTATATAGACCTCAAGGGTTCCCAGGCTTTAAGCACACTCTGTTTCTATCAACCCCTTGGGTATCTTAGACTAGAGCTTCCCATGCAGTCATCCAGATTGCGCACAGTTCTTTGTTTACGACTTCGCCCTTCTTTGCTCTCTTTCTTCTCTCTGTTCCTTTCATTCCTCCCACCCCCTTTTTTTGGGGGAGCGCAGGTTGTTTTTGACTGTAATCCTGTACCAGGCGAACTTAGTTATAGGTTGGTACATACAGGAGTGTTCCCCTTTAGGTTAGCGGGTCAGAACTTATCGGTCTTGTCAGTTAGTATGCACTTTAGTTGGGCTCCAGGCTGTACAATAAAAAGTTTATAATGACAGATAGACTGAAGACACTACTGAATGAGGACAAGTAATGCTGTTTTGTATTTGTGATCCTTGTAATGATGGCTCTGTACCCCCCGATGAAAGAGCCCCCTCTGTATGTACTGCTAAAAATGTAAAATAAAGAATTAATAAAAAGTGTTATTTTGTAATATACCTTTCATCTAGACTATAAATTATGCATTTTGTTATTTTGAAAAGCTAGTATACAGGAAAATAGTGGTTAAAAAAAATCATGTTGGTTTACCCAAACATTCCTTGCTTATTATTGCTCTGTGGTAAAGGCTGTGTAAAGCCGGCCATACACGGGTCAGATTCCGAAAGAATTTTCTTTTGAAAATCTTTTCTAAGAATTTTCGTTCAAATTTCGCACCATTAGTGGGTCACAGAAAATGCCGAATTTCGTTTGACCATTGAATTTGAGTGATAGGGCAAGTTGGAAATTTTTTGAAAAACTAACAAATTTTGAATCAATGATGGGAGAATTGTGCGAGAAATATAAAGCTGTGACCTGGAAAGAAAAGAAAATTCTTTTCTGTAGCAACATGAGGAGAAATTAGAGGCTTGGTTGGTTGAATTTCAAAAATCAATGGTGGCGCTATCGCATTACAAAACGCACAAAATTTCAGATTTTCTAAAGAAAATTTGTTCGGAGTTCGACCCATGTATAGCCTGCATAACTGAAGGTTATCTAGCAGTTTGTCATTTACCTGTATACTTTAAAGGGGTATTAAACTCAAAAATGTAATATAAGAAGCTTACCAATCATTAGATGTGGTGGCTGCATTAGTTTTCTGTGTTTGGCTTTTTCCCTTTGTTTTCACCTGGTGATCTGACCAGTAACACACCTCCTGTATTAGAGCGCCCCCACTCTGGATGAGGGAGCACAGGGGGCACCTTTGGAAAGCAGCATTGTCAGTCGTGGGGAAGGGAGTGTTAGATGTACTAGCATATTTAGATATGTTAACAAATTGAAGCCAAACTCCAGCTAATGCTTTATAATCAGTTACAGCAAATATTATTATTATTATTATTACATCGAGTTGATATAGCGCCAAAGGGTTTGTTCAGCGCTGTACAATAGAGGGGGGGGACAATACATGAAACAGTACAACAACAACAAACAGCACACGAGGGGCAAATATTTTACTTGAATAAATAAAACTGATCATTGTAATCACCCGTCAGTGGTGACTATATGGTCTCATACTCAGCTAAGCTTGAGCTTCTGGAAAACAACAGACTTGCTTGGCTAGATCACCAGATGAAAGAAAGCCTAAAAAAAAGAAAACGAATGCAGCCATCGCATCTAATAATGGGTAAGCTGCAACATAATAAATATTTGTTTTTGGGTTTAATACTGTTTTAAGTGATAGTGTCCCTTATTCCCATCTCGGAAAGCTGGGAAGTATGCATCAGTGCTGAGACAAGGTCCTTTAGCACCTCACAAAAAAGCCATAAGTGTGCAGGTCCTGCTTTTTTGTAATTCCAACCTGTTGAAGCATCTAAGACTCTTATGCCTACCCTTTTGCCTATCCCTGGCAAGCACATACAGTACCTAGTTCCCAGCAGATTTACAGCTTGTGTGGAGTAGGCAGATTCCCCTGATCGATCACACTGCTCTGCATGCAAAAACTAGTTACCAAGTACAGTACAACCCGGACAGATAAGCTGACATAGATGTGCTTTTACAGGCTGAAAAAAGCATCAAATGCATATAAAAAAGAAGAAATTTTAAGCCCAGTGTGCATGAGGCCTTAAAGTCCATCACCGAGCAAAACCTAAATTTGCAGTCCAGAGTTCAGCTTTAAAGTGATATTAAGGTCTCAATTTCTTAAATTAAAATAATAAACTTTATACTTACATGTTCTGTGCAAGGATATTGCATAGAGTGGTCCCTAACCTCTTCTTTTTTGGTCCCCTGCAAGCGCTGTCCGCTCCTACTCTTCTGCGAGTGCCCCTATAGCAAGCTCTGTGCTAAGGGGGCACTTGTGCAGGTGCACTCCTGAGCCAGGCTGTGTGTGTCCATAGATACACACAGCACAGCTCAACTCCGCCCTCTGCTCCCTTCTCACAGGATTTGACTGACAGCAGCAGGAACCAATGGCTCCCAATGCCCTCAGTAAGAGCGGGGAGAGGGGTGAGAAAAACAGCAGATGAGCACAGCACTGGACTGAGAGAGGGATCAGGTAAGTTTTTAGGGAAGGAACAAAAAGGGAAGACAGACGAATGGAATAAGCAGTCTCTAGGCTGAATGTGGGATCAGGAGTTGGCGGAGGAACAAACAGTCTGAGACACCCGTGAGCTGCAGCTCGTTTAACCCTTTATGAGCCTATTTAGGGAAGGAACAGCTAGAGGAAGGTTTTTTAATGCAGAAAATACATTGAGGTAGGCAGCATGGGTGTGCAAAATCACGTATATATATGTGATTTTCCAGTTCTGGGTAGGGGGCACGCACGCGCCCTACCTGTGCCACCATTCGTGGCCTCAACTGTCAAACACAGGGTCCTGACCAGTGATTACTCACCCACACCCGGTGATTGCCAAGTATATCCAATGGGGGAGAGACCTGTATGTAAACAATACAGATCTCTCCCCTGTCAACTCCTGCACACTACTTTGTATGGCTCTGCATAGCAGAGCCATACAAAGCAGTGTACTTACAGTGACCCACACACACAGCCCCTATAGTGAAACAGCACACAGTTAACCCTTTGATCGCCCCAGATGTTAACCCCTTCATGCCCACTGCCATTAGTACAGTGTCAATGCTTTTTATTAGCACTGATTACTGTATTGGTGTCACTGGGGATGTCAGTGACACCAAGTCCATTCTCCCCAGTGTCAGAATGCCTGCCGCAGTCCCACTATAAGTCGCTGATCGCCGCCATTACTAGTAAAAAAAATATATATTTTCAGTATATATACCGCCAATTGTAAATGCTAAACTTTCACGTAAACCAATTAATTTACACCTATTGGGATTTTTTTTTGGCAAAGACATGGAGCAGAATACATTTTGGCCTAAATTTATGACAAAATTTGATTTTTAAAATTTTTTTACTGGATATAGTTTTATAGCAAAATGTCAAAAATATAGTTTTTTCTCAAAATTGTTAGTCTTTTTTTATAATAAAAACCGCACAGGCAATCAAATACCACCAAAAGAAAGCTCTATTAGTGGGAAAAAAGGATGTAAATTTAACTTGGATGCAGTGTTGCATGACCACGCAATTGTCAGTTAAAGTAACGCAGCACTGTAACGCAAAAAATGGCCTGGTCAGGAAAGGGGGTAAATCCTCTGGAGGGCAAGGGGTTAAACTGGGAATAAAAGATAACCCTAATGCACTTCACATGAAAAATCAATAACCACTGGCCAATAGAATGTATAAACACGTGTGCAATATCTGGGCTGTGCCACATTTTGTGATCTTTTCTTCTGCCAGGAGTAAAGGCATTCAGAGGAGCTGACCAAACGCTCAGTGATCATGGGGCCTAATTCTTAGTTGGCTGCACAACTACTGCAGTATTGATTCATAAATTACTGGTATTACTGAACTAAAATAATACTTTGTATCAGGGGCAGACTGACAACTCATGGGGCCCCCGGGCAATAGGGGATCATGGGGCCCCTGTGTCCTTGCCCACACTCAAAAAATCCTATATAAAAAGATACCAGGGGCATTTCATGGGGCCCCCTACTGACCCGGGCCCTCGGCAGTACCCGAGTGCTCGAATGGTCAGTCCGCCCCTGCTTTGCATTTAGAACATGGTTTTTGTGCTTTACTTACTATTTGCATGTAAACTTTTTAAACTCTGTGAGATCAGCAATTATTCTCTAAATAGAAGAGTCATGTGTATTCTTCCTTGAATCTTGGAGTACTTTGTGTATTTCTCCCAGATCTGTGCAGTAATCCAATGTGAAGCTTCACCTCTGTGTAGGAGCTTCCTGTAACAAAGACCGGTCACTGCTGCTCTCTCTCCTTGTGCAGGGTGACTGGTCTTGTCTCCGCCCCCTCCTGTAGTTTTCTGCAGGCAGCCTCTAGTGGGTGGAGCTTGCTGGGTCCCTCCCACTGTTTATGTCCTTTTTTGTAGGGCTGAATTAAAAACCTTGGGGAGGGGCGCTCTTGGGTGTCAGGAGACCCTGTCTTGTCACCTATTGACACTAGAAGAGGAATCTGAGAAAGGGAGTGTTCACACTAGACTGTGTGTGTTATGCTCAATATAATGCGTGTACACTGATGTGTATTGTGTAGGGGTGGTGCTATGCATTGTTACAACACATTGCACAGTTTACTATGTTTACTATGCACAGCAGAGGAATACACAGCAGCATGTTTCCCTAGTAAAACACACACAGCACATGATGTAAAAATGCACACAGTTAACCCTTTGATCGCCCCAGATGTTAACCCCTTTCTGTCCAGTGCTATCAGTACAGTGTCAGTGCTTTTTATTAGCACTGATCACTGTATTGGGATGTCAGTGGCAGTTAGTCAGTTCCCACCCAGTGTCAGAATGCCCGCTGCAGTCCCACAGTCCCGTTATAAGTCTCTAAACAAATTACTAGTATTAACCTCCCTGGCGGTATGATTATTTCACATTTTGGTGCTGAAAGCGGTACATTATTTTGCATGGAAATATGTAGTTTTTTTATTGTAGACTGTAATTTTTAGGAATAACTCACTGAAATCTGTCTGAACAAGAGTCTATTAAACATCCCGGGTATGATAAAATTTGAAACACAAAATCATAAATTATAATTTAATAAATAATCATAAAAAATAATAATATAATAATAATAATACATTTAATTCAATAATATAATCAAACCAAAAACACAAAAAATTTGAAATATAGCGCCAAGTTGGCACATTGCTGAGAAAAGTCGCCAAATCGTTTTCAGTGTCTGATGACGAATTTCCCCACAAATCATCACTCAATTCTGCAAGTGGTTCTGATTTACTATCGCTGTTCTCTAGCTGATCTAAAACCAATTTTGACCTAAAGGGTTACTTTTTGGACGCCATGGACTTTTCTCAGTTTCCAGGCAGAAATAACAGACAAAATGCAGGCAGGGCGCAGGACAAAGCAGTAGGGACAAAATGTATGTGAAATGGGTTGAAACAGTAATGTTTTACTATGTAAAATTTGTTTGAAAAAAAATGACATTTTTAAAATTTTTCAAATTTCCCGCCGTCGGCGGCGCCCGTACGTCCCGGCGTCACAGGGACCGGAACACAGAAGCCGGCAACGGCCGGAGGAGATGGCCGGGGACGCTGCAGGGGACTCATCGCGGGAGCGCAGTACAAGGTAAGCTCTGCAGGGAATCCCTATGCAGCGCCGCATGGTAAGCCCGAGTGTAGCTCGGGGTTACCGCTTTTGGTACAGACATTTTACACCAAGCTACACTCGGGAATACTGCTAGGGAGGTTAACAAAAAAAAAAATTCCAGTATATATGCCACCATTTGCAGCCGCTATAACTTTCACGTAAACCAATTAATTTACAAGTATTGGGATTTCTTTTTAGCAAAGACTTGTAGCAGATTACATTTTTGCCTAAATGTATTAAGAAATTTGATTTCTAATTTTTTTACTAGATATGTATTACAGCAAAAAGTCAGAATTCTTTTTTTTTTTCTCTAAAATTGTTGGTCTTTTTTTGTTTATAGCACAAAAAATAAAAATAATAAACAGGCGATCAAATACCACCGATTGAAAGTTCTATTTGTGGGAAAAAAAGGACATAGATTTCACTTTTGTACAGCGTTGCATGACTGCGCAATTGTCAGTTAAAGTGACACAGTGTTGTATCACATAAAATGGCCTGGTCAGGAAGGGGGGTAAATCCTCTGGAGGGCAAGTGGTGAATGAGGTTGACTATGCCCAAAGTCTGCTTTGTATATATGTGGATGTGGTTATAATAACAGTTCTGCTAGTATGTTTTATGTATTGCTGTCACTTTGCAGGATACTGCAATTGTAATTGATTACAAGCTCTTGTTGCATCAACTTCACATCATTATTATTAATATTCCGAGTGACAGGTTCACTTTAATTGAAAGTGTGTTGGCACAAAAAAAAAAAATCTGCAAACACCACCCTTTTCTTTCTGGCCTCAGGGCTTTCCTTGCATACTTTTACGAGAAGGCACAACAGGGCCTGTAAACAACTGGCACACATGACAGGACTTGTCCTCCTCACTAGATGACTCTTCCTATTATGTATCACCTCTATAGGTACAGCTGGACTGTTTTTGGTGTGTTTTTGGCTTGTACACAATAGGGGGGATGCAGAATGGATGGACACAAGTGCAGATGAGCCTCGGATTGCACTACATCAATAAATGTACTATGTCTTGTAGGAAACATTTCTGCATCTCTACATACACATCAATTGGTATTGTAGCCAACTGCCCCCGATCTTCAGGGAAAGTTTCTTAATTAGACCATTTGTACCAGGTATTGAAAACCAATCAGCTGTAGCAAAAGAAATCTTTTTTTTATCACAGAGTTGGTTGAATTTCTATTATTCATCTATATCCCTAAAACGATTAGCAGTCATGCAATTCTAAGCACTTAGGCCTCCTTTACACTGGTTTTGCCCTCTGAACAGAGATCTGTGTTGAATCATTCTTCAGAGGGCATTTGACAGGCGGCAAGCATGCACTACCTTTTGTAAGTTTAAGTGCAATTTCCAATTTTTTAGGGCTCATGTACACTGCAGCTGATAAACTGACGTTCAGGAGCTTTTCTGCGTTTTTTTCAGCAGCCCCTGAACTCCCCCTATGTTTTCCTATGCGTCCATGTACACATCGTCGTTTACAGGCAGTTGAGTTTACAGTCATTTTTTTGAATGCACTTGCGTTCAGGAGTAGATTCTATCAGCGTTTCAAACGCTTATAAACGCATGTAAACACAGCTAACCACGTTTATAAGCATTTGCATTTAGAAGTGTTTTTTAACTGTTCCAAATCCAAATGCTGTCCAGAGCCTTTTTTCATCATCAGAAATACATGCAAAGCGTTTTCCATGTATTCAAATGGGCCCGGTACACCAGTGCAGTCAGTTCCAGGTTTTGCGTGAAGGAAAAAATGGTAGAACGTGCCGCATTATGCTCATGATGGGATCCATAGTGAATACAACCATGACAGTGTGAGGAAAGTACTGCTGATAATCGGCAAGTGTATTTACATGGTGATCAGCTGTGATTGGACAAAAAACTAAAAAAAAAAAATACATGTACATAAGTATTCACAGCCTTTGCTCAATACTTAATTGAAGCCCCCTTAGCACCAATTACAGCCTCAAGTAGTTTGGAGTATGATGCTACAAGCTTGGCACACCTATTTTTGGGCAATGTCTCCCATTCTTCTTTGCAGTACCTCTCAAGCTCCATCAGGTTGGATGGGGCGCATCAGTGCACAGCCATTTTCAGATCTTTTCAGAGATGTTCAATCGGGTTGAAGTCTGGGCTCTGGCTGGACCACTCCAGGACATTCACAGAGTTTCCCCGTAGCCACTCCTTTGTTATGTGGGCTGTATGCTTAGAGTCGCTGTCCTGTTGAATGATGAACTTTCGCCCCATTCTAAAGTCCAGAGCGCTCTGGAACAGGTTTTCATCAAGGATGTCTCTGCACATTGCTGCATTCATCTTTCCTTCGATCCTGACTAGTCTCCCAGTTCCTGCCGCTGAAAAACATCCGCACAGCATGATTCTGCCACCACCATGTTTCACTGTAGGGACGGTATTGGCCAGGTGGTGAGCGGTTCCTGGTTTCCTCCAGACATGACACTTAGCATTCAGACCAAAGAGTTTAATCTTTGTTTTATCAGACCAGAAAGCTTTGCTTCTCATGGTCTGAAAGTCCCTCAGGTGCCTTTTGGCAAACTCCAGGCGAGCTGCCATTTGCCTTTTACTGAGGAGTGGCTTCTGTCTGGCCACTCTACCATACAGGCCTGATTGGTGGAGTGCTGCAGAGATGGTTGTTCTTCTGGAAGGTTCTCCTCTCTCCACAGAGAAACGCTGGAGCTCTGTCAGAGTGACCATCGGGTGTTTGGTTACCTCCCTGGCTAAGGCCCTTCTCCCTCGATAGCTCATTTTGGCTGGGCGGCCCGCTCTAGGAAGATTCCTGGTGGTTCCAAACTTTTTCCATTTACGGATGATGAGGGCCACTGTGCTCATTGGGACCTTCAATGCTGCAAAATTTTTTCTGTACCCTTCCCCAGATCTGTGCCTTGATACAATCCTGCCTCGGAGGTCTACGGACAATTCCTTGGACTTCATGGCTTGGTTTGTGCTCCGACATGCACTGTTAACTGTGGGACCTTATATAGACAGGTTTATGCCTTTCCTAATCATGTCCAATCAACTGAATTTCTCACAGGTGGACTCCAATCAAGTTGTGGAAACATCTCAATGATGATCAGTGGGAACAGGATGCACCAGAGCTCAATTCTGAGTGTCACTGCAAAGGCTGTGAATACTTATGTACATGTGTTTTTCTTCAGTTTCTATTTTTAATAAATTGCAAAGATTTCAAAATGAACTTCTTTCACATTGTCATTATGGGGTATTGTTTGTAGAATGTTGAGGGAAAAAATTTATTTAATCCATTTTGGAATAAAGCTGTAACATAACAAAATGTGGCAAAAGTTAAGTGCTGTTAATACTTTCTGGATGCACTGTATATGGTCGGTGTTCGAAAGATCTACCCATATTTGGTGGGCTCCGATCATCACACAACACATAAGAATTAATCCTATTATCAGTCTGTGTCAGCTAATATTACTAGCCGGTGGAACGTTTTTGGCTCCTATTACCAAAGAAAAGTGGAGTGAAGATACAGTGCCAGCTTCCAGGATGCTGGAACATGATAAGCATCTTGTCTTTTCCCATGAAAAGTCTAATATACATTTCAGCATCATGCTTGTGAAGCAACGTCATACCATTCCTCTCTTCTACAGAAAATTAAATTGATAGCACTGTTTATGTACCATGTATGTATAGTATGTATAGTTCAGTTGTTTTTAGCTTGGGATCTTTGCTGGCCATAGATGGATATAATTTCAAACAAAATTTCTTAGGAAAATTTGTATGAAAATTCTCAGAACATTCTTAGAACATTTGTTTGTCATTAGAAAGTTTTTGTTTAACATTTGATTTTGGAATAGACTTTGCCAAATGAAAACCATATATACTGTTAGAAATTAATTTGTTCAAGAAAAATTTTCCATCCTGTTCCTTCAAATTTTCTCATCACTGCAGTTGAAAAAGAACATGGATTTAGGCTGCTAATGATTAGAAAAACAAACTTTCTTTCTTTTTTCCCCAAAAATTTTCATTCACAATTCTACCCATTTATGGTCAGCTGGATAACTGGCAGATTTTGGTGTTACTGCTTTAGGTGAGAAACATATACTCACTTAGGGCAAGACATAGATTATGCAATTTTCTTTCCTGCCATCAAAAGAAAATCACTAAATTCCCCCATCAACACAGTCAGTATTGATGGGGGAATCCCTCCCACAACGCTATTGTGTTCTGCTGGCGGGGAGCCTTCACTGTCAGAATACAATGACTAGTGTTGCTGCCTAAAGCCGGCGGCACTAATTGTTTGGAAAAAACCCAACAGGCTTGTTGTGTACAACCAGGGTGCCCATACATGAATCAAAATTCAGCCGGTCCCAGCTGAACCAGTCAAATTTCAATCCAGGTATGGATGGCTTTAGAGTAAAAACTCTGTAGTCCCCTCTTCCTAACTCACTAATCAATTCTAAAACTCCCCAGCAAAACGCCTTGCCTATTTCCAGTGGTGGTGGCCTCCTGCAAAGTTTAGAACCTCAAAAATCTAGCCCAACACTGCCCACACCTGCACAGTAACTTCCTATAGACTTTGATGGGAAAGGGTTATGGTAACACTAAGCCCTGGTTAAAGAAAAAAAAAATTATATGATTTGACTTCCTGTTAGAGAGTGGCTATGTTCATTCTCCATGATCCCACTGTATGTAGGAACATAGCCACACCTCACTCCTGAAAAGGACTATGTACTATGCACCATGGGATTTGTAGTGTGCATCAGGGGCGGACTGATCATTTGGAAACTCGGGCACTGCCCGAGGGCCCAGGGTCAGTAGGGGGCCCCATGAGATGCCCCTGGTACCTTTTTCATAGGCTTTTTTGAGTTTGGGCAAGGACACAGGGGCCCCATGATCCCCTATTGCCCGGGGGCCCCATGAGTTGTCAGTCCGCCCCGGTGTTCATAGAGCAGTGTATAAGCAGGTGCTTCCAATGGGGTTACTGTATTGTGTGTTTTTTTATGTTTTTGACTATTGTGGTTTTGATTATTTAGTTTATGTTTCTTTGTAAAACTGTACATGCTAATGAGAGTTGATTGCATTGTTTAGTTGTGCTTGCCATGTTGAGGTGGTCATCTTTGGGAGATAAAGGTTAACACTGCTGGTCAGGTTTTCCTGGGCTTTTAAAAGAAAGTACTGCCCTCTGCTGGGGCAAACACTTAAAAAGGGACGGAACCACCTCTTGGGAGCGCAGCAGTAAACAGGATTGCTGGAGGTACGGTTCCATGTCTCCCCAGCTAAGGAACAGAATGCTGCTAAAGAAGTGAACTATTCCTTCCACTTAAACACCCCTGTATGGACTTTTACCACTACTTATGGATTTAAGGACTTTCTCACCTTCATAAGGTATTACTACCTCATAGGTATTTATATCATGCTGGAGATCTATAATAATATGGACTGGGTAATGTGTAAGGAACGTAAGGATGTCCCATCATTTGATGGAAATGTAAATTATCAACCTACAGAGGACTGAATTCAAAGACACCCCGAAAATCAAAGTGAAAAGATGATGCAGCAGGCTAGTCTATTTTGCTGAAATCTCATTGCCGCAACTCAAAATGATACTCTGTAGTTTGTATGGCCCCCACGTGCTTGTATGCATGCCTGACAACATTGGGGCATGCTCTTAAAGAGATGATGGATGGTGTCCTGGGGTATTTCCTCCCAGATCTGGACCAAGGCATCACTGAGCTCCTGGACAGTCTGAGGTGCAACCTGGCAGTGTCGGATTGAACGAAACATGATATCCCAGAGGTGTCCTATTGGATTTAGGTCAGACGAGCGTTGGGGCCATTCAATAGAATCAATTCATTCATCCTCCAGGAACTGCCTGCATACTCTCACCACATGAGGCCGGGCATTGTCGTGCACCAGGAGGAACCCAGGACCCTGCACCAGCGTAGGGTCTGACAATGGGTCCAAGGAGTTCATCCCGATACCCAATGGCAGTCAGGGTACCATTGTCTAGCCTGTAGAGGTCTGTGCGTCCCTCCATGGATATGCCTCCCCAGACCATCACTGACCCACCACCACAACGGTCATGCTGAACAATGTTACAGGCAGCATAACGTTCTCCACGGTTTCTTCAGATCCTTTCACGTCTGTCACATTTGCTCAGAATGAACCTGCTGTCACATTTGCTCAGGATGAACCTGCTCTCATCTGTGAAAAGCACAGGGCGCCAGTGGCAGATCTACCAATTCTGGTGTTCAATGGCACATGCCAATCAAGCTCTATGGTGCCGGGCAGTGAGCACAGGGCAGACTAAAGGATGTGGGATCCTCAAGCAACCCTCAAGAAGTCTATTTCTGATTGTTTGATCAGAGACAATCACACCAGTGGCCTGCTGGAGGTCATTTTGTAGGGCTCTGGCAGTGCTCATCCTGTTCCTCCTTGCACAAAGGAGTAGATACCGGTCCTGCTGATGGGTTAAGGACCTTCTACGGCCCTGTCCAGCTCTCCTAGAGTAACTGTCTCCTGGAATCTCCTCCATGCTCTTGAGACTGTGCTGGGACACACATCAAACCTTCTAGCAATGGAGCATATTGATGTGCCATCCTGGAGAAGTTGGACTGCCTGTGCAACCTCTGTAGGGTCCAGGTATCCCCTTATGTTACCAGTAGTGACACTGACCCTAACTAAATGCAAAACTAGTGAAAAACAGAAAAGATGAGTAGGGAAAAAAATGTCAGTTGCTTCCACCTGTAAAACCATTCCTGTTTTGGGGGTCGTTACATTGTTGCCCATCTAGTGCACCTATTGTTAATTTCATTAACCAAAGCAGCTGAAACTGATTAACAACTCCCTCTGCTACTTAACTGACCAGATCAATACCTCTGGAGTTTAACTGACTTGATGCTATACTCTGATTAAAAAGTGTTCCTTTCATTTTTTTGAGCAGTGTGTAATGTATCCAGAAACAGGAAAAAAGCAGCTTTTGCTGCATTTAACACTCTGAATCCAGAGCTGCCCCCTACAGAAATATCTTTTCACCACAAGATGTTAGGCAGTGTTATTCAACCCACTTTCTTCAGAATGAAGCAGGGCAGCTCCTTAGCACTGGACCTGGAAGCAAGTGGAGAACACTAAAGTATTGGTGTCTACTTCAGTGATTTCCAGCTTTCAGGGGGATCAGCCATATATGCTATGCACCAATGTAACAATGTATAAAATATCCATAACGTAAGTGACAGTCTGGCACCGATACAATATAAAATAAAATTACAATTCTTTATTCATAATCCATCGAGACATAAAAAAAGTTCCATCCAGTAAAAAGATTTGTGTTTCAGTCCCACAACCTTTGGGCCTTCGTCAATGACTAAGGCCCAAAGGTTGTGGGTCTGAAACACGTCAATCTGTTTACTGGATGGAACTTTTTAATGTCTCAATGGATTATGAATAAAGAATTGTAATTTTATTTCATACCGTGTCGGTGCCGGACTGTCACTTACATTATGGCTTTCTATGGTATGTACAACATTGTCCTGGCTGCAGCTTTGAGGGCACCCGACAGGAGGGAGGAGCCAGGAGCACCGCTGGGGGACCCGAGAAGAGAAGGATCCAGGATGAACTGTGCAAAACCACTGCACACAGCAGGTAAGGGCAGCTCAATGGCTAAATGGTTAGCACTTCTGCCTGGCAGTACTAGGGTCATTGGTTTGAATCCCAACTATGGCACCACATCCCTGGAGTTTGCATGTTATCCCTGTGCCTGCATGGGTTTCCTTCGAGCTACTCCGGTTTCCTCCCAATTGGATCCTGTCTAAATTGGCCCTAGTGTGTGTATGTACGAATGTAAGTTAGGGACCTTAGATTGTACACCCATTGAGGGTTGGGGACTGATGTGAATATGCAATATATACCATATTTTTCGCTCTATAAGATGCACCAGACCATAAGACGCACCTAGATTTTAGAGGAGGAAAACAAGAAAAAAAATATTCTGAACCAATGAAGTGCAGACATAATACAGGAAATGATCAGAGACTGCGGACATAGTACAGGAGATGACCAGAGACTGCGGACATAGTACAGGAGATGACCAGAGACTGCGGACATATTACAGGAGATGACCAGAGACTGCGGACATAATACAGGAAATGATTAGAGACTGCGGACATAGTACAGGAGATGACCAGAGACTGCAGACATAGTACAGGAGATGACCAGAGACTGCAGACATAGTACAGGAGATGACAAGAGACTGCAGACATAGTACAGGGGATGACCAGAGACTGTAGACTTAGTAGAGGAGATGACCAGAGACTGCGGACATAGTACAGGAGGTTAACAGAGACTGCGGACATAGTACAGGAGATGACCAGAGACTACGGACATACTACAGGAGATGACCAGAGACTGCAGACATAGTACAAGAGATGACCAGAGACTGCGGACACAGTACAGGAGATGACCAGAGACTGCGGACACAGTACAGGAGATGACCAGAGACTGCGGACACAGTACAGGAGATGACCAGAGACTGCGGACACAGTACAAGAGATGACCAGAGACTGCGGACACAGTACAGGAGATGACCAGAGACTGCGGACACAGTACAGGGGATGACCAGAGACTGCGGACACAGTACAGGAGATGACCAGAGACTGCGGACACAGTACAGGAGATGACCAGAGACTGTGGACACAGTACAGGAGATGACCAGAGACTGCAGACACAGTACAAGAGATGACCAGAGACTGCGGACACAGTACAGGAGATGACCAGAGACTGCGGACATAGTACAGGAGATGACCAGAGACTGCGGACATAGTACAAGACATGACCAGAGACTGCGGACACAGTACAGGAGATGACCAGAGACTGCGGACATAGTACAGGGGATGACCAGAGACTGTGGACATAGTGCAGGAGATAACCAGAGACTGCAGACCTTTGGGGAGCGGGACGGGGGGCGGGTACCCGAATATGACAGGTACCTGCTCCCACTTCCGGAGTTGTCCTCCCCATAGTCTTGTGGGACACGTGACCGGTCCCAGATGACTACAGATGACCATTCACAAAGCGCAGCGCTTCTCACGCATGCGCAGTGGGCACCCGGCTGTGAAGCCACAAGCTGTCCCAGCTGGGTGCCCACACTAAAGATGCCAGAGCTGGAGAGAGAAGACGGCCGATGAAAGCAGGACACCGCTGGACCAAGGAACAGGTAGTTCTGAGGAGCAGGTTCTTCTGCACAGTAGATCCGAGAAGCTGGCCTTGTATTCTAACACTGTGGCGGCGGCAATATCGGTCCGGCTGCTCCATTTTCGCTCCATAAGACGCACAGACATTTTCCCCATCTTATGGAGTGTAAAATACGGTATGTAAAAGCACTGCATAAATTGACGGCGCTATATAAGTACCTATAATAAAATGTAAAAACATTTTTTTTTAATTTAGGCCTTTAGAATCACTTCAACAGATGATCTCATAGGAGAGTTTTCTGGCGTCTCAGTACAGTATATTGGTTTTGCATGGAAGGTCCACTTCAAGTCTCAGCAGTACTGTTCAAAAAACAGATAATGATAGTTGTGTTCCCTCAGGAAATTTTACAGCAACTATGAATTCATTGGTCTGCTGATCACTAAGAAGAACTTGATGTGTATATCATTCTTCACATTTATGACCAACATCAGACCGACCAAAAATAGATAAAACTTAATTCAAGGTCTGTGTGGCATTTGAAGAAAGAACAAGCAGTACAGACAAAACATTCCAGAGAACGATCACAGCTCGCCATCCGCACAGAACAGGGGGCAAATCCATCAATACTTAGGAGGAGCACCACCTGGTAGTGCCATAGCCCCCCCAATATTATAACTGAAAAGGACTGATAAAAGTAGCAATTTATTTATATACACCATGTTCTTCACAGCTCTGAAAACAATCTAGGTGGGGGTGGCATTGTAAATGGACAGTGAGCTGTATCAAGAACAGCCTGGATGTTACAGTGAACATTCCTGTAAACATGCACAATAGCAAAGCAAGATAGTTCCCTTGGTTTTTGTGTTTATTGAGCCCTTTGTTGAGGTCCAGCGTGAGGTTGGTACTGGGCACGTAGTAATAAGCAACAACTCCCAGCCGTCTGAGTTTAGAAAGAGGGACGCCTTCCATTATGTAGGCAATAGGCACAACCTTGTCATGCCCCTCAATCACACATACTATGATGAATCAAAGAATTAAAGTGGTTGTAAAGGCTCAAGATTTTTTACCTTCATGCAATCTATGCATGAAGGTAAAAAACCTTCTGTGTGCAGCAGCCTCCCCAGCCCCCCTAATACTCACCTGAGCCCCCTCCGATCCAGTGATGTGTACTGGAGTCTTAGCTATCCCGGTACTACCTCTCCTCCATTGGCTCCTGCTGCTGGTGGAAATCCAATACAGCTCACCATCCAAATAACACCATTCCTAGAGTAAAGCATGGAGGTGGTAATATCCTGTTATGGGGGGGGACTGGAGCACTTGTCAGGAAAGAAGGAAAAATGGATGGGGCAAAATAACATCAAATTCTTGAGTAAAATCTGTTGCCCTCCGCCAGGAAGTTGTCAATGGGAAGAAGGTTTACCTTCCAACCAGGGGCGGAGTGACCATTTGGAAACTCGGGCACTGCCCGAGGGCCTGGGGTCAGTAGGGGGCCCCATGAGATGCCCCTTGTACCTTTCATAGGCTTTTTTGGGTGTGGTTTGAGTGTGGGCAAGGACACGGGCCCCATGATCCCCTATTGCCCGGGGGCCCCATGAGATGTCAGTCAGCCCCTGCTTCCAACTTGACATTGACCAAAGCACACAGTGGTTGAAGGAGAAAAAAAGTGAATCTCCTTGCATGGCCTAGTCAGAGCCCAGACTTAAACCCCATCTGTGGAATGACTTGAAGACCACAAATGGTCACCATCAGATTGAACTGAACTTGAGCAGTTCTGTAAAGAAGAGTGGGCAAATATTGCAAAGTCTAGATGTGCAAAGTTAGTAGAGACACATCCCAACAGACTAAAGGCTGTTATTAAAGCAAAAGGGGTTGCAACAAAATGCTGACACAAGGAGGTGATCCTTTTTCCAACTCAGTGATTCTGTTTTTGAATTTTTTTCAAAATAGCTTTGTCTATACATCTTTAAGGCAGTCTATTCAAATGAATGCACCAAAGCAGCAAAAAACATACTTGCACATTTTTTATTGACTGTTCATCATGCAACAAAATTGCATTGGGGTGATATAAAAAAATGAATGAATGAACCAACACATGTAACAACTCAAGTGTTACCACAACTTAATAGTGTAAAGGGGTCCTAAAAAGCAAGAATGGTTTACCTAAATTCACCGGGACTTTTCATCATTACATTTCCTTTGTTTTACCATTTTAACCCCTTGGCACTGACTGCTTCCTGGCCCTTTAAGAGTTCTAAAATCTGGGAGGCAGGCATTTGGAGCACATGACCACTATGAATGGCTGTCATAGAGGTCACATGATCAGAAAGCTCCCGATGACAAGTATGTATTGGGTGCTTACCAATCACCGCCGGCTACTGTGTTGGGTGTGTGCAGAGAACACGCTCTCAGCAAGGTAAGTTGTTTTAACAGGACCGCTTAGATTGTAAGCTCCAAGGAGCAGGGCCCTCCTAACCCTCTTGTATTGAACTGTATTGTTGCTGTATTGTCTCCTGTTATATTGTAAAGTAACTGTTGGTGCTATATAAATGCTGTACAGGGGCGGACTGACAACTCATGGGGCCCCCGGGCAATAGGGGATCATGGGGCCCCTGTGTCCTTGCCCACACTCAAAAAATCCAAAAGATATGCAAAAAGATACCAGGGGCATTTCATGGGGCCCCCTACTGACCCTGGGCCCTCGGCAGTGCCCGAGTGCTTGAATGGTCAGTCCGCCCCTGCTTTGTATTTAGAACATGGTTTTTACTTACTATTTGCATGTAAACTTTTTAAACTCTGTGAGATCAGCAATTATTATCTAAATAGAAGAGTCATGTGTATTCTTCCTTGAATCTTGGAGTACTTTGTGTATTTCTCCCAGATCTGTGCAGTAATCCAGTGTGAAGCTTCACCTCTGTGTAGGAGCTTCCTGTAACAAAGACCGGTCACTGCTGCTCTCTCTCCTTGTGCAGGGTGACTGGTCTTGTCTCCGCCCCCTCCTGTAGTTTTCTGCAGGCAGCCTCTAGTGGGTGGAGCTTGCTGGGTCCCTCCCACTGTTTATGTCCTTTTTTGTAGGGCTGAATTAAAAACCTTGGGGAGGGGCGCTCTTGGGTGTCAGGAGACCCTGTCTTGTCACCTATTGACACTAGAAGAGGAATCTGAGAAAGGGAGTGTTCACACTAGACTGTGTGTGTTATGCTCAATATAATGCATGTACACTGATGTGTATTGTGTAGGGGTGGTACTATGCATTGTTACAACACATTGCCCAAACTCAAAAAAGCCTATGAAAAAAGTACCAGGGGCATCTCATGAGGCCCCCTACTGACCCCGGGCCCTCGGGCACTGCCCGAGTTTCCAAATGGTCAGTCCGCCCCGATGCTGTATAATAATATATGCGGCCGTTTGGCATTAAGGCCCACCCGCTGAGCATATATGCATACGGCCGGCGCCAACAGGTTAAAATACCCAGTGCAATATGTTGAAGGATAGAGGAAAAGATTACTGTAATATAAAAACTGTGAGCAATTAAACAGTACATTTATTTAAAGCTGAACTCCAGGCAAAAAAACTTTAATTCAAAAATACTCCTCAATAACAAATTCACTTTGAGTGCACCAAATGTCTTTGCAAACCCAGAGATTACCTTTTAAAAGTAGAAATGGCACAATCACTGGCATGTATATAGCCTGTACAGAGCTGTGGGAGGACCCTAGCAGACCACACCCACTTCAGGCTGCCTGCGGGAAAACTACAGGAGGAGGCAGATACAAGACCAGTCACCCTGTACTAGAAGACCAGTTGTGCTGTGACCGGTCATTATTACATCAAGCTCCTGCACAGAGCAAAGCTTCACACTGGATTACTGCACATATTTGTAAGAAATACACAAAGCACAGCAACATTTAGGTATATTGAGTGTAAATTGAGGCAACACAGTGCAAAACAGTAACTTGGGGTGCAAGGCATTGTGATAAGAACAATTACAGATATGCCCGCCTCAAGACCCTTGTATATGACCCTCGAGATAGAAAAGGGAGGGGTGTAATAAAGGTCTCAAAGAGGAATATGAGGGATAGGTGGGGAGAGGCTAGGTCCCTGCCATCTTATCGTTAGGGACTACGAATATTCCTGCAGAGGTCCAGCAACTAGCAGTCAAATCCAACTGGTAGGTATAATTAATCCAGGGTGTCCAGATCCAAACTTGCCAGCTTTCACCCAAATATGTCACATTTCACTTAGGCTACAAACTGTCCAGGCACCAGACTCTGTTCTCGGTCATGTGTGCCACAATTAACTCTGCCACCTGCTTCACCCCTGTCCCCCCACGCTTTCTGAGAGTTAGTGATATACAAAAGTTCCCAGCTATGCACATGACCAGTGCTCACTTCCCTCACTACTCACAATCTGAGGACACCTTCTTTTGACCCATCTAATGTTAGAGGGCAGCCTCTATCCCAACAGTCTCATACATGAGGCCTGTGGTCAGTAGGAGGAGGAATAATGCCCCATCATCGGTATTTACAGGAGTAAATCATTGGTGTCAGTGGAAAGAATAGCGCAACATTGTTGATCTCATAGGAAGAAATAGTGCAACATCGTTGGTGTCAGTAAGAGTACAGTGCCCCATCGTTGGTGTCAGTGACGGGAATAGTGCCTTATTGTTGGGATCAGTGAATGGAGTAGTGTCCCATTGTTGGTGTCAGTGGGGGGAATAGTGCCCCATTGTTAGTGTCAGTGGAAGGAGTAGTATGCCATTATTGGTGTCAGTGGGAGAAATAGTGCCCCATCATTGCTATAATTTGGAAAAATAGTGTGCCATAGTTGGTGTCAGTGTGAGGAATAGGGTTCTATCATTTATATCAGTGAGAAGAATTATGCTCCATTGTTGGTGGCTGTGGAAGGAACAGTGCTTTATCGTTGGCATCAGTGAAAAGAATAGTTCTAAATTGTTAATGTCAGTGGGAGAAATTATGCTGGACTGATAGTGTCAGTGGAAAGCATGGTGTTTCAACATTGGTTTCAGGGGGAAAAATAGTGCCTCATATTAGTGGAAGGAACAGTGCCCCAAAGTCCAGCTAAACGCTGAGGTCCGTAGTTTGGATGCCGCTGCTCTAAACTGAAATATCAGCAGATCTAAATACTATACTTACCAAAATCCTGATCCAACGATCCACCAACATACTTCTAAATCTGCATTTATGTCCAACTGCCCATGTAACAATGCCCATGTAACACTGGCTCTACAGAACCCATCACAGCCCAAGGGTTAGGCCAATTTTATCATGCTAAAACCCAACATTCTGTCCGTTCTAACCACTGTTCCACCATGTTTATTTATTAAGATGATTCACAATGCCGGGAGGTTATGTGACAAAAATAGTACAGGCTTAAGTCCCGTAAATAAAAAGCAACACAGTCCTGTGTATTTCTCTATACAAAAGCATTTTGTCTGTATACAAAACACATGTCATACATCCCACTTAGTGTGAGAAAGACCTCTCTGGTTTGTGACCTCAAGCAAGGTTACTAAATCAAATAACAGCAATAAGCATTCTTCTATAACTTTTTTCCACATGCAGCACGTGGCTCAATATAAACAATTCTCTGTTCTTTTCATTTTTTTCCAGAGCAGTAATAATATTCAGCACAGCAAAAACAAAAAAAAAATGAAATTGAGTTGCCTGTTTTATAATTAGGTTGGGCTAAGTAACAGTACAGGGTCAGAATTTCAATTCATGAAGCAGTGAATGGAGCCCATTCTTCACCGAGGTCTGACCACAAAACCACACCTACTCAGCTAGATTCCAAACTCGGCATCCCAGCCTAATCCCAAAACTTTTCTTCTTTCCTCTGAAGTTTAGTTAAATCACAGAAGCCTTCAAAGGGCTGTTGAAAACAAGTTTAGCAGCGTAACAAAAAACCCTCAATTTGTTTGACAACTCTACTACTAAATCTTCCTGCTCTTCGAAATGTTGATCTTGGAGCAGTTAAAAAGAATACCGCTTTAAGCGGAGTCTTCATTTAAAGTGGAACCCTACCAGAAAAAAAACAAAGATGCCATCCAGGAGTGGAGGGGATTACCAAGGCGTACCCATGAAATAATAATTTTTTACTAAAACTGGAGAGTACACAATCTGGTGCAACTCATACCAATCTGGTGAATACAAACCAATCAGCTTCCAGGTTTTTTTGCCAAAAAACTTAATTGAACAAGCTGAGGTTAGAAGCCGATTGGCTACCATACACAGCTGCACCAGATTCTGAGTGCACCAGCTTTAGTAAATGTATCTCAGTCTCTACCGAGTGCACCAACCTTAATAAATCTACCTCAGTCTCTTGGCGTATGCAGGAAGATAACAGTGGATTCAGACTGAGGAGTGATGATCAGACACAAGTAACCCCTGGTTCACATATTTGCGGCCGTACGGGCCGCATTATGCGTGGGTACAACAGCCCATTCAATTGAATGGATTCCCGTGCCCCGTGACACGCAGGGAAGAAGTCCCTGCACTTCTCCTGAAAACGCAGCCCGCACGGGAACCTCGGTTCCCAGTACAGTTGTGTTTTCCAGTGTGGGCGGCATGCCATTAGAACTAATGGCACCCGCCCGCGGGTCAGTATTCCTCTATGTGGGTGGATTTTCGTCCAGATCCGCAGCCGCACCACCCGCACATATGTGAACCTAGCCTTAGATTGCGTTCATCTCTGAGCGACACTGGAGCCTCACGTTTTTCTATGTATTTTTCAGTTTGTTCCATTCACATCTGCACGTTCTGGTAATGCGCACAGAAATACACATTTCCCGGATGTGAAAAATGCTCTTAGATTGTAAGCTCCGAGGAGCAGGGCTGTCCTTTCCCTCTTGTATAGAACTGTATTGTTGCTGTATTGTCTCCCTTTATATTGTAAAGCGCTGAGCAAACTGTTGGCGCTATATAAATCCTGTATAATAATAATAATGTGCGTCGTGCTTGCAGGGTCATTCATTGTAATGGCACCAAAAACATAAGCAGTCTATATGTGTTTTGCCACACACAAAAACATGCAACAACTACGTCAAAATGTGTTGCAAATAAAACGCGCAAATCGGAACATGCTATGAGCTACTTTGCTACGTTTGTCATACATAGCACATAAAGCAGGCTATTGAAATCAATGGGCTGCCCAATACTTCTCACGCAAAAAAAAAAACGCCTGAAAAAAATGTGCGTTTGTCATACAGGTAAATGTCAAAGGTGTGAAAGGAACCTTAATGATTTCAGAAACTATTTAATGCTTTGAGGATAGAAACAAGCAATCACCACATTGGGGGAAAAAAAAATGTGAAACGTGGATGAATATCTGAGCGATCATCCCTCCACCTCTCTGGCACTAGCAGTTGTGTCTGTAGACACTGCCCCCCCCCCCCCCCGCTGAGCCCCATGTGTAATATGTTGCCCCCTTTTTTAGATTAAGTCCTCATCGTCCCCCTGCATACCAAATGGAAGTTAAAGAGAACTAAAGGCATTTTTTTTTTGGATGCAGTGAGTGAGAGTTAAAACCCCTGTCATTTTTTTTCCCATCGGTGTCCCCATTGGGGAGAGTTTCCTTCAATTCCTGTCCCATAGCAAAACAGGAAGTGGGAGAAATCCACCAATATATTGGGCAGAGACAGAAAGGGGATCAGAAATATGGAACAACAAACAATAATGGGGACAGGAGACACCCCTGTCATGTTCCATTGCATATGGGGAAAGGCTGGGAGAGAATTCCATTGACAGGTGACATGTAAAGGGCCGAGATCCAACTATGCATATGAGAGACCAGTCCCAATCTTTCCAGCATTGAAGTGAGGAAGGTCCAGTCCTCCCTATCAAGTGCCTTTTTAGCATCTGTAGAAAGCAAAAGATAGGGTGGAAGGTCAGGGTGGGTACACTTCGAGTGTATTACCTGAATCGCCATAATAGAGTTGTCTCTAGCCTCTTAACCAGGGGCGGACTGACCATTTGGAAACTCGGGCACTGCCTGAGGGCCTGGGGTCAGTAGGGGGCCCCATGAGATGGCCCTGGTACCTTTTTCATAGGCTTTTCTGAGTTTGGGCAAGGACACAGGGGCCCCATGATCCCCTATTGCCCGGGGGCCCCATGAGTTATCAGTCCACCCCTGCTCTTAACCCATAATGAATCCGGTCTAAGTAGGATGGATCACTGCTGGAAGGAGATGTTTCAATCATTAGGATAGGATTTTAAAGAGGATATTTATGTCTAAGGTCAGTAAAAAAATAGGGTGATAGGAGATGGAAATAAGAGCAACCAGTCATCCAATACAATGTTTAATGATAATGAATATATAATAATTAAAGAGATAGTATGATTATCTATAAAACAATGACAGGAATGACCATACAATGACAATACATAAATATTCCTACTACATTAGTCTCGTTCTCTATACCTGCCAAAGAAAATATATCAGCGGAGTGTCAGGTTGGTGTATGAGCCCCTATAGCGAATGACCCACCTTCTGTCTGATCTCAGGGCTGATAAATGACACACTTTCTGACCAATACTGGCAGTTAACAAAATCTCTATTTTTCTTTTAAAATATCTTTGTAATGTTTCTTAGCTGGTCTTGTGATTTATCATCCCCTGCCACAATGCACAGCCAGGCAGGGGACACCACTACTTTCTGTTGCAGCTTTGCAACTTCCTTTGTGACCCGCCCACTCATTTCACTATGAAAGGTCATTGTCATAGTGCTGAAAATACTCATTGCCAGCTTCCTCCCTCACTGACTTGTAGAAAGTATCACAGCCAGTGGGTTGGGATGAGTGTCAGGCAACCAATATTTTTATACGAGGGCCAAC
Organism: Staurois parvus; assembly: GCF_062004578.1. Classification (NCBI taxonomy): domain Eukaryota; kingdom Metazoa; phylum Chordata; class Amphibia; order Anura; family Ranidae; genus Staurois; species Staurois parvus. The sequence continues at coordinate 3,276,640 of NW_028318153.1, forward strand.
AATAATCGTCAGTTTGTCCCTGTCATGTCTGACTTCTTTATTGTCCCTGGCACTGAGGTTTTGAACTTTTCTCTCTATAATTTGATGTTGAATTAAAAAAAAGTCTATAAAATGTAGTTGAAGGTGCTAAATCCGATTCCTCTTTTTTTTATTGTAGATGTATGTGATCTTTATCACAGACACGGCTCACGTGGCAGGCCTGCCCCAGTGAGCAAGACCAAATGTGACGTTCACATGTAGACTCCTCCAGAGAGTGACGTTCACATGGAGACTCCAAAAGAGAGTGACCTTCGCATGGAGACTCCACCAGAGAGTGACCTTCGCATGGAGACTCCACCAGAGAGTGACCTGCGTATGGAGATTCCACCAGAGAGTGATATTCACATGGAGACTCCACCGGAATGCAACCTGCACATGAAGAATCCACCAGAGAGTGACCTTCGCATGGAGACTCCACCAGAGAGTGACATGCACATGGAGACTCCACCAGAGAGTGACCTGCGCATAGAGACTCCACCAGAGAGTGATATTCACATGGAGACTCCACCAGAGAGTGACCTTCACATGAAGAATCCACCAGAGAGCGACCTTCACATGGAGACTCCACCAGAGAGCGACCTTCACATGGAGACTCCACCAGAGAGCGACCTTCACATGGAGACTCCACCAGAGAGCGACCTTCACATGGAGACTCCAACAGAATGTGAACTTCACATGGAGACTCCAACAGAATGTGAACTTCACATGGAGACTCCAACAGAATGTGAACTTCACATGGAGACTCCACCAGAATGTGAACTTCACATGGAGACTCCACCAGAATGTGAACTTCACATGGAGACTCCACCAGAATGTGAACTTCACATGGAGACTCCACCAGAATGTGATATTCACATTGAGACACCACCATAAAGTGACGTTCACATGGAGCTCTCACCAGAATGTGATCTTCACACGGAGACTCCTCCAGAGAGTGACCTTCACACTGAGACTCCTCCAGAGAGTGACCTTCACACTGAGACTCCTCCAGAGAGTGACCTTCACACTGAGACTCCTCCAGAGAGTGAACTTCACACTGAGACCCCTCCAGAGTGTGACTCTCACACTGAGACCCCTCCAGAGTGTGACTCTCACACTGAGACCCCTCCAGAGTGTGACTCTCACACTGAGACCCCTCCAGAGTGTGACTCTCACACTGAGACCCCTCCAGAGTGTGACTCTCACACTGAGACCCCTCCAGAGTGTGACTCTCACACTGAGACCCCTCCAGAGTGTGACTCTCACACTGAGACCCCTCCAGAGTGTGACTCTCACACTGAGACCCCTCCAGAGTGTGACTCTCACACTGAGACCCCTCCAGAGTGTGACTCTCACACTGAGACCCCTCCAGAGTGTGACCTTCACATGGAGAATCCACCAGAATGTGACCTTCACACTGGGACTCCTCCAGAGTGTGATCTTCACATGGAGACTCCACCAGAATATGACCTTCACATGGAGATTCCACCAGAGTGTGACCTTCACATGGAGATTCCACCAGAGTGTGACCTTCACATGGAGATTCTGCCAGAGTGTGACCTTCACATGGAGATTCTGCCAGAGTGTGACCTTCACATGGAGATTCTGCCAGAGTGTGACCTTCACATGGAGATTCCACCAGAGTGTGACCTTCACATGGAGATTCTGCCAGAGTGTGACCTTCACATGGAGATTCTGCCAGAGTGTGACCTTCACATGGAGATTCTGCCAGAGTGTGACCTTCACATGGAGATTCTGCCAGAGTGTGACCTTCACATGGAGACTCCACCAGAATGTGACCTTCACACTGGGACTCCTCCAGAGTGTGACCTTCACATGGAGACTCCACCAGAATATTACCTTCACATGGAGACTCCACCAGAGTGTGACCTTCACATGGAGATTCCACCAGAGTGTGACCTTCACATAGAGACTCCACCAGAGTGTGACCTTCACATGGAGACTCCACCAGAGTGTGACTCTCACAATGAGACTCCACCAGAATGTGACTTTCACACTGAAACTCTCCCAGAATGTGCCGTTCACATTGAGATTCCACCAGAATGTATTTTCTCTGCAGAAGAACCTCCGATCATCCCAGGCAAAAGAAAACAGAGAAGAAATAGAAAAAGATACATACCAGCACAAGGCAATGGACAGTTTGACGTTCACATGGAGACTCCACCAGAATGTGACGTTCACATTGAGTCTCCACCAAAAAGTGATGTTCACCTGAAGATGCTAGCAGAATATGACCTTCATATGGAGACTCTACCAGAGTGTGACCTTCACATAGAGACTCCTCTAGAATGTGACCTTCACATGGAGACTCCACCAAAACATCGGGTTCGCTTTAAGATTCCACCGAAAGGTGCTGTTTGCTTTAAGACTCCATCAGCATTTGACCATTGGGAGAACATCTCAATGACACTGGATGGCTTCAGATTCCATTGCATTCTTGAAAAGGGGGTTTTTGGAAAGGTAAGTGGTTCGATCTTTACTTTTTTTTACTGATTTACTTTACTGATTTTATCACTATCCAGGGCTCTGTTAGAGAGATTTCCCTTCACTCCCTGTCTTGCTAGCGACGGTTTCACCAGACAAGACATAATCTGTGACAAGGACACAGACAGAAATCCCTTCCCCCACTCTGCTAGAAAAATGTATTTTTATTTCAGTTTTTATGACCTTTGCAGAGCTGAACATATATTTAAAGAAGAACTCAGAGCAACATTTTTATTTTCCCATAACTGCTCATTTTTGTGTAGGCCTAGGGAATTACAGTTTGCAGAGTGGAGATATACTTATGGGCAGCACAGTGGCTAAATGGTTAGCACTTCGGCCTGGCAGTACTAGGGTCGATGGTTTGAATCCCAGCCACGGCACCACCTGCCTGGAGTTTGCATGTTCTCCCTGTGCCTGCGTGGGTTTCCTCTGGGTACTCCGGTTTCTTCCCACACTCCAAAGACATGCTGGTAAGTGAATTGGATCCTGTCTAAATTGGCCCTAGTATGTGTATGTATGAATGTAAGTTAAGGACCTTAGACTGTATACCCCTTGAGGGTTAGGGACTGATGTGAATGTACAATATATATGTAAAGCACTGCGAAAATTGATGGCACTGTTTAAGTACCTGAAATAAATAAAATAAAAAAATATACTTATCTAATTTGCTGATCCTCTGAGAGCAAGACCAGTCCTCGCCGCTCCTGCCCCCCCCCCCCAAATGCTAGCGGCCTTGTGAATGGCCTGTTTCTGACGTCATCATGCCGATAGACTGGCTCTGGACTTGAGGATGGCAGGAACGGTCCACTGCTGGACGTGAGGGAGGATCAGGTACTGTAAGTATGACCTTATGGTGCACCCCTGGACAATATGCGCAGTTAACCCTTGCAGTGCAGGCACAGCCCCACTGCATGGTTGAAAATTATTAAAAGCCCAATTAATCTTTCCAATTAATTCAGCTACTTACATTCCATATGCATCAAAATAGTGATTACAGTTCATTTTTTTTCTATAGTACCAAAAGCCAAAGTAGAAAAGCCTGTCCCCTGCCAACATACTGCACAGCTGGCACCTTGCTCTTTGTTGGGAAGCAGTAGTCTCTCTACAGTGGCTTAACATACCTGTAATGGGTCAGAGCTAGAGCTCTCCAATTAGGAAGGCTGGCCATACACTATACAATTTTCTGTCCAATTTCTGCCCAATTTCCTTTAGATTTACCTTCAGCTATGTAGTGCAAGAGCCTGCCTAATTGGACACAACTGAAAGTGTTGTTAGGTTTGACCTCCTATTATATGGTTTTTGGTAAATCTAAACCAAGAATCTCAAGAAAATTGTATAATGTATGGCCAGTGTAAAGCTCATGTTCCATACTTACTGGAGAACTCCAGGCTCTGGTTCAGAAAGGAATATGCTAAACCTCTGCAGAGAGACCACTGCTTCTACAGAGAGAGTAAGGGTCCATTATGCAGTATGCTGGCAGGGTACGGGCATTTCTATTTACGTTGTGATTGCAAGACCTATATTGCACGTATTTTGCTTTGATGCATCTGCAATGTTTTTAGCTGGGTTCAACTGAAAGTTCAGTTGGGCTTCTAACTTTATATACCAGAGAAGGAATCAGGGCTCATTCACACCATACAAGCAGAAAAGCTGATGGAAACTGATGCGCAGAATTTACTTGCAGAGACACAAGTTTACATCGGTTTTCATCCACGTTTAAGTGAGTTTTATACACATTGCAGATTCCTGCGCAGAAAAAAATCTGCAAGTGATACTAGTGTTGTGGTATGAACAGGTCACATAGAGAACAATTATTTATTTTGCACCTCTGCAGAACGCATGCAGAAAAACTGGCATCTCTGCACCATGGTGTGAATGAGGCCTCAAGGTGGTGAAACTTAAGAGAACATCTTCATGAAGGAATGAATTGTGGTGAAATGGGAGGGTCTCGCCTTTCTTGGTGGATTCTTCACTGACTTATATCTCAGTGCAGCGGTATGAGTGAGACTTCAGCCAGGAATGAGAAAAGATCCCGGATTTCAGCAGTTTCACCAATGTAGACCCTGTGATGAATAAAATGCCATATTGGTGAATGTAGCCATTACTGAGCACCCATAAATTAAGTATTAAATGTGAATGAATGTCCCCGATTGTCAGCTATAATTTGCTCCCCATCTGTAATATCCAGGTGGCTTTGGCATCACACACCTCCACAGATGAGCAACTGGCTGTCAAAATCATGACCAAGAACAAAGAAAACAATGAAGAAGCCCTCAACGAGGTCAAAATACTGAAAGGAGTTGGTACCAGCCCATTTTGCACACGTGCATACGCTACTTTCCAGACAAAGGTAAGTGACTCTTCACCTTCTACATATTTTGTGGGAGCGGCCGGTGTAAGAGGTTAAATGGTTATCCTCGAAGAATACTGCTGTATTCTGTACACCTACCCAGGGGTGTGTTTACCACAAGACAAACAAGGCATTTGCCTAGGGCGGCATTTTTCAGGGGGGCAGCACTCTCCCAGGAAGAAGGGACATATGCGGCATGGGGACCAGGTGGGATCCAAAAGAGGCTGCGGGCTGCTTATTGGTGTATGCAGGCTCATGTTCCCGGGGATGCCCGTAGCTGTGAAGGTGAGTGTCTTTCTCTCTGTTGCCAGGGGAGGGGGTGGGTGTTATTGGAAGGCTCTCTTGGGTGGGGGGGAGCAGGGGTGTTGTTGGTCATTGTCAGGCTCTCTCCAGAGAAGGAGGGTCCGCTGTTGGTCGGTGTCAGGCTCTCTCTGCCGGGGGTGGGGGGGGAGCGTCTGATTTTTGTGTTGCCTAGGGCAGCACAAAACCTAAATACACCACTGCACCTACCTTTCTCACAACCTAACTTACAGTAGGTGGGACCAGGGAAAGACTGACAACTCATGGGGCCCCCAGGCAATAGGGGATTATGGGGCCCCTGTGTCCTTGCCCACACTCAAAAAAGTCTATGAAAAAGGTACCAGGGACATGTCATGGGGCCCCCTACTGACCCTGGGCCCTTGGGCAGTGCCCGAGTTTCCAAATGGTCAGTCCGCCCCAGGGTTGGACTTAATCAGAGAGGGAAACAGCTTTGCATTGTGTTTTTTCAATACTTTAAAACCATCATAATGAGGCAAAATCAAAGCCAATCATCCCCTGCCTCTGTCTACCTACACTGCATTACCTACTGGGGCCTTTAAAGGGTAAGTCAACCCAAAATCTATATTTCAATATATCTGGCATCATGACTTACTGTATAACGTTTTCTAAAGAAAATCTTTTTTGTGAATCTCATTCAAATTTCTTACCTGGAGATCCCACCGGGAGTAGTTACAGGCTGACAACATTAAGCCACTGCCTTGCCATTAGCAGAAACGTTTTCAGCCTGCTGTGTGCCCTCCTTCAGGTGTATTAGACAGACAACCCAGCAGCCAAATGAAGGAGCTCACACAGCCGGCTGATGACAATTCTGCTAATTGTGAGGCAGTGGCTAAGGCTGGCCATACACTATACAATTTTCTGTCCAATTTCTGCCCAATTTCCTTTAGATTTACCTTCAACTATGTAGTGCAAGAGCCTGCCTAATTGGATACAATTGAAAGTGTTGTTAGGTTTGACCTCCCATTATATGGTTTTTGTTAAATCTAAACCAAAAATCTCAAGAAAATTGTATAATTTACGGTCAGCATTAGTGTTGTCAGCCTGCAATGGGAAGTGTTAACTGGTAGGATCTCCAGGTGAGAAACTTACAGAGTCAGAAAATGGTATACGGTAAACCATGATTGCAGTATGCAAGACATACTGAAAATGGATTTACACCCTGGTTACACCGATCCTAACTTTGAAATCGTGCGATTTACAGCGAATTCGCACGATTTCAAAGTCAGATGAAATGCCGATCTGAGGTGTGATTTGCAAGACATCTGACACAGATGTCTATGCAAATCGCACCAAAAGTAGTACATGCACTACTTTAGACACAATCAGAACCGCATGTATATGACCGCTGTAATTGCAGACAATAGGGTGTGACTTGCCATGCGATTTTCAAATCGTATGGCATGCAATCTCATGCCAAGTTGCACCCAGTGTGACCGAGATCTTAGGGTTTATACACACTTTCAGAAGGCTCTTCCACATCCCAGCCATTCCTGAAATGTGCTTGGAAGACTTTCCTGCTAACTTAACCACTTGACCTCCGAAAGGTTTTACCCCCTTCATGACCAGGGCATTTTTTGCTAATTAGCACTGCGCTACTTTAACAGGCAATTGCATGGTTATGCAACACTGTATGCAAATTAAATGTATATATTTTTTTCACACAAATACACTTTTGGTAGTATTTAATCAACACTGGGTTTTTAATTGAAAAAAGACCTAAAGTTTAAAAAAAAAACAATATTTTTTACTTTCTGCTATTAAACATATCTAATAGAAAAATAAAAAAAATCTAATTTATTCATAAATTTAGGACAAAATGTGATAGGACCAGGGGCAGACTGACAACCCACCTTTTGGGTGGAGCTCCGCTTTAATGATATTTCTTGATGATGACTTAGTTATAGGAAGCCTACATGAATATACCTGATAACTGAAGCAGTAGGGTCAATGTTTTGGTTGATTTTTAGCTGTTTGCCATACAAAATGCTTCACATTGATGTTTTATATCTCTCCACCAGATTCCTCACTGCGGAGATCCTTTGCGGCCTGGAGTTCCTTCACGACTGGGGGATTGGATCTCAAACCAGGAAACATTCTACTGGATAGCATCGGAAATGTGAGATTTGCCAACTTTGGCACATCAGCAATGGGTGTGAGCCCAGCCTGCACCCAGAAGCCTAACATCGGCACTTTAATGTACACGACTCCAGAAGTAAGTATTGGATCATTTTGGTTTCCTGTCTTCTTGTCAGTAAACCTATTGGTTTTATACCTTGAAATCTGTAATAAAGATCTCTTAAATACTAACAATTCTACTCTTTTTGATATTTCCACAGATCTTTTTGCACCAGCCATATGGATTTGCCACTAACTATTTTTCCCTGTGAATTATAGTATATATCATGGCAATTGGAGATAACCCATTCAAGTGCAAAAACACCAAGAACAGGACAGACGATGCCGTGCTCGAAGACTCAGTTGTCAATCATGATCCAAATTACCCTGAGGATTTCAGTATGGATCTCACGGACCTCATAGGGGAAAGGGTAAGTAAACAACAATTTGTAGGTAGCAAAAACATAGCTATTCTATTAATATTATAAAAGTAGAATTGTGTAGTTATTGCCTTTGTACCAAGGATAACATATTATTTGTATATTTTTACAGCTCCTCTGCAAATGCCCACACCAAAGACAGAGGTTTGTTGAAGACCTGAGAAGCCACCCATTTTGTGAGGAGGTAAACTGGAGGAAATTGGAAGCTAGGAAAGTGAGACCACCATTTACCATGGATATAGTACGTATTTAAACCAGGCATTGGTCCCTGGCAGTTTATTGTCCAAAGTTCTGCAGTCTTTATTTTCCCAGCACCTGAGTGTGCATAACTATTTCAAATAGAACGGTCATCATTGTACATATTCTATAGTAATAATGTTTCTTCTCTTCACAGTGCTCACCAATAAACCTGAAGAATGAGATGAAAATGGGGAAAACCATTTTTCCCAACGGAGAAAAGAAGCGTGAATTTACAGAAGAAGGCGTAGAGCTTGATTGTGAATTTTCTTTCAGCAGTAGCAGATGAGGAAAAATTCAAATACCACAGGAGTCATCAGCTCCCCCTGCAGAAAAACCCTCAATCATCACAGAAGACCCGAAAAAAAGGAAAAAAAACAAAAATAGAAAAACATTACAAGACCGCTAAGGTAGGTACCTGTCTCCAAGAGAGCAATACCACAGCTCTCTTCACCAACAGAAGATGGCACTCTTTTTGGTAACCACAGGAGTCAGGAGAATCCTCACACTTTTTTGCAGGTCTGCGTTGGACCAGCTGTAAGGGGAGGTTGGAGGCCGATACTGATTTTGCAGGTGTTCGTTGGATCGGCTGTGAGGGAAGGTTGGAGGCCAATACTGAGTTTGCAGGCATGCGTTGGACCAGCTATGAGGGGAGGTTGAAGACCGGTAGTCTATTTGTAGGCGTGCGTTGGACCGGCTTTTAGGGGAGTTTGATGGCTGGTAGTCCTTCTTTGCAGGTGTGTGTTGGACGGGCTGTGAGGGGAGGTTGGAAGCCAGTAGTCTCTTTGCAGGTGTGCGTTAGATCGGCTGTGAGGGAAGTTGGAGGCCGGTAGTCTTTTCTGTAGGCGTGAGTTGGACTGGATATTAGGGGATGTAGAAAGCTGTTAGTCTTTTATGCAAAGTGTGCGTTGGACCGGCTATTAGCAGAGGTTGAAAACTAGTAGTCTTTTTTGCAGGCGTGTGTTGGCCTAGGTATTAGGGGAGGTTGGAGGCCGGTAGTCTTTTTTACAGTAGTGCGTTGGACCAGCTATTAGGGAAGGTTGGAGGGCAGAAGTCTTTTCTGCAGGTGTGAGTTAGACTGGCTATTAGGGAGGTTGAAGAGTGGTAGTCTTTTTTTGCAGGCATGCATTGGGCCAACCATGAGGGGAGGTTGAAGTCTGGTACTTTTTTTTGCAGGTGTGCATTAAACCAGCCATTAGGGGAGGTTGGAGGCCGGTAGTCTTTTTTACACTAGTGCGTTGGACCAGCTATTAGGGGAGGTTGGAGGCCGGTAGTCTTTTTTACACTAGTGCGTTGGACCAGCTATTAGGGGAGGTTGGAGGCCAGTAGTCTTTTTTGCAGGAGTGCGTTGGACCGGATATTAGGGGAGGTTGAAGATTGGTAGTATTTTCTGCAGGTGTGAGTTTGAACAGCTATTAGGGGAGGTTGGAGGCCAGTAGTCTTTTCTGCAGGTGTGAGTTGGACGAGCTATTAGGGGAGGTTGGAGGCTGGTAGTCTTTTTTCCAAGCGTGCCTTGGACCAGCTATTGGCAGTGGTTGAAAACTGGTACTCCTTTTTGCAGGCATGTGTTAGACCAGCTATTAGGGGAGGTTGGAGGCCGGTAGTCTTTTTTGCATGTGTGCGTTGGACCAGTTATTGGGGAGGTTGGAGACCGGTAATATTTTCTGCAGGTGTGAGTTATCCAGGCTATTAGGGAAGGTTGAAGACTGGTAGTCTTTTTTTGCAGGCGTGTGTTGGACCAGCTATTAGGGGAGGTTGGAGGCCGGTAGTCTTTTTTGCAAGCATGCATTGGACTGGCTAATAGCAGAGGTTGAAAACTGATAGTCTTTTTTTGCAGGCATGTGTTGGATTGGCTATTAGGGGAGGTTGAAGACCGGTAGTCTTTTCTGCAGGCGTGAGTTGGACCGGCTATTAGGGGAGGTTGGAGGCTGGCAGTCTTTTTTGTTGGTGAGTGTTGGACCGGCTATAATGCCAGTTGTCTTTTTTACAGGTGTATGTTGGACCAGCTATTAGGGGAGGTTGGAGGCTGGTAGTGTTTTTTGGTGGTGTGTGTGTTGAACTGCCTATTAAGGGGAGGTTGAAAAATGGTAGTCTTTTTTTAGCAAGTGTGCTTTGGACAAGCTATTGGCAGAGGTTTAAAACTGGTAGTCTTTTTTGCAGGCATATACTGGACCGGCTATGAGGGGAGCTTGGAGGCCCATATTTTTTTTTTGTTAGAAAAAAAATGTGGTATGCTTAGTGCACTGTAGCAAAGAATGGGCATGGTTTTCATTGGGGCTAGGGTGTTGCTAGGATTGTAGAAGACCTGTGGTGTGTTTGGGAACCTTAGACAAAGTAATGTGATTCAAATGATGAGTGTAGTCAAATTATGGTAACAGTGGGAGGAGCTTAAAAGGGCGTGGTTAACTAAAACAAAAGCCTTCTTGTACCCATACAATAGTCTTGGATTGCTGTGCCACAAGCAAAAGTCTCACAGACATGTACAAACCTCCGCATTCTTTTTTTAAAAGAAGAAAACTCTTTCACTATGTACAATTTTGCACAAAGAATATAGACAGAGAGCTAACACATGGTGTGAACTGGCATTTAAAGTGGAATTACACTGTATCTATACCACAAACCAAAAATACTAATTGATTCATTTTTACTATTCAAAACAAATTCACCCATCCATGTCTCCATGCTTTATTTTGCTGAGAAGTCACTTTGAAAAACATCCCCATAGCATTTCTAGCTGTGGCCATTTTGAGTAAGGGCAGATGATCATGTAGCATTTACTTCCTTAACCACTTCATTACTGGCACTTTTACCCACTTCTTGCCCTGGCCAATTTTCAGCTTTCAGTGTTGTTGCACTTTGAATGACAATTGTGCAGTCATGCAACACTGTACCCATAAAAAATTTTCATAATTTTTTCACACAAATAGAGCTTTCTTTTGGTGGTGTTTAATCAACACTGAGTTTTTTTTTTTATTTTTGGCTAAATAAACAAAACAAACCCTGAAACGTTTGAAAAAAAAAACATGTTTTTCTTTGTTTCTGTTATACAATTTTGCAAATAAATAACTTTTCTTTATAGATTTAGGTCAAAATGTATACTGCTACCAGGGGCGGACTGACCAATTGGAAACTTGGGCGCTGCCCGAGGACCCGGGGTCAGTAGGGGGCTCCGTGAGATGCCCCTGGTACCTTTTTCAAAGGCTTTTTTGAGTTTGGGCAAGGACACGGGGGCCCCATGATCCCCTATTGCCCGGGGCCCCATGAGTTGTCAGTCCGCCCCTGGCTGCTACATTTATTTGGTGAAAATACCCCAAATTAGTGTATATTATTTAGTCTGTAGGAAAGTTATTGAGTCCACAAACCATGGTATATATCTGACAATCAATCCTGATGTACTGTCTCACTTCTTGAGGCCCAAAAACACCAGTATAGTACACATACCCTTCAAATTACCCATTGTGGAAAAATAGACAGTCCAAGGTATTTAGTAAAAGGCATGGTGAGTTTTTTTGAAGTTGTAATTTAACCACTTGCCTACCAGGCACTTATACCCCCTTATTTACCAGGCCAATTTTCAGCTTTCAGCGCTGCCGCACTTTGATTGACAATGGCGCGGTCATGCAACATTGTACCCATATGAAATTTTGATCATTTTTTTCTCACAAATAGAGCTTTCTTTTGGTGGTATTTAATCGCCACTGGGCACTTTACTTTTTGCTCTATAAATAAAAAAACTGCAAAAAATTTGAAAAAAAAAAAAAAGTTTCTTTGTTTCTATTATAAAATTTTTCAAACAGGTATTTTTTCTCCTTCACTGATGTGCGTTGATGAGGCAGCACTGATGGGCACTGATAGGCAGCACTAAAGGGCACTGATAGGCAGTACTAATGAGGTGGCACGGATAGGCGGCACTAATATGCAGCACTGATAGGCGGCACTGATAGGTGACACTGATGATGGGTACTGATAGACGGCACTGACTGGCATCACTGCTGGGCACTGACTGGCGGCACTGACTGGCACAACCCCTGGGCACTGACTGGTGGCACTGACTGGCAGCACTGCTGGGCTGCACTGGTGGGTGGCACTGGTGGGCAGCACTGGTGGGTGGGCACAGGTGGGTGGCACTGGTGGGCACAGGTGGGTGGGCACAAATGGGTGGCACTTCTGGGCACAGGTGTGTGACACTGCAGAGTGGCACAGGTGGGTGCACTGCTGGGCGATCTGCTGGGCACAGGTGGGCGGAGCTAGTGGGCGCACTGCTGGGCACAGGTGGGCGGAACTTGCGGGTGGCACTGCTGGGCACCGATCATCAGGGCACTGATCATCAGTGCCCTGATGATCGGTAGTGCCCTGATGATCGGTGCCGATCCCCGCTCTGACAACTGCCGGTTCTCGGCAGTACTTTCCTCACGATCTGACAGCGTGAGGAAAGTGCAGCCGAGAACCGGCACTTGCATTTCCCTCTGATCAGCGTATCCTTGGACACCGCTGATCACGTGGTAAAAGGCCGCTGTGATTGGCCTTTTACCACATCACGTGATCAGCTGTGTCCGTAGGACACAGCGATCACGGAGATCGCCGGGTGCGCGCCCCCTGGGGCGCGCAGGAGAGCGCGTTCTGGGAGGACGTCATATGACGTCCACTCAGAACTGGCCGGCCGCAGTGAAGCCGTCATTCGGCTATCTGCAGTCAGCAGGTAGTTAAAAAAAAAAAATCACAATTTGTTTTTTTTGGGTTTTTTTTTTTTACATTTTGTCACCAGTCCAGTACAGCGTTATTATATAACTGGTGTGACAGTGATCAGGGACACTGACTGGTGACAGTATGTAAAAAAATTAAAATAATAATTTAATTTTTTTTTCAAATGTTTCTATTATTTTATATTGCATAATTTTTTCTTTGTTTTACTATTTTTTTTTTCAACAGACTGTGACCAAAGCAATACAATGTTACCATAGTAGCATTCAACTACTCTGGGCAAGTGATCAGGATTTTTTTTTTTTTTTAACATTATGATTGTTAATACTAATGTATTTTATTGATATTTGCAACCATTGTTACTGAATGAAACTGATTCATTCAGTCTTTTGTTGTGATTAGCTATGATTGGGCAAAGCTCATCACATGATACAGATTGGCTGTGATTGGCCCTGTCTGTACCATGTGATAGTTTTGACCAATCACAAGTAACAACACAATTGTATACAAAGGATGGCATGACAGGAAGCCATCCATTGTATACAATTGTCATGTGATCTGCTGTGATTGCTCACAGCGGATACATGACACTGGCAACGGGCCAGTGTAGTGATATGTCATCCACTGGTCACAGCCGGTGACAGATCGTGCCCCTGCATGGCTCCCGCAGCCGCGTGAGTGGCTCTTTCTGACAGGACATCATATGACGGCCACTTAGAAGAAGTGTCCTGCCTGGCCTATAGCAGATTGATGGACACTCCTTCTGAGGTGTTAAATCCACCCAAAAATGGTGGCCGTTCAGGTGAGAGTTAGACCATGCTAGACCACTATGGGTGCTGGCTAGGAAAAGAGCTTGTCCAGGCTCCAAGCTGTAGCATATTAGGAAGAGAAGTCTGTAAGCCACACATCAGATAGCAGACCAGTGTGGAAGAGAGAATGGCATCCTCAGTCCAGGCTCCAACAATGTCACATCCCCATTACTGAGCTCTGAGAGGCAGGGCAAAACACATTGGGGGTGTGGCCTGGTCGGAACCCAGGCTGAGGCTGCCATTCACTCTTCCACACGGGTCTGCTATCTGATGTGTGGCTTAAAGACTTCTCTACCTGTCTTGTAGTCTCCATTAGTAGTCCATGCCACAAGGTGACAACACAGGAGCACAGTTAGAGGACAGGGACAGAGTGCTGTCACCCTATATCAGGACATACCTATATCTTACAGCAGAGTGCCTCAATCATGAGATCACCATATGTTGTTTTAATGAAAGCTTCAGATTTGAAATTGAATTTTGAAACAACATTTAACATGCTAAAGCTTATAAAATGTAGGTAATTGAGTTCAAATGCAAAACACAGGGAAGTGTGCATGTATTTTAGAGATGTACTGCATTTTTTTTTTAATCTTGCCCTCACATGTGCTTTACTGCAAATGTTTTGAGTGTAAGTGGCACTCTTTATTAGCAAACTTAAAGTGTAAGTGCAGGGGGCGTGGCCTGGCATGACATGGAGTAGGTTACCGGGGTGTTAGAATAACAGTACAACTCACGTCTCCCCCTCGGAAAACAATGGATGCCAGTGCTAAACTGGACAAGAATAGACATAAAGAGCAGGATGTGCCAGGGGAAGATGGCGGCTCCTCCTCTACTGATCAGGAATCCCCATCAGCAGAGACGGCCCGGGTGTTGGAAGCTATCTTGGCCTGCCAAACATCACTTATATCTAAAGTAGAAGAAGTTAAGATGGATATTTCCCTTATTCGGCAGGACCTCCAGAAGCTTCGGGCCCGCGTATCTTAAGAGGATGACAGAGTGAGTTGTGTGGAGGATGCCCTCCCCCTGCTGCAGGACTCCTCTGAACAGGTGCGCCATCTTCTCTCCCAATTGCAACAGAAGCAGGATGACCTCGAAAATAGGGTGAGACACAATAACCTGTTTCATTGGTCTTCCTGTGGGGGAAGAGGGAACCAATGCGGAGGGATTCCTGGAAAACCTTCTTATTTCTACCTACAGTAGAAAGGCCTTCTATACTATGTTTGTAGTGGAGCTTGCCCACCGCATGGTGGCTAAACCACCCCCTCAGGGAGCCTCGCCACGGGCCTTCATTGCTAAATTTCTCAATTACACAGATCAGGATGCCATACTACGCCTCTCCAGGGCGAAAGGTAAAATACCTTTTGACAACACGAAAATTGCTGTTTTTCTAGATTTCTCTGTGGAGATACAACATCGCCACAATAGATTTCTAACAGTCAAACAACACCTTAGAGTCCGCCATCTTAAGTATGCCATGCTGTACCCAACACGTGTCCACGTGGTTGGAGAGGACCGTGTACACTTTTTTGAGGAACTGGAGGCTGCCAACGCCTGGCTGGATCAGCTGGACCCTTCCTGAACCTGACGTTCAGCCTACATTTTGTCTTTCTCACTTTCTATTTGTCATGTATTCAATTGCTGTTTCTGGAAGACAAATACATAGTAACTACGTGGCATCCTGACGCACAACCTCTCCTGACCATCGTGGGTGCCTCTTAATTTCTGCTATACTGGATGCTATCTGTATATATATGCACTATGTCATCTCCTATCACCCACATGCATGGAACTACCCTCTCATACCCTTTATTTAACATATGTCAACACATGGCCTATGCTTCCTCCCCTATGGGATGGATGCCAGCTCGCTGGCTCCTGTACCTACCACCTTGTCTCGTTTCTCAGAGATTATTCGTCTTCCTAGTTGTTTTTTCAGGTTTGCACAACCAGATTTTTGGTGCACTGTTTGGGACTAATGCTCGCACAAGTTGGGGTGTGTGCAGAGCTGGGAGGGCTAGGGGTTCTTTACACTTTGGAGACAATGTATGAGATATTTGTGATCTGTTATTATATGTATGTCTGTACTGTAGAGGTGGGGATACCCCCTGTAAGCTGGCTCCACATCATCCCATGCCTAGGTCACTTTTTGGTGTCCTAGCATGACTACGCTGGCCCCTGAATATTTCTAAGGTATCTTTATGGCCCAACTAAAATGTCTCACTTGGAATGTCCGCGGTCTCTGTAATAAATTGAAACGAACTGTGGTGTTGACATACCTTAAAAAAAAAGGGTAAATATAATGTCCCTAGTTGAAACCCACATAGATGGTCACCTGCAGAAAGCCCTTTGGAGATCCTGAATAGGATGGAACTTCCATGCTACTCACACCAGCTACTCTATTGGAGTCTCTGTACTGATTGCAAAATCAGTGAACCTTGAGCCATTGAATGTTATGTTGGACTCTGAGGGCCGGTATGTTTTTTTTTTTTCATGTGTGTATCTCGGGCAATCCCATGCTATTGTTAGCGTGGTATGTTCCTCTCCCTTACAATTCCGCTGTACTCGGTGATGGTTTTAGCTTTATGTCCCAGTATGCCTCAATTCCTGCGATTTAGATGGGGCACTTTAACACAGTCATCAATCCTTTGCTGGACCGATTTAATCAACCAATACTCCCTCCTTCAACCACACGGGAAACACCTATTAACTGATTTTGGTCTAATTGATACCTGGAGGCATCTCTATCCCCAACGCAGGGAATACTCCTGTTTTTTGTCACACATTCCAACTTTTCAAGGATTTACTTTATCGCTATATCCACAATTTTAGGTCCCAGACTCTTGAAGGCAGGTTTTTGCCCCATATTATTGTCAGACCATGCCCCCTACTGGGTTACTTTACAGGCATACAATAACCTACTTGTCCCAACATGGCATATAAACCCCTTTTGGCTTACAAACATTTCTGATGCTGATAACCTCGGTGAGGAATGGACCTATTTTTTCATGATGAATTACAACAATGCATCCCCTCTACTGGTGTGGGAAACCTTCAAAAAACATGTCCATCTTATCCTTACTATGCGTATATGTAGAACTAAATGTACCTCCACATTAATATTTCAACAGCCTAGTTCACACCTTGCTAGTCTCCAAGATCAGTATCTTGCGGATCCCACGCCTGATCAGTTAACCAATTTGAAACTGCACGCTAGATTAGTGGAACAATTAACCTATGAAAAAGCTAAAAAAAACTCTTTTTGACATGTCAATGCATTTTTTTTAACATGGTGAATGCCCTGGTAAATTATTGGCATACTTGGCTCATATGGACTCCAGACCCCCCGTCGTGATCACCTTGAAAACCGCCACAGGAGTTCTTGTGTCAGTGGAATTTGCTAACTATTTCCGTGATGTGTATACCTCTAGAGTTACTTCCACACCACAACTGTCAGAATATTTACAACCCATCTCCTTTCCAGCGGAACAGGTTACCATACTTGAAGCTCTACTAAGGGAGAAATTGAAATAGCTATCGGTAAATTTAAACCCGCTAAAGCTCCAGTCACTGATGGGCTGCCTCTCGAGTTCTATACACATTATGCCGAGATGTAGCTCTACGAAGCCATTTTTCAGACATCTACCTTATTGGACTCTATGAGTGCGGCGCTTATAGTCCTGATCCCTAAACCAGGCAAGAACTTGTGTATGCCGGATTCATATCGTCCCATCTCACTTCTGAAAACCGATAAACTCCTTGCCAAGGTATTGGCGATATGCCTGAATATGGTTTTTACCTCCGTAGTGCATCCAGATCGAAAGGGCTTTACGCCTCTAAAAAACACCACATTTAACACCAGGAGGCTGTTTATGAATCCACAAGCTACTCACGACCGTGTTGGTAAAACAGTTGTGGTTACTTTAGAAGCCACCAAGGCTTTTGATTCAGTTGAATGGACATATCTATGGCTCTGTCTCCAAAGCTTTGGTTTTGATCCTAAATTTATTAAATGGATCTCTATATTGTATTTAGACCCTCAGGCTTGAGTGTTGGCTAATGAATGGACATCCAAGACATTCCGAGACATTCTCTCTAGAGGCACCGGTCAAGGATGTCCACTCTCACCATTACTATACGCTTTAGCAGCCGAACATCTAGCCATAAAAATCCAAACGGCACCTGGGGTGTGTGAACTACACAGGGGAGAACTGGTTGAAATGATTGGACTTTACGCTAATGATATGATACTGTACGTAGCCGACTCTGGGTCGTTTCTGTTGCAGACTTTAGATCTTATAAAACAATTAGAAAAATATTCTGGCTTCAAAATTAATTGGGATAAATCTCAAATTCTTCCTATAGACTCTTTTCCCCCTCCTGCTATTCAAGCCCCATGCCACTAGTAAGTGTTAACACCATCAAATATTTGGGTATGCAAGTATCTAGATCACCTGCTGACTATATTTCCTTAAATGTAGAACCCTTTTTTTTTCCCTTATCAAAGCCAAATCTCAAACTTGGGCCAAACTGCCACTGGGGGTGACGAGTAGAATTGGGTTGATAAAAATATTACCTAAATTCTTTATATACTTTGGCATTCCCCAGTTCATATCCCATTAAGGTATTTTAAGGCTATGGATATGATCCTAAAATTTTTTGTTTGGGGCGGAGGTAGACAGGCTTGGAGTATACTTAAAAACCCTACCACTTTGGGGGGTACGGCCCTCCCAGATATTGGTCTCTATTATTTGGCAGTCCAACTTTCCCACCTTTACCATATTGATAAAACTAAGAGGGAAAGGTTCTGTGCCTTAGTATCTGACCCAGAAATTTTGCCTGAGTTATATCCATTTTGTGATATTATTTGAAGTGTTCGGGGATCTACTGCACAGTCCTCCACTAAAGGAATGGCCTTCCATTATAAGAGAATCTGGGATCTCTCTATTTCCAAGATCAAAGCCCCACAATTTCATACGAATACCCCACTTTTGTCCAAACGATTGTTGCCTGAACTTCTAACTGTTCCTGACCACAAGTTGTGGACCTCTATAGGCATATACATTCTCTCCCATGTAATATCAAATGGAGCATTAAAGACATTTGAGGTCCTGAAGCAGAAATTTTCTCTCCCAAATTTTATGCTATTCCGTTACATTCATGTAAGACATGCCTTAACGTCCCAATTTCCTAATGGTTTCCCATTCCTCATATCACTGTCTTTACTGGATGTGGTATATGGGGAAGACCCCCGTAAATTGATTTCTTCTTTATATGAACTTCTTACCCCAGTGGCATCTGATCTGGCCTACTCTTTCAAATCTCGATGAGTAACAGACATTGGGGCTATTGATGATGAGGAATGGGAGGAAGTTCTAGACAACTGTAAAAATGCCTCACCTAAGTTGCCTGACCGTCTTACCCAACTCTACGTAGTGCATAGGGCATATCTCACTACAACTCGTCTTGCACAGTTTAGAACTGACAGGGATTCCTATTGTCCTAATTGCCATGTGTCCCTGGGCACATTTCCCCAAGTAATCTGGCAATGCCCACAGATAAATGGATTATGGACCCAGGTAGTCCAATTTGTACATGACCCTATGGGTTCTCTTGTACCCTTGGATCCAAAGCCATGTTTGTTGGGAATAATCCCCGATTCGGACGCTGATAGACATTTGACTACTTTTTTACATGAAACATTGTTTAGTGCTGGGAAATTGGTAGCCCGCCACTGGATGCAGGCACTCCCTCCAGCTTTGGAGGAGTGGATGGTGCATATTAATAACACTCTACCTTTGAAGAAATTGATATATGTTAATAGAGGCTGTCCCATCCTAACAAATATAATAAAATATGGGACCATTGGTTGCAATCTGTGGATACCTGCACCTAGATGGGATGGGTTTGCTGTGGCTATATATATATACTGTATGTTTGGCTTCTTTTTTTGTTTGTTTCTTTGTCTATTTCTTGTCTAGATATATGCAACTCCCACTTATAATACCTTTTTTGTGGTAGTTTTGCTCTTTCCACATTGGGATGTAATGACTAGCTGTCCCACCCCTGCAGTAAACAGATATATACTCTGTACAGGTCTTTATTTCCATGTCATGATTGGTATCTTATTTATATTGTCATCATGTTGATTTTCTTTGGCTCTGTTTAATGGTTTCTTACCATTCCTGTATAATCTTTATACAACGCATTTATTTGTACTGTTAAATTCTGTTTTATTCTTATTCAATAAAAAGATTTTGCCTTCTTGGTAAAAGTGAAAAAAAAAGTGTATGTGCAGAAAAAATGAAAAAGTGAACACCATACACCCTCTCTATCACCACCCCTTAAATCCCCGCTGTACTACCTCCATGGGTGATGTGCAGTTCTCCCTCTTCTTTCTGCAGCACTTCCAGGATAGATCATAATTTGGATTGGTCAGTGCCACCACAGGGAATTGCTCTGATCTGTCCCAAAAGCCCTGCAGAAAGAAGAGGGAGAATTGCAGAGATTTCCAATCCCCAGACCGCTATATTGGTGGCATAGGCACTGACAACTCATCACCCATGGAGGTAAGTACAGCAGGGACTGGAGGGGGGGGGGTATTAGTTCACCTTTTCATTGTTTTCTGAAAAGGTAAACTAACCCTTTGAAGTGGAATATATTCTCTAAATACAAGAAGCATGTGTATTTGAACTCAATTATTGATGCTGTTTGTGTGTTTCTTTCAAATCTGTGCAGTAATTCAGTTTATAACTTCACCTTTGTGCAGGATCTTCTTGTAATAAAGACCGGTCACTACTGCTCTCTCTCCTTGTGCAGGGTGACTGGTCTTGGTCCTGTAGTTTTCTGCAGCAGCCTGTAGTAAGTGGAGCTTCAGGCTCCCTCCCACAGCTCTGCTCTCTGCACAATACAGCACAGTGACCATGTCACCACACCTTTTGCAAGGCAATATCTGGGTTTGCAAAGACATTTGGTGCACACAGTGTGGATGTACTTGTATATCCTTTGTGGCTATTGAGAAATCTATTATTTAAGTGTTTACATTTGTTGTGTCTGGAGTTCAGAATGAAATTATTAAAGCTGCAATCTTTGAGGATCTATCATATGAGAATAGACCTAACATTTCAGGTGTCACAGAAGGCATTATAATAACATTAAGGTTATTTTTTGCCAGACATTTTTCCTTTTTTTAACTCTGGATTAATGTTGAACTCGGAGCAAATAGACAAATCGCAGATACGTTGTATAAAGCGTTGTGCTTACAAAGCAAACATTTGCTCAGGGCCCCTATAAAACAGGCTTTACATTCCCAGCATGTGTATTATAGATTATCTGGGTGTCTGCAGGAAGGGCAGTAGCTCTGTAAATGACTACACAGGTGCAGGATGGAAATTCCTATACAGCTGATAAGATTGTTACCAGGGGCGGACTGACCATTTGGAAACTCGGGCACTGTCCGAGGGCCCGGGGTCAGTAGGGGGCCCCATGAGATGCCCCTGGTACCTTTTTAATAGGCTTTTTTGAGTTTGGGCAAGGACACAGGGGCCCCATGATCCCCTATTGCCCGGGGGCCCCAAGAGTTGTCAGTCCGCCCCTGATTGTTACATTGCAGTTTGTGGTGTACAGCAGAATTTCCCATTTTTTTTTTCAATCAGGATAACATTTAGGAAAATATTGCTTAATGGTCAGTGCTAGGTAAAAGGACGATAAAAAAACATGAGCAAATGAATGCTGAAACTCCTGCGCTGGACGATGAGCTCCACAATGTCAGTAACCCCAAATGGAGTACTTTTGGGAATGCAAGCCTTGCTGCCCTCAACCGGACCAGGGAAATCCAATGGAGCTGTGTGCAAAGAAACAAACAGAGGGCGCACGGGCCTAGCGCATTACCTTCTTAAAATGAGATTTATTGAATAAAAGTAGTATACTCACAAACGAAAAAAATCAAAGGCACATCACAAAAAAGACAGCATGGTCCAATCTCCCTACATGGTGGCTGTTGGGGGACTGTATGCCTCCAAATTACTGACACATTTCGAGGCACAACCTCTTCCTCAGAGCCCAGAGGGTTCTGCCTCGAAACGCGTCAGTCATTTGGAGGCCTACAGTCCCCCAACAGCCACCATGTAGGGAGATTGGACCATGCTGTCTTTTTTTGTGATGTGCCTTTGATTTTATTCTTTTGTGAGTATACTACTTTTATTCAATATATCTCATTTTTAGAAGGTAATGCACTAGGCCCGTGTGCCCTCTGTTTGTTTCTTTGCATCTAGGTAAAACGACACTGTAATCACATTGGCATAGGAGTTTAAATGTATTACTTGGCTGACTTACATTTGTAACTTACATTTAAAAGATTTCTGCAGTCAAGAAATCATTTCTGCGTCCCCTTTTTTGCAAAAACATTTGGGGGTTGGCTTGTTGGCATTTTTCTCAGAATCTACGAGATGCTACAGCAAGGATTCTTGGGGTGATGTACTGCAGTTGCACTCTGATTCCAAATGTCACACTATGCGAATGTTTGCAAATAATTTGCAATTCACATTCCACCTTTTGTGATAAGATAACAAAAACTAGTTTTTGCTGCAAATTTTAATCCAGGGTTTTCCACTGCAGTATTTTTTTCTGTTGCTAGATATCCTTAGTCTGATGGCCAGCATTATTCTACCCACTTCCTCAGAGCCCAGGTCATCTTGGGAGTAATGAATGCTAAAGGCTTTGCTGGAACCTGTACTGCTACAAGACAGTGGAGGAAAGCTGGTCATACATGGATCGAAATTTGGCCAGTTAAGCAAGGATGGGTCAACTGTAGAACATACCTTGTACATAAACCTACATCAATTTCCTACACTGCCTTCATGGAGGACCAACAATGCAAATTTCCCCACTGTTGTGGTCTAGTTTTGTCTGTTATTAAAGTGGATCTGGTCCCCATGCAGGTTAATGTCATAACGTGCTAGCATGCACCGTTAGTGCCGGGACAAGGTCATCCAGAGACCAGGGCAACAGAGTCCCCCTTTACATCAGGTGTCCCTAACAGAGTCCCTCTTTACATCAGGTGTCCCCAACAGAGTCCCCCTTTACATCAGGTGTCCCCAACAGAGTCCCCCTTTACATCAGGTGTCCCCAACAGATTCCCTCTTCACGTCACATGTCCCCAGCAGAGCCCCCTTTTTCATCTAGTGTTCCAAACAGAGTCCCTCTTTACATCAAGTGTCGCTAACAGAGTCCCTTTTTTCATCAGAAGTCCCCAACAGAGTCTCCCTTTACTTCTGGTGTTCCCTATAGAGTCTCCCTTTACTTCTGGTGTTCCCTATAGAGTCTCCCTTTACATCAGGTGTCCTCGATAGAGTCACCCTTTACATCTGGTGTCCCCAATAGAGTCCCTGTTTACATCAGATGTCCCCAATAGAGTCCCTGTTTACATCGGATGTCCCCAATAGAGTTCCTCTTTACATCAGGTGTCCCCAATAGAATCCCCCTTTACATCAGTTGTCCCAGGGCTGTAGTTGTTGCACCCCTCCCCTTTCCCCTTCCCCCTTGTTCTAGGAGATCGGCACTCACAGCATTCCTTCCTCTCCCCGGTCATGTGACAAGTCACACGACAGGGAGAGAAAGGAAAAAGTACACAGTCCACACTCCTTCCTCAGCCGAACAGCACTGAGACTGAGGACAGTTCTCAGTCTTAGCTCCGGCTCTTTTTAACGCCCCATGCATGCTGGAGGGAAGAGAAAGCCAAATGCATGCACTACTTTATGAAACACATAGGAACCAGATCACATAGTATTATTGTATCATGCGATCTGATGCATGCAAACACAGTATGCAACCTGCGTTTGGAGTGTCAATAAATTAACACTGTCACCTGCTGCAATTCGCAACTGCAGTACGTTTTAAACATGGTGCGGGAAATGTGTATGAAGAGCAGATTTCCCGCACCACGTTCTGGTGTGAAGTGGCCCTGATATCACAGAGCGATATTATTTTCAGTGTAAAAAGAGATAAATTTAGCCACCCAGAAGCCCCGATCACCGCACGGTGTGACCTGTTAACAGTGAAAATATCAACTGATATACACAGCTTCATGTACATTCCACAAGAGAAAGTCAGAGGTAGACACGTGATGGGAATATTAAAACATTCTACCAGATTACACACGTTCTAGAGCGGTGTGGCATTCATGGCAGTGGCTGATGTCTTCTTCACCCAAGGCCATTGGAGTTGAAGCGTGTTGGCTCTTGCATACACCAGCTTATTTGTTTATCCAGATTGTGTAATGAAAATTCTTTCTGCCATCCAAAATATGACTCAATGGGTGGAATTAATCACTGTTTACCAGGTGAAGTTCAGGGGCTTCAGGATATTTCATTTCAGTCACCTATCCCCTTTCCATTCTTGTTAATAAATATGGATGAAATTAAAGAGACCCTGTCACTGGACAATACATTTCGACTAAAGCCTTCCCATAAGAATATTTGTGTATTTAAAGAGGAATTCCGGGTATGGATATTGCTTGAACCAATGTAACTATGTATATACCATATCTGGCTGATGCCCCTGGAAGCTGGAAATCACTCCAGGAGACACCGCTACTCCAGTGACCTCCACTTGCCTCTGGGTCCTGTGCCGACCAACTGCCCCGCTGCATTCTAAATACAGGAGGTCTTTATCAATATAAGGTGTGGAGGTGCTCCCCATGCCAGTGAGTGAATGGGTACTTGGTGAGCTCTCTCAACAGTGAATAATGGAGAAAAAGTGTCAGGGCTCATAATAGATTTAAGCCAATTTTTCCACAAAGCGCTCAGGTTCCCCCCTCTACACCTGCAGGAAACCTTACTGTAATTATTTAATTTTGCAGAATGTACCATGAGACCCTGTTGCATGGTTAGGACCCCAGCAATCAAGGGGTTAACTGCTGTATCCTCCACATTGCTAATCTGTAGACATTAAAGCAGAGTAACCCCCAAAAGTGGAAGCTCTGCTTTTCTGCTTCCTCCCTCCCCCTCTGCTCCCACATTTGGCACCTTTTGGGGAGGGGGGGGGTTCACAGGTACCCACTCCCACATCTGGCTGAGTTCTCCATGGTGAACAGAGCCCATAAGTTCAACACCCCCCGCAGCCCTCTGGGACACTTCCAAGGTCTCAGAGGACCATGGCCCATTCACAAAGCACATATGCAGTAGGAAACTGGCGGTAAAGACTTCACTATCGGTTTCCCTTAGTCAAGATGGCGGCGCCAACAAATGACAGCTGACTGAAGAATCGGCTCGGGGTAAGGACACTGCTGGATGCATAGACAGGTAAGTGCTCTACTATTAAAAATCAGCAACTACAGTATTTGTAGCTGCTGACATTAATTTTTTTTTTTTATTGGAGGTAGCGGGGGCCGGATCTCCGCTTTAAATACAGTAGGTCAGCTGCTTGTCACGGACGCCATTAATAGAATGCTTTGCATTTTATGAATGAATGCAAAGGGTTCTCTAATTGGACAAGGGAGGAGAGACAGGGGGTCAGTGTTGTCAACCTCCAAAATGAAATTTACTGACAGGAGGCCCAAAATGTACATACAGCCCCAATGATATTTTTTTCCTGACAAAAATCCTGAAATTTACTGACAGCCACTTTTTTTACTGACACTTAAAAAAAGTACATGAAATGGTCGCTTTAAGTGCAGAACAGTGTTAATATCAATATTTAAGCTATCAATATACACAGTAGCTACTGCTATTATCAATATGTTTAAGTTAAAAGAAAAGTCAAAAACCATATTTCTCCATTTCCATGAAGGTCAGGTTAAAATAACCCAGCAGTTTTGTCACCTTCATCCAGCTGGAGAGATTTCCCTTCAATTTCAGTCCCATAAACAATTAGCCACCAACACAGAAATTGAGGGGAAATCCCAGGTAGCCACCAGGATCAATAGAATAGATGTCCCCTCTATTTCTGTTCTGAATTTAGTGGAATAGTAAACAGAGCAACTGGAGGGTGAATCTCGCCAGCTGGAGCACAGAAACATCAATAAAAACCGACATAGCAGTTACCTAATGCATTGTTAAAAATAAAACTTTGTTAATTGAGCTTGCAGTAGTTTTCACTGAAAGAGGCATCCCCATGTGAAGGTTTCCCCTCACCACCTGTTCCAGTGAACACTGCTGCAACAAACCACCTTCCACAGAGTGAATTCACTAAGATAAATAAGGGGGAACCTTTATATCAGTGCCCCCCTACCTTATTATATTCACTACCCCCTTACATCAGTGATCAACCCCCCCCCCCCTCAAACTGGCCTCTGACCTCCTCTCAGGTTCATGGTGCAGGGCTTAGACAGTCTTCTCTAGGCTCCTGCTTGGCGGCTCTGTTTTCATCCTATATCCTCCTTTCCACTGTCCACACGTCTGATTCCTCCCGTGACCCCCGTTTCTAGCGGTGCTCCTACTCTTGACTCCTCTCCAGGCTCCCCCTCAGAGACTGCAGACATGATGCAAGATAAGAGATGGTCAGAGATTGCAGACATTATACAAGAGATGGTCAGAGACTGCAGACATGATGCAAGAGATGGTTTGAGACTATGGACATTGTACAGGAGATGGTTAGGCTGCTGACTTGGTACAGGAGATGGTTAGAGGCTGTGGACATCATACAGGAGATGGTTAGAGGCTGTGGATATGGTACGGGAGATGGTTAGAGGCTGTGGACATGGTACAGAAGAGAGGTTAGCGGCTGTGGACATGATACAGGAGATGGATAGAGGCTGTGGACATGGCACGGGAGATGGTTATAGGCTGTGGACATGGTACGGGAGATGGTTATAGGCTGTGGACATGGTACAGAAGAGAGGTTAGCGGCTGTGGACATGATACAGGAGATGGTTAGAGACTGTGGACATGGTACGGGAGATGGTTAGAGGCTGTGGACATGGTACGGGAGATGGTTAGAGGCTGTGGACATGGTACAGGAGATGGTTAGAGGCTGTGGACATGGTACGGGAGATGGTTAGAGGCTGTGGACATTCACTGAGAAAATGCAAAACATGGGACTACAAATCCCAGCATAGCAGGCTCCCATTTCTCAGTTCCTGATACCCCCACTCCCTGCTGTACACTGCCAACACTCTGCCCCTCCCCACTCTCCCCTTAGTGTCCCTGTGGGATCCGCCCACCTCTGAGCCAGACTCCCAGTTTGTTGTCAGCACGGCTGAACCTGGTAGGTGGAGCACTAGGAAGTGCAGCAAGTCTGGAAGAGGAAGTTACACCCTCCTCCTCTGAATCCCAGGAACTGCATATGCACAAGATTGGTTGCTAGGACACCAGGCGGGCCTAGCAACCAGTAGTTTTGACAGGTGGGTAGCAGCGACAGGACTTGGGAGTGTAAACTGCCATAGAGACTAGAGATGAGCGAATTATTCAAAAATTCGATTCGGCTGATTCGCCGAATTCGCGGAATAAATTCGATTCGAGGCGAATATATTCGCTGCGAATTTAACGTGTAAAAAGGGTGTTTCTAGGCTTCAGAGAGCCTTTATATTAGTGCAGAACACTGTACCTTTAATTTAAATGCCCTTGGAGTCTGCTGGGGAAGAGAAATAATACTGTCAATCAGTATGACATGCAGATGAGTGCCGTCGATCTTAGAATCACCACACACTTCACTCATTTGGGCAGTCACGGGGCCAAAACCAGAGTGTGGAGCCACAGTGTGGCGGTGGAGGCAGCAGCAATGGGAGGCCATACAGCACCCTATGACAAAATGGAACCCACCAGCAGTGTGAGGAGACCTGAAAGTGGCACATGGCAGAGTGTGGCGATGGAGACAGCAGCAATGGGAGGCCGTACAGGGACCCATGACACACTCTGGACCTGGCAGCAGCATGAGGAGGCGGTACAGGGGCCCATGACAGATTACGGGCCTGGCAGCAGCATGAGGAGTCGGTACGGGGGCCCATGGCAGATTACGGGCCTGGCAGCAGCATGAGGAGGCGGTACAGGGGCCCATGGCAGAGTGGCGGAGCGTAAGCAGCTAAAATTGAAGGCCATACAGAGGCCTATGTTAAAAAGTCCCCCCAGCAGCAGCGTGGGGAGACGACTATCAAGAGTCCAATGGCAGAGTGGCGGAGCAGAAGCAGCTTCAATTGAAGGCCATACACAGGCCTAGGTTTAAAAGTCCCTCACAGTTAATTCCAATAACGAACTCTACTCCTCCGTGCAATCTACTTACGAGACCCTGGGCAGGTCTGGGTCCAATTTGTGGTAGAGACTGGTTTTGTTCAGCCATGCTTGAGCGAGTAATAACAGGTCTGTGCTGCCCTTTGGTGTCTGGCTTAATGCGCACAACACTGAACGTCCCAGCGTTTGTCAACGATTTGCCGTTAAGTGATGCAAACCCGCTGAACCACGTTCATGAGGAGCCGGTACAGGGGGCCATGAATCAGTATGGACCTGGCAGCAGCGTGAGCAGACGACAGAGGCACATGGCGCAGGGTGGCGGTGTAGGCAGCATTATTCTGAAGCCATACACAGGCCTAGGTTAAAAAGCGGAAGCCGTCAGCAGCGTGAGCAGACGACAGAGACACATGGCGCAGGGTGGCGGTGGATGCAGCAGTATTCGGAAGCCAAACACAGGCATCGGTTAAAAAGCGGAAGCCGTCAGCAGCGTGAGCAGACGACAGAGGCACATGGCGCAGGGTGGCGGTGGAGGCAGCAGCAATGGAAGGCCATACAGCACCCTATCACAAAATGGAACCCACCAACAGTGTAAAGAAACCTGAAAGTGGCACATGGCAGAGTCTGGCGATGAAGTCAGCAGCAATGGGAGGCCGTACAGGGACCCATGACACACTCTGGACCTGGCAGCAGCAAGAGGAGGCGGTACAGGGGCCCATGGCAGAGTGGCGAAGCGTAAGCATCTTAAATTGAAGGCCATACAGAGGCCTATGTTAAAAATAATAACATGTTTGGGGCATGATTCATGGCGGATTTAGTCAGTTGTGTCAGGAACTGGTGGTTTGAAATCCAGACTAATCCACGCCTGATTCATTTTCACAAACGTGAGTCTCTCCACACTTTGGGTGGACAGTCGTGTCCTCCACGGAGTTACAATACCTCCTGCCGCACTAAATACGCGCTCCGATGCCACGCTACTGGCCGGGCATGACAGCCTTTCAAGGGCAAATTCAGCTAGTTGGGGCCAAAGGTCAAGTTTCGTTGCCCAGTAGTCAAGGGGATTGTCTACCTCGGTTGGCAGGGTGCTGTCCAAGTAGGCCCGAGCCTGTTGTTTGAGGTCCTGCTCCAGGTCCACCTGATGCTGCTGCTGCTGCGGCTGGTTAGTAGTTTCCTCACTGCGCTGGTGAAGAAAGCTACTCATCATCGACTGCAGACTGAGGCAGCCGCTGCTGGTGGAGCTGCCACTGCTCCTACCACCCCACCCCTCCCCTGCTGACATGGCAGCGGAACGCGAGCGCACAGGGCCCACAGTGTCTGAGGATGGACGTTGGCGCAGAAAGGCAGAGACCAACTGACTACCTAGGTGGTTTTTATAGTACTTTATTTTGGCCTCCCTCTCAGCAGGTGTGAAAAAGGCCACCATTTTTGAACGGTAGCGAGGGTCCAACAAGGTGGACAGCCAAAAGTCATCCCTCTGTCTGATGGTTATTATTCGGCTGTCGCTACGCAAGCAACCGAGCATGCTATGGGCCATTTGTGCCAAGGAATGCGAGGGACTCCCTGCCTCCATCTCCACAGCATACTGCCACGGTGCGTCTGGGTCCTCTGTCTCCTCCTCCTCTACCAGATGCTCCTGCTCCTCCACTCCTGTCCGCTGAGTGGAAAAACCACCCATTTCACTCAATAATTCCTGAGCACCAATGTCCTCCTCTACCTCCTCCTCTTCTTCCTGTCCTGCCCCCACAGGGGTCATGTGGCGTTGAGATCTGTGCGCCACGTCTACCGCACCCTGACCAGCCATTGTTAACAGCATTTGTTCCAAGACGTCCAACAGAGGAATGACGTCGTTCATCCCATAGTCCTGCCGACTCACGAATAGCGTGGCCTCCTCAAAGGGCCTGAGCAAGCGGCAGGTGTCACGCATGAGCTGCCAATGGCTGACATCTAAGTTACACAGGCGAGTACCTTTATCCGCTTGTAACATCAGGAAATCGGTGATGGCCTTTCGCTGTTCGTAAAGGCGGTCTAACATATGTAGGGTTGAATTCCACCTTGTTGCAACGTCGCAGATCAGGCGATGCTGTGGAATTCCGTTCTGCCGCTGCAGCTCAAGGAGGGTGTGCTTTGCGGTGTAGGAATGGCTGAAATGCATGCAAAGTTTACGTGACATTTTAAGGATGTCTTGCAGTGGGATGGTGGATTTTAGGAACCGCTTGACAACCAGATTGAACACGTGAGCCATACATGGCGCATGGCACAACCTTCCTTGACGCAGAGCAGACACCATGTTCTTTCCGTTGTCGGTCAACATGGTTCCGATTTTCAGTTTGCGCGGAGACAGCCATCTGTCGATTTCTCTGTTCATTACACTCAGAAGTTCCTCCCCTCTGTGACTACGTTCGCCAAGGCATACCAGGTGCAGCACAGCGTTACACCGTTGCGCCCTGCACATGTGATATGCCGGTCGGGTAATGGGACTTGGCACGGGGGTGGCGGCTGAGGACACGGCGGAAGAAGAGGTGGTAGAGGCGGACATCTTTGCTGGACCAAGGACGTGCAAACGTGGAGGCAAAAGTGGCGTGACCTGTCCAAGTTGCTGGTGCGGCTGTGCCGACACCACGTTCGCCCAGTGGGCCGTAAATGACATGTACTGTCCCTGACCGTAGTTACAGCTCCACACGTTGGCGCTGCCGTGCACTTTGGCAGAGACCGACATGCTCAAAGACTGGCCCACCATCTCTTCTACATGTGAATGCAGGGCTGGCACTGCCTTTTTGGCGAAGAAATGCCGGCTTGGCACTCTCCACCGCGGCTCGGCACAAGCCATCATTTCTCGGAAAGGTGCTGAGTCCACCACTTGGAAAGGGAGGGACTGCAGCACCAGCAACTTGGACAGGAGGACGTTCAGCTTCTGCACCGTCGGGTGCGTGCTCGCAAACTGTTGTCTCTTGGAAACGGATTCCAAGAAAGACTGCTGACGGAATCCGTGAAGAGGAGTAGCAGGAGAAGGAGCATCTGAACGAGCGGAAGATGCCAACGAGCGACAACTCCCCTCAGCAGAGGTGTTGGAGCCTTGACTGGCTGATAGAGGGCGATTGATGTCGGGTGACGGAGCAAGTAACGGAGCGGGTGATGGAGCGGGGGCTGGGCAGGCAGAACCGCCGTATCTTTATCACGGTTTTCCCAGGCCACCGAATGGCGACGCTGCATATGCTGACGCAACGCTGTAGTCCCAACATGGGCCCCCTGGCCACGCTTGACTTTCTGGCCACATAGTCGACATACGGCTACGTTTACTTCCTCGGGCGGCTTGACGAAAAATTGCCACACCGCCGAGTAGGAAACTTTGCCCCCCGCTACTCCTCACTGGCTGACTGCTACTTCCTCCGTGCACACCGGCACCACTACTGGCCGTGGTGGTAGGCTGCAGTGGAGCTGGTGCTCTACTCCGTGGCCGTTTGCCTCCACTGACACTGCTGTGACCCTGCTGCCTCCTGGGCAACCCACCGACTGTTTTGCTCGCTGGCAAGCTGGCACCCTCTTCTCCTGATGATGCGGAAGCAATAGCCTGATGACGACGAGGCTGCCAAGTGCGATCAGCCTCATCATCATCAATTAGGGTCTCCGCGTCACTACTAGCCCCCTCGGCTGCGTGTGGGTCAGGAGACAGACCTGTCTCTAGACCGGCTACTGAGCCACTCTCCTCGCCAGTACTTCTTCGCCTGGCTGCTGAAGAGGCGGATGTCTCCCCCCGTTCCTGACCGCCCTCTGTTAGCTCTTCCTCACTGTACAGTGGGGCTGAGCCCACAGCATGCGATACTTCGCTTGGTGAGGGAACACCAAAGGACAGGGGCAGGTAGAGGACACGTGATTTCAGTGGGCTTGCTCCCGGGCCATGCCAACTAACGGTTGTGTCTGACGTACCCACCGACCGTTGGCTGTAGGTGTCAGAGGTGACCTGGGAAGAGGAAGACGACCGAGTCAACCAATCAATGACGGCAGGGTTGTCGGTGGAGACACGACCGCTGGATGACACCGGGAGCACTGGCCTCTGGCTGCGACTAGTGCTGCCTCGACCCCTTCCTCTGCTGCCACGTCTGCTCGCTCCTGAAACATTGCCTCCTCTGCCACTCCTCTGCGTGTTGTCTGACATACTCTTTAATTCAATAGTGGTTGTGAAGCAGAAAGTAACGATTCTGTGTCCCTGAGTAACAATTCTGTGTCCCCGAGTAACGATTCTGTGTCCCTGAGTAACAATTCTGTGTCCCCGAGTAATGATTCTGTGTCCCCGAGTAACGATTCTGTGTCCCTGAGTAACAATTCTGTGTCCCTGAGTAACGATTCTGTGTCCCCGAGTAACAATTCTGTGTCCCTGAGTAACGATTCTGTGTCCCTGAGTAACGATTCTGTGTCCCTCAGTAACAATTCTGTGTCCCTGAGTAACGATTCTGTGTCCCTCAGTAACGATTCTGTGTCCCTGAGTAACGATTCTGTGTCCCTGAGTAACGATTCTGTGTCCCTGAGTAACGATTCTGTGTCCCTGAGTAACGATTCTGTGTCCCTCAGTAACGATTCTGTGTCCCTGAGTAACGATTCTGTGTCCCTTAGTAACGATTCTGTGTCCCTGAGTAACGATTCTGTGTCCCTGAGTAACGATTCTGTGTCCCTGAGTAACGATTCTGTGTCCCTGAGTAACGATTCTGTGTCCCTCAGTAACGATTCTGTGTCCCTCAGTAACGATTCTGTGTCCCTGAGTAACGATTCTGTGTCCCTGAGTAACGATTCTGTGTCCCTCAGTAACGATTCTGTGTCCCTGAGTAACAATTCTGTGTCCCTGAGTAACGATTCTGTGTCCCTGAGTAACAATTCTGTGTCCCTGAGTAACGATTCTGTGTCCCTGAGTAACAATTCTGTGTCCCTGAGTAACGATTCTGTGTCCCTGAGTAACAATTCTGTGTCCCTGAGTAACAATTCTGTGTCTGTCCCTGAGTAACGATTCTGTGTCCCTGAGTAACGATTCTGTGTCCCTGAGTAACGATTCTGTGTCCCTGAGTAACGATTCTGTGTCCCTGAGTAACGATTCTGTGTCCCTCAGTAACGATTCTGTGTCCCTCAGTAACGATTCTGTGTCCCTGAGTAACAATTCTGTGTCCCTGAGTAACAATTCTGTGTCCCTGAGTAACAATTCTGTGTGCCTGAGTAACAATTCTGTGTCCCTCAGTAACGATTCTGTGTCCCTCAGTAACAATTCTGTGTCCCTGAGTAACAATTCTGTGTCCCTCAGTAACGATTCTGTGTCCCTGAGTAACAATTCTGTGTCCCTCAGTAACGATTCTGTGTCCCTCAGTAACGATTCTGTGTCCCTGAGTAACGATTCTGTGTCCCTGAGTAACGATTCTGTGTCGCTGAGTAACGATTCGGTGTCCCTGAGTAACGATTCTGAGTCCCTCAGTAACGATTCTGTGTCCCTGAGTAACGATTCAGTGTCCCTGAGTAACGATTCTGTGTCCCTGAGTAACGATTCTGTGTCCCTGAGTAATGATTCTGTGTCCCTGAGTAACGATTCTGTGTCCCTGAGTAACGATTCTGTGTCCCTGAGTAACGATTCTGTGTCCCTGAGTAACGATTCTGTGTCCCTCAGTAACGATTCTGTGTCCCTGAGTAACGATTCTGTGTCCCTGAGTAACGATTCTGTGTCCCCGAGTAACGATTCTGTGTCCCCGAGTAACGATTCTGTGTCCCTGAGTAACGATTCTGTGTCCCTGAGTAACAATTCTGTGTCTGTCCCTGAGTAACGATTCTGTGTCTGTCCCTGAGTAACGATTCTGTGTCTCTGAATAACGATTCTGTGTCCCTGAGTAACGATTCTGTGTCCCTGAGTAACGATTCTGTGGCCCTAAAGTCTCTGTGGCCCTAACTCTGTCCCTAATACAGACAGGTCTGTCTCTCTTGAATGACCGGAGGCTAATGGAGAATTCTAAGATGGCCGCAATTTATAGCTCCACCATTACACAGTGCTGGCTGGCTGGCTGCTGATTGGCTAATGCAATCACATGTCATGAATGAATGCATTATGGGTCAGCGCGCCTTGTCTGCGCGCCTTCCCAGAGATCCCCGCTCCGTCGCCACACATGTCGCCGCCATTTTTGGGAAAATTCGATTCGTGCATCCGAAGTTTGCTAATTTTCGGATTCGGCGCAAATCGAATTTTTCCTGATCTTCGAAACGAATTCCACTTCGCCATGTTCGATTCGCTCATCTCTAATAGAAACCACAGGGGGGAAGCCAGCATCAGTTTTTTTACAGACAATTTTGTCCCATTTATGGACTTTTATGGACAGGATAGATAAGGGTTTTTTTTTTTTTGCAAACTGTCCACACAATTACAGACTGCTGGTAATCCTGATTCCATGTCACATATGCCAGGAGACTGCAGGAGTGGGGACTGAAAGCAGCAGGTCAGGGGAGCTGGGATCTTTGGAGGCTGGCAAACTGCAGAAGGCAGCCCGGCTTCCGATGACTGAGGAGAACCAAGATGGCGGCACAGGTCCCAGGCTGCTGCACCTGATCAGCAGATTACAACAGGGCAATGCTGGATCCACTGGACATAAGTGTCTAAATGGAGGACAAGCCTGGATAACAGGTAAGTGGGAATTACAATAACAAAAAAAATTACAAAGTAGTGAATGAAGTTCCTCTTTAAGGACTGGTTCACACCATTTTATTGATTGATTATTTATTGATTTTATTTTCATGATTGACAATGTGTTCACCATGATTCAAATGCCTACCTTTTTATGATCTAACTGATCTTAAAAAAAACATTTGCATCCACTATTCATAGTGAATATTTACTCCGCATAGGATTCATAATATGCCGTCTTTTTTGGCAGATCTGCTCTTGGCAGCTGCTAACCTTTTCTTATAAGCTTTTTGGTTTAGAATCCACACCTCAATTATGGTGAGTCGGGGAAATGCTTTTTGATGGGTGGGTACACCCAGGGGCGGACTGACAACTCATGGGGCCCCCGGGCAATAGGGGATCATGGGGCCCCTGTGTCCTTGCCCAAACTCAAAAAAGCCTATGAAAAAGGTACCAGGGCCATCTAATGGGGCCCCCTACTGACCCCGGGCACACCCCTAACTTATGGTACCTTTTCTTTTTGTTTAAGGACTGGTTCACACCATGCCCACATCTGAATCGCACAGGAACATGCTGTGAGTTCCTGTGCAATTGCCATGCGGTTCTGTGCAGTGCAATTTCTTCCCGTTCATTTTGAATGACCTGAAATTGCACTGCATCAAAAGTAGTGCATGCGCTACTTTTTAAAACACACTGTAAATGGATCGTACCATAAAAAAGTACCATGTGACTAGGTGCGGGCAAATGCACTGCGTCTGCAACCCGTGTTTGGGGTGTCATTAACTTTTTATTGACTCTCACTGCAGATTGTGCGTTCTGCATGCGTTTTGAATTGCTCAGGAACGCACAGCGCATTCCTTAGCGATTTAGATGGGGGCACGGTGTGAACTGGCCCTAAGAAATGACAACTATCCCCAACTTGTGTGAATATTGACAGTGCTACAATGTCCTAGAAAGTGTAACATTTGCTTACCAAACATTCTTAGGTCATCATTTGTGGCGCTGTACTGTATTCTTTAGTCATGAATCATCACAGGTAAGACGCAGAACTATAACAAGGAATAATGACAGCCTTACACACTAATGAGCTGTGAAGCATATAAAATGTTTAAAGTTTTAGAACCCAGGCACACAGAGAGGAGAGTGTGAAATTTCCCACCTTCAGTGTCATTTGTATCCTACAGAAGCCCACCAGGTGTCTCAGATCTCCTCCCACACTGATCACACCACAGACCAGTACAGCTGACAGCAAATGGATAACATTCCTGCAGCCTACCATATCCAGACATTTTGTTTTTCAAATACAGCAACCCCTGTGAAGCTTTTATCAACTTCTATGTCCCAGCTGTCAGTGACCATAGTCATTGAGATAGGAAGTAATAGGAAGTTAAACATTTTAAGGTTGTCACCAAAACAAGAAAAGAGGGGAAATCTTTTGATGGGGACACTGATTCCATTGATAACTATGTAAAAGGGGTTTTCCCTTTGTAGACCTCTTACTTTCTGAAGATAATGGAAACGGAAATCTCACCAATGGGACATGGACAGAAAACACTAAAATATTGAGGGTTTTAACCCCTCCTTAACCACTTCCAGTCCGGACACTTTTACCTCCTTCCTGTGCAGGCCAATTTTTAGTTTTCAGTGCTTTTACACTTTGAATGACAATTGCTCGGTCATGCAACACTGTGCCCATTTGAATTTTTTAGCACTTTTTTACGACAGAAAAAACTTTATTTGGTGGTATTTAGTCACCACTGGGATTTTTATTTTTTTTTGCTATGTAAATGAAAAAGTCCAAAAATGTTGAAAAAAAGTGTTTTTCTTATAACATTTTGCAAATAAATAATCTTTCTTCATAAATCTTGGCCAAGATTTATTCAGTTATCTTTTTAGTTAAAAAAAATAACCCAAATTAGTTTATAACCAAAATTATAATTTTTCAAAAAATTTTTTTACATTTTTATTTTTTTTTATATTATTATTTGTTTTGTTTTGTTTTTTAAACATACTGTCACCCTAGCAGTACAATGTCACCATAGTGACACTGTACTACTTGTGGGGGGTGATGAAGATTGTTTTTTTTTACACTGATTGCTTTTACACCCATAAAGGCTGTAAAAGCAATCATTTCTCCTTCTCTCTGGCTGCATTCTTGCAGCCATTGAGAAATACTGTGAGAGTTGTGATTGGTCACAGCTTGTCACATGGTACAAGGCTGTTGTGAATAGCCTTGTACCATGTGATCTCTTTGATCATTCACAGATTTCACAAGTAGTAAGCAATGATGTCAGAAGTGACATCTTGCTTACTGCTATTCATGTGATCACTGATTGGCCAATCAGTGATCACATGATTGGGACCTCACAAAGGTCCCATACAGCAATAGATGTTCTGCTGTGTCCGGGAGGCAGGGAAGCTGGAGGACGTTTGTAAACGGCCACCCGCTTCTGCACTGCTCCCATCCAGCCGTTTATGTACATGGGCTGGGCGGGAAGTGGTTAAGCTGGCCATAGCAGTTTTTGTAGCTGCTGACTTTTAATTTTTTTGGTAGGAGCCTGCAGCTCCTCTTTAAGGGCCCATTCACAATGAGATTGCACTGAAAAGTGCGAGTTTGAACCCGTGGTTTCCCGTGAAGTACGATTTTGCAGTAGAAAAAGTAGTGCATTCAATACTTTTAAAAACATTCCACACCAAATTGCATGGTGCCCCAAACACACTGTGTTTGCAATTGCAGTACCATTAACTAGAGGCGTCCCTAGGGTTGAGTGTCACCCGGTGCGGTAACACCCCCATCCGACGATCCCCACAGAATGGATCGGATCTGCGGATTAAGCATAATGGATCAGACTCCGATCTATTATGCTCAATCCGCAGATCCGATCCATCCTGTGGGGATCGTTGGCTTTCTTTACAACTTGCCTTTTCTTGGAGCGGGTCCGGTGTCACCACGTATAAGTTGCATGCCAACGATTCCCGCAGGATTTTTTGCGCTATAAAAAAAAGGCTGACAATTTTGAGGAAAAAAAAACAATATTTTTGACTTTTTGCTATTAAACATGTCCAGTAAAAAAATTTAAAAAATCTAATTTCGGCATAAATTTAGGCCAAAATGTATTCTGCGACATATCTTTGCTAAAAAAAAATCCCAATACGTGTACATAAATTGGTTTACGTGAAAGTTATAGCGTTTACAAATGGCGGTATATATACTGGGATTTTTTAAAATTTTTGTTTATTTTTACTAGTAATGGCGTCGATCAGCGACTTATAATGGGACTGCGGCGGGTCATTCTGACACTGGAGGAAACTGATTTGGTGTCACTCATCTCCCCAGTGACACCAATACAGTGATCAGTGCTAATAAAAAGCACTGACACTGTGCTAATAGAACTGGGCAGGAAGGGGTTAACATATGGGGTGATCAAAGGGTAAACTGTGTGCTGGGAGTGTTTTACTATGGGGCTGTGTCTGTGTGCTTCACTGTGCGCAGCCATCCAAAGAAGTATGCCCCAGCTGACAGGAAGGAGAACTGTTAGTAAACAAAACAGTTTTCCTCCCCATGGAAGATCCTCGGTAATCACCAGTCCCTCACTGTGTTTACACCAGCCCCAAGTAAAACCATTTTTACTGTTTATGGACTAAATAATAACAATATGAAAATAAAGATCATTGTATAATAATAATACAATATAGAATATAAAGTAGTAAACAAATAACACAGAAAATCCACTTTTAAAGCTGAACTCTCATAAAAACTCTCATTTAAATATATTGTTCAGTAACCAGAGAAAATATAAATCCAGTTCGTGTGCACCAAATGCCTTCGCAAACCCAGATATTGCCTTGTAAAAGTAGCAGGGACATCATCACTGTGCTGCACATAGCTTGTACAGAGAGCAGAGCTGTGGGAGGGACCCAGTAGGCCTCGCCCTGTACAGGCTGCCTGCAGAAAACCATGTGGGGGGGGGGTTGGAGACAAGACCAGTCACCCTGCACATGGAAAGGGAGAAGCAAGGACCGGTCTTTATTACAGGAAGCTCCTGCACAGAGGTAAAGTCTCACACTGGATCACTGCACAGATCTGGTAGAAATTCACAAAGCACATCAAGATTCAAGGAAGAGTACACATTACATTATATCTAAAGCCAAAAGTCTTTTGTTTTTTTTTTTAGAAGGAGTAAAGAACGGTGAAAAATCCAAGCAGTATTTTGGTTTGTGTCCCATTGATGGGAGATTTCCCACCACCTCCTGTTTCATGGATACAACAGAAAATAAAAGGAAATCTCCTTTACCCCAGGTTCACATCTATGCGGGTGGTGCCGCTGTGGATCCGCACAAAAATATGTGCAGCCGCAGCACCCGCACAGAGGAATGCGGACCCGCTGGCGGGCGCCATTAATTCTAATGACACGCCGCCCGCACTGGAAATCAAAACCATGCTGGGGTTCCCATGCGGACTGCATCTTCCGAAGCAGTGCAGGAACTTCTCCCGTTTATCCCGTGGCATGGGAGTCCATTCAAAACCGCAAAACACGTCCCGCAGGAACGCGGAGATGTGAACCTAGCCTTAGGACTCATTCACACCATACATGTATGAAAACTGACTCACAGATCTCACTTGCAGAGACATCAGTTTTCATGGGCGCTTCAATGAGTTTTATACACGTTGCAGATTCCTGCGCAGAAAATAATCTGCACGGGATACTAGTGCTGGTGTGTGAACAGGACTCATAGAGAACAGCTGATTTCATTGTGCCCTATGCAGAAAAACTGACATCTCTGCACCTTGGTGTGAACAAGCCCTGAAGGCAGCTGTCACCTGAACTGGAGTCCCCACTGAAAGCTTTCTCTTCTGTTCATGTTCTGGTGTACAATTTGGGTTTGCCATCACTTCCATTCCAGATAAAAGAGGTCAGCAGGCCAAATAGAGGAGGTTTCATTTTCCCCATTCTCTCCATAGCTCTAAATAACAAAAAAGTTTGGGCTGTAAATAAACAAACCAAGTTGTTCACCCTAAAGATTGTGTTCTAATGCTCATTATTATATTATTATACAGGATTTATATAGCGCCAACAGTTTGCTCAGCACTTTACAATATAAACACGAATAACTGATTTCCACTATTGGCTGCCATATGTGTATTTATTGTGTGACTTTGGCCTCCATCATGCCTGGCTTCCCCTCTGAGCCAGCAAAGAGCTTCTGCACCTCTGCAGCACCAGTCAGTAGAGGTGAATGAATGGGCACTGCCCAGCGGCGTTCTATGAAATCAGCGGGCATGTGTGAGACCATCGGCCCCATTGCTTGTTTAAAACAAAAAATACAATAAAATGTGGTACGTTCGGTGCACTGGGGCAAAGAACGGGCATGGGTTTCAATGTGGCCGGGGTGCTGCTAGGATTGTAGAAGTCTGGGGAGAGAGCTTTGTCTGAGCCGACCTAACGGAAGAACGTCACTAGAATAGTCAGGGACTGCTTAACTACCAGCAACTGCTGGGACTAGAAACACTTCAGATGTATGTAATGTACAATATAGTGTATATAGTGCAGGACCCCCCCCCCCAAGTCTGCTAAATCCCCCCAATTCTGCACAAGCCCCTCCTCAGTCTGCACAAGTCCACCCCCCCCCTCTCATTCTGCAAAAGGTCTACCTTCAGTCTGCACAAGTCCCCCCCATCTAAGTCAGCGCCCCCCCCCCCATTCTGTTCAATCTGCACAAGTCCACCCCCCCTCTCAGTCTGCACATCCCCCCTCAATTTTCACATGTTCATGCCCCCTCTCATTCTGCCCCTCCCCCACTCAAACTGTTAGGAGCCTTAGATTGTAAGCTCCTTGAGGGCAGGGACTGATGGGAATGTACAATATATATGTAAAGTCAAGGCAAGCAGTGGCTACCACGGGCGGACTGACCATTTGGAAACTCTGGCACTGCCCGAGGGCCCGGGGTCAGTAGGGGGCCCCATGAGATGCCCCTGGTACCTTTTTCATAGGCTTTTTTGAGTTTGAGCAAGGACACAGGGGCCCCATGATCCCCTATTGCCCAGGGGCCCCATGAGTTGTCAGTCCGCCCCTGGTGCCTACATTTATTCAGCAGTCAAGGTCAGAGCAGAAAGCATAGGAGTGTAATTGGTAGTTAAAGCGGAGTTCGGGCCCCCACCACCTCCCATAAAAAAATTAAAAGTCAGCACCTACAAATACTGTGGCTGCTGACTTTTAATATAAGGACACTTACCTGTCCATGCATCCACCAGTGTCATCACACCAAGACGATACTTCAATTGGCTGTCGGGTGCTGGCACCGCCATCTAAACTAAGGGAAACCGGCGCCAGTTTCCTACTTTCATTCCTGCATCCGTGAAGCACGTTGCGCTTTGTGAATGGGCTGCAGTTCTCTGGGACCTTGAAAGTGTCCCAGAGAGCTACGGGTGTACGGCGAACTGAGCCTGAAGTGGGAGCGGGTACTTGTTAAAACCAGGTATCTGCTCCCCCCCCCTCCTCTCCCAAAAGGCACCAAATGTGGCAGCGGAGGGGGGAGGAGGCAGAAAAGCGAAGCTTCCACTTTTGGGTGGAACTCCGCTTTAAAGCCAAAGTAAAGTAGACAGCACAGGAGTGTGGTCAGTAGTCAAAAACCAAGTAAGGGTAGGCAACAGAAGAGTGTGGTCAGCAGTCAAAGCCTACATATGGGCCAGTAGTACAGGAGTGTGGTCAATAGTTAAAGCTAAACTCTACCTTTTAATATACACAAGTTAGTGAGGGACATAGTGTGTTTGGACCAAGCTGGCCCAAACAAACTATGTCCTTCACTAACCTGTGAGGCCCCTGGATGTGCGGTATAAACTGTATGTAGCTTTGGCTACATACAGCATATCGCACTGTGTTCCGGGTTCGAGCTGAAACTTCTAATCTCAATCCTGGAACACAGTAGAATCTATCACAGTGGTGCACAGCCATTCAGACAAAGTGAGGTATTCTATCAATGTATGCTGTATGTAGTCACAAGCTACATACAGTTTATACCACACATCCAGCGGCCTCACAGGTTAGTGAGGGACATAGTTTGTTTGGGCCAAGCTGTCCCAAATGCATTATCTAAAGTATATAAAAAAGTGGAGATCAGCTTTAAACCTTAGGCCAGGGCAGGCAGCACAAGGATGTAATCAGTAGTCAAAACCTAGGTCAGAGCAATCAGCACAGGAGAGTGTTTTGTAGTCAAACCAAGGCAGCAAAACACAGAAGTGTGCTTCATAGTCAAAGTTTATTTTAGGTTAGGCAACACAGGAGTATAGTGGGTATTAAAAGCCAAGGGAAGGACAGGAAGTTCAGAAGTATAGTGGGTGTTCAAAGCCAATGTCAGGACAGGCAGCACAGGAGTATAGTGGGTATTCAAAGCCAAAGTCAGGACAGGCAGCACAGAGGTATAGTGGGTATTCAAAGCCAAGGTAAGGACAGGCAGTTCAGAGGTATAGAGGGTGTTCAAAGCCAAGGTCAGGACAGGCAGCACAGGAGTATAGTGGGTATTCAAAGCCAAGGTCAGGACAGGCAGCACAGAGGTATAGTGGGTATTCAAAGCCAAGGTAAGGACAGGCAGCACAGGAGTATAGTGAGTATTCAAAGCCAAGGTCAGGACAGGAAGCACAGAAGTATAGTGGGTATTCAAGGCCAATGTCAGGACAGGCAGCACAGGAGTATAGTGGGTATTCAAAGCCAAAGTCAGGACAGGCAGCACAGAGGTATAGTGGGTATTCAAAGCCAAGGTAAGGACAGGCAGTTCAGAGGTATAGAGGGTGTTCAAAGCCAAGGTCAGGACAGGCAGCACAGGAGTATAGTGGGTATTCAAAGCCAAGGTCAGGACAGGCAGCACAGAGGTATAGTGGGTATTCAAAGCCAAGGTAAGGACAGGCAGTTCAGAGGTATAGAGGGTGTTCAAAGCCAAGGTCAGGACAGGCAGCACAGGAGTATAGTGGGTATTCAAAGCCAAGGTCAGGACAGGCAGCACAGAGGTATAGTGGGTATTCAAAGCCAAGGTAAGGACAGGCAGCACAGGAGTATAGTGGGTATTAAAAGCCAAGGGAAGGACAGGAAATTCAGAAGTATAGTGGGTGTTCAAAGCCAATGTCAGGACAGGCAGCACAGGAGTATAGTGGGTATTCAAAGCCAAAGTCAGGACAGGCAGCACAGAGGTATAGTGGGTATTCAAAGCCAAGGTAAGGACAGGCAGTTCAGAGGTATAGAGGGTGTTCAAAGCCAAGGTCAGGACAGGCAGCACAGGAGTATAGTGGGTATTCAAAGCCAAGGTCAGGACAGGCAGCACAGAGGTATAGTGGGTATTCAAAGCCAAGGTAAGGACAGGCAGCACAGGAGTATAGTGAGTATTCAAAGCCAAGGTCAGGACAGGAAGCACAGAAGTATAGTGGGTATTCAAGGCCAAGGTCAGGGCAGACAGCACAGAAGTATAGTGGGTATTCAAACCCAAGGTCAGGACAGACAGCACAGACGTATAGTGGGTATTCAAACCCAAGGTCAGGACAGACAGCACAGGAGTATAGTGGGTATTCAAAGCCAAGGTCAGGACAGGCAGCACAGAAGTATAGTGGATATTCAAAGCCAAGGTCAGGACAGACAGCACAGGAGTATAGTGGGTATTCAAAGCAGAGGTCAGGACAGGCAGCACAGAAGTATAGTGGGTATTCAAAGCCAAGGTCAGGACAGGCAGCACAGAAGTATAGTGGGTATTCAAAGCCAAAGAGAGGGCAGACAGCACAGGAGTATTCAAACTCAAGGTCAGGACAGATAGCACAGGAGTATAGTGGGTATTCAAAGCCAAGGTCAGGACAGACAGCACAGAAGTATAGTGGGCATTCAAAGCCAACCGATGGGGAGACAGCACAGGCATTCTAATAAAAACAACTGTGCAAACCCTGAAGAGTGTACACCAGGGGCGGACTGACAACTTATGGGGCCCCTGGGCAATAGGGGATCATGGGGCCCCTGTGTCCTCACCCACAATCAAACCACACCCAAAAAAGCCTATGAACGGTACCAGGGACATCTCATGGGGCCCCCTACTCACCCCGGGCCCTTGGGCAGTGTCCGAGTTCCCCAATGGTCAGTCTGCCCCTGGTGTACACTAATGGGTTTATTCTGTGGGATTGTGAAAAGAGTACGGATG
Organism: Staurois parvus; assembly: GCF_062004578.1. Classification (NCBI taxonomy): domain Eukaryota; kingdom Metazoa; phylum Chordata; class Amphibia; order Anura; family Ranidae; genus Staurois; species Staurois parvus. Next base: position 3,320,106 of record NW_028318153.1, read on the forward strand.
CATACTATGTAGTAAAGTAACCCAATAGATGAATCAAAAGATCAATGAAAACACTTCAGCTAACAAAACAGAAATGTTAATTTCATGAAAGTACCTTATAAAATGTTCAGCAGTTGGCAATTCATAATGGTATCCCTCTACTTTCCTCAGCAGTAAAACTCAATGACTGTTAGGAATGCTGTGTCCAGGCTCTGACACCCGTCACTAACCACACACAGCCACTTGGTGTGCAGCTACATGTGAACAGCATTGCTGCTGTCAGCCTGTCAATACTTTTCACAGGCTGACAGCTGCCACTATTCACATGCACTTGTCATTCCAGCTGCAAGAATCCACTGATTCTTGCCACTGGAATCCAGTGGCTAAACAGCCAAATAAAGAGGCTTTAATGCCTTTTGGTGCATGCTGAAGCACACTGATTTGTGTTTTGCAAGAATGTGGACAAAAAAACAGACCTGCGCTATTTAAAAAAACAAAACAAAAAAACAACAAACAAACAAACCACACACACTGCAGTGCTATGCACAGATGGAGACAGGCTCTACCTGCAATGCTGCCTTTGATGACGTGTTTAAACGCATTCTAACTTGCCTGTTAAAACCCAAATGTGTGAATAGGACCTTCTTTGTCATTTCTTGCCTTATCTTTGATATCTAAACGTTATAATGAATAGTCTCGAACATTAGCAGCAGGAAGCCACACAAATGTGTATTTCTGTTGTGCAACCTTTATTATAAAATATTATTAAACATGTTTATAGTGGGGTAAAAAAGCATACATACAGTATAATTTGATAAGAACACTTCAGAGCTGTGAGGATGGATGGAGGGCTAAATAAAGGAAGAATAAAAATAAACCTGTTCTGGAACAATATTGCACAAATAATAAAACAAATATATTAAACAATTCAACTGAGCTACAGAAAAAAAGAAGCCACAGGAGCCTAGAATAGGATAAAAACGTTACAGTGATATAAATAAATTTTCCCCATTCCCCCCAGCATGTAGAAGAATTGGGTCTAATACAATCCAAATCAAACGAATGGTCTGGCGATGCACGAAAAATAGACAGGCACTGCTTTTGGCAATGCAGGAAACCACAATGTACCAGACTGGATTAAAAATAGGTAAGTACACAAATCTTTCTCTCTTTCTTTCTTTTTATTCATTACAGGTACTTACTGTATATAGCGCTGTCAATCTGCGCAGTGCTTTACATATATATATTATACATTCACATTAGTCCCTAGCCCTCAAGGGGGTACAATCTAAGAGGAAACCCATGCAGGCACAGGGAGAATATGCAATCTCCAGGCAGGGGGCGTCATGATTGGGATTTGAACCAACAACCCTGGTACTGCCAGGTGGAAGTGCTAATCATTTAGCCACTGTGCTGCCCATACAGGTTAGGCAGGATAGGTGGTGGGGGTGGTGGGGCAGGGGCATTAAAAAAAAATTAGGCTTTTTCTCCACTTTAACAAGTCACTATGGACAGACCAATGATTAGTACAGTAGTTAGCCTGTCTGTCTTTCCACACTGAGGTTCTCAGTTGGAATCCCATCCAAGATGGTATCTGCATGGAGTTTGCATGTTCTCCCTGTGCTTGCATAGGTCTCCTCTGGGTACTCCGTTTTCCTACCACACTCCAAAACATGCTGGTAGGTCACTTGGCTCCTGTCTGGCCTTAGTATGTTTATGTTGAGTTAGGGACTTAAAGCAGAGCTCCACCCAAAAAGGGAAGTTCCACTTTAAGATTTCCTCCCGTCCCCTTTCCAAAATGGAACTTTTTTTGGGAGGGGAGGAGCAGGTACCTGATTTTGACAGGTACCCACTCCCACTCCTGCTCTAACTGCCTAGGCAATTGGAAATGGAGGTTCGCCTCCCCCCCCCCCCCGTCTGAGACATGGGACAGGTCTGGTATGGACCATTCACAATGCACAGTGCAGCTCGCACAGTAGGCACCCGGCTGTGAAGCTGCAAGCCATCATAGTCGGGTGCCCACAGCTGAGATGCTGGCACCAGGGACAGAAGATGGAGGGAAGGGAAGGCGCGGGTGAGGACATCGCTGGATCCTGGGACAGGTGAGTGGATGTTTATTAAAAGTCAGCAGCTACAATTTTTGTAGCTGCTGACTTTTATTAAATACAAAAATGTCTGGAGCTCCGCTTTAAGATTGTAAGTAGGGATGAACTGTTTATTTGGACCTGTGCTCGGGTCAGAAGCCAGCTCTCGTTCTTGGTCCAATGAGCTGTAGTCAGGGCATTCCATCCCCCCCAGCTGGTGTTACAAAGGGGAGAGAATGCTGGTGACACCATTGACTTACAGCAGATTCCAGCCATTTTTGTGTTTATTAAAAGTCAACAGCTAAAAGAACTGTAGCTGCTGACTTTTTATAAACACAGGGTCCCAGGATCCAGTGACCTGCTCACCCGTGCCGTCCCTTCGCCTCTTCCCGGAGCCGGCATCTCAGCTGTGAGCACCAGGCAGTGAGAGCTTGCAGCTTCACAGCAGAGTTCCCACTGCGCATGCAAAAGTTGTGCTGTGCATCCTGATTGGTCCGGCAGTCCTCTGGGACCTGTGAAGGTTCACAGGAGATTGCGGGAGGAAGAAGGGGGACCAAACTTTGGGCTCCCTTCACCGTGGCAAACTGAGCCGGAAGTGGGAGCTGGTACCTGTCAAAACCAGGTATCCGCTCCCCCCCCCAAATGGTGCCAAATATGGCAGTGGAGAGGGGGAGGAGGCAAACAAGAGGAGCTTCCACTTTTGGGTGGAAGTCCTCTTTAAAGAGGAGTTCCACTCACTCTGTAAAAAAATAAGTCAGCAGCTACAAAAACTGTAGCTGCTGACTTTTAAAAAACAGCCACTTACCTGTCCCACGATCCCGTGGTGTGTCCCCCCGTAGCCCGTTTCACCGGCTGTCCTGTATTCCAGGCGCCGGCATCTTCAGTGTGGGCACCCAGCTGTGACAGCTTGCTTGTGACACGGCTGTGCATGCGCGAGTAGCGCTGCGATTCCTGAATGGCCCCATCGTATTCTGGGACCTGTCACGTGTCCCACAAGACTTCGGGGAGGGAGGGTAGGAGGACAACTTCCCATTCTGATCGCCTAGGCCAGTGATGGTGAACCTTTTTGAGCCCGAGTGCCCAAACTGCAACCCAAAACCAACTTATTTCTTTCAAAGTGCCAACACTGCAATGAAACCTGAATATCGAGCTTTTGGTTTAGAAAAAACAACTCGTACAGTAGTGCAAACTAATTAACAGTACAGGGATGACCAGAGACTGCGGACAGTACAGGGATGACCAGAGACTGCGGACACAGTACAGGGATGACCAGAGACTGCAGACACAGTACAGGGATGACCAGAGACTGCAGACACAGTACAGGGATGACCAGAGACTGCAGACACAGTACAGGGGATGACCAGAGACTGCAGACACAGTACAGGGATGACCAGAGACTGCAGACACAGTACAGGGATGACCAGAGACTGCGGACACAGTACAGGGATGACCAGAGACTGCGGACACAGTACAGGGATGACCAGAGACTGCGGACACAGTACAGGGATGACCAGAGACTGCGGACACAGTACAGGGATGACCAGAGACTGCAGACACAGTACAGGGATAACCAGAGACTGCAGACACAGTACAGGGATGACCAGAGACTGCGGACACAGTACAGGGATGACCAGAGACTGCGGACAGTACAGGGATGACCAGAGACTGCGGACAGTACAGGGATGACCAGAGACTGCGGACACAGTACAGGGATGACCAGAGACTGCGGACAGTACAGGGATGACCAGAGACTGCGGACAGTACAGGAGATGACCAGAGACTGCGGAAAGCACAGGGATGACCAGAGACTGCGGACAGCACAGGGATGACCAGAGACTGCAGACAGTACAGGGATGACCAGAGACTGCGGACAGTACAGGGATGACCAGAGACTGCGGACAGCACAGGGATGACCAGAGACTGCGGACAGCACAGGGATGACCAGAGACTACGGACAGTACAGATAACTGCTGACCTTTGGGGAGGGAGGGGGAGCGGGTACCTGAATTTGACAGGTACCCGCTCTTACTTCCGCAGAGTTTTTTTTTTATCTTACCTGTTCCTTTATCCAGCCGCGTGCTGTCTTCCCGGCTTCTGTAGTGTGGGCGCTCGTCGAACAGCCGGATGCCCAGTGCGCATGCGCGAGAAGCGCTGCGCTTTGTGATTGGTCCGGCGGCTTCTGGGATCTGTCATGTGTCCCAGGTACCGCCTTACCATTCACAAAGAGCACTGCTTCTTGCGCATGCGCACTTGGGACCCGGCTGTCACGCACACTACAGAAGCCGGGAAGACAGCGCGCCGCTGGATAGAGGGACAGGTACGGTCCCACTGCAGAGCTGTGCGGCCGGCCCGGTATTCTGACACGGCGGTGGTGGAAATACCGGACCGGCCGCTCTATATTTGCTCCATAAGACGCACTGACATTTTCCCCCCTTTTTTGGGGGAAAAAAAGTGAGTCTTATGGAGCGAAAAATACGGTATTCTCCTGGCGTGCCCACAGATAAGGCTCGGCGTGCCGGCTGTGGCACGCGTGCCACGGGTTCGCCATCACTGGCCTAGGCGATCGCAGCAGAAGTGGGAGCGGGAAACTGTCAAATTCGGATAACCGTTCCCCCCCCCCACTCCCCAAAGGTGCCAGTCCTTAATGGGGAGTGGGGGACCAATCTTTAAAGCATAACTTCCCCTTTTGAGTGGAAGTCCTCTTTAATATAGCCACATGGCCATGTTGGGTCAATGACACTGTCCTAATATGACATCATATTACATCAATGATGCCGTGAACATCCTTTCCCCCTTGTATATGTGCAGCTCTGGGATGGGAAATGCCCTGCTTGCAGCTGATTTGCTAGAAGCGGGCAACAACGACCACCTCCCTCTGGGATCAGACCAATCCTAAGCTCATTTCTATTCTTGAGCTCCCTGGGGGCGGGGACAGATGTGCATGTACAGTCTATCCACCTGTGGACAGCAACATACCTGTACGCCACTGGACTTCAAGCAGTCACCCCAGCACTGTTTTTTAGGGCCGGCAGTCATCTCTCTTGTAAAAGCAATCCTTGCCGCTGGATTGATTTTAAAAGCAGTGGGAACGTGTTCCCCCACCCACACTGTTTTTAGCTGCTTTCTCGGGCTCTCCCGTGCCACCGAGAGACCTGAGCGATCAGCTGGCACGTCCGCTGGCTGCCCGCACAGCCAAACAAAGCCAGGTTCCGCTTCAATCGGCTCTCTGCTATAGTAACCTGGAAGCAATGACCTGACATTACTTTTGGTTTAACTTAAAAGTCAACTTTGCCATTTTTAGGAAATTGAAAGCATTCAAAAACATCAATCTTAGTGTTCTAAATACTTTTAAGTGCAGAGGAGAGATTTGCTGTCCCCCAGATCCCTCCATAAAGAGTACCTGTCACATGTCTATTGCTGGCACAAGGATGTTTGCAATCCTTGTGACAGCAATATAAGTAACAGAAAAAATTAAAACAGTGTAAAAATAAAAGATATTAATAAAAAGAATTTAAAGTGCCCCCATCCCCCTGTGCTCACACGCAAAGGCAAACGTGTACGTTGGTCCCGCATACACGCAAACAGCGATCGTTCCACATATGTGAGGTATCTTTGCTAACATCAGATCACGGGCAGTAATTCTAGCACCAGACCTCCTCTGTCAATCTAAAGTGGTGACCTGTAAAGGCTTTTAAAGCATCGACTATGGATAGCAAAATGTGCGTTGACTGTTGCCGTTTCACAGGCATGCACATTTTGATATGTTTGATGTCTATTTACTCGGTGTAACATCATCTTTTATATCTTACAAAAATTGGGTCATGTATTGTGTTTTTTCACATTAAAATCGAAAAAGTGTATTTTTCCCAAAAATTGTGTTTGAAAAACCGTTGCCCAAACACAGCGTAACATAAAAAAATGTAAAACTCATCATTTTATTCTTTTATTGTCTGCTTTAAAAAAATGTTTGGGATTCTAACTAATTTTCTAGCAAAAAAATACTGATTGTTACATGTAAACAAAAGTGTCCACAAAAGACCTGGAGGTCAATGGTTAAGTAGAGCGCCGTGTACATTGCCGGCACTATATAAAATCCTGGCCAATGGCTGCAGACTCCTTCCATGTCAAATCCTAAAATCTAACAGGCTGACCAGTGATGCATGTCAACGCAGAAAGAGAATGCACGGTGACGCATGACAACGCAGAAAGAGGATGCACGGTGACGCATGACAACACAGAAAGAGGATGCACGGTGACGGATAACAGCGCAGAAAGAGGATGCACGGTGACGCATGACAACACAGAAAGAGGATGCACGGTGACGCATGACAACACAGAAACAGGATGCACGCTGACGGATAACAGCGCAGAAAGAGGATGCACGCTGACGCATGACAACGCAGAAAAAGGATGCACGCTGACGCATAACGCAGAAAGAGGATGCACGCCGACGCATGACAACGCAGAAAAAGGATGCACGCCGACGCATGACAACGCAGAAAGAGGATGCACGCCGACGCATGACAGTGCAGAAAAAGGATGCACGCCGACGCATGACAACGCAGAAAGAGGATGCACGCCGATGCATGACAACGCAGAAAAAGAATGCCCGCCGACGCATGACAACGCAGAAAAAGAATGCACGCCGACGCATAACAGCGCAGAAAGAGAATGCACGCCGACACATGACAACACAGAAAAAGGATGCACGCCGACGCATGACAACGCAGAAAGAGGATGCACGCCGACGCATGACAACGCAGAAAGAGGATGCACGCCGAAGCATGACAACGCAGAAAAAGGATGCACGCCGACGCATGACAACGCAGAAAGAGGATGCACGCCGACTCATGACAACGCAGAAAGAGAATGCACGCCGACGCATGACAACACAGAAAAAGGATGCACGCCGACGCATGACAACGCAGAAAGAGGATGCACGCCGACGCATGACAACGCAGAAAGAGGATGCACGCCGAAGCATGACAACGCAGAAAAAGGATGCAGGCCCTACGCATGACAACGCAGAAAAAGGATGCACGCCGACGCATGACAACGCAGAAAGAGGATGCACGCCGACGCATGACAACGCAGAAAGAGGATGCACGCCGACGCATGACAACGCAGAAAAAGGATGCACGCCGACGCATGACAGCGCAGAAAAAGGATGCACGCCGACGCATGACAACGCAGAAAAAGAATGCACGCCGACGCATGACAACGCAGAAAAAGAATGCACGACGACGCATGACAGCGCAGAAAGAGAATGCACGCCGACGCATGACAGCGCAGAAAAAGGATGCACGCCGACGCATGACAGCGCAGAAAGAGGATGCACGCCGACGCATGACAGCGCAGAAAGAGAATGCACGCCGACGCATGACAACGCAGAAAGAGGATGCACGCCGACGCATGACAACGCAGAAAGAGGATGCACGCCGACGCATGACAGCGCAGAAAGAGGATGCACGCCGACGGATGACAACGCAGAAAGAGGATGCACGCCGACGCATGACAGCGCAGAAAGAGGATGCACGCCGACGCATGACAGCGCAGAAAGAGGATGCACGCCGACGGATGACAGCCCAGAAAGAGGATGCACGCCGACGGATGACAGCGCAGAAAGAGAATGCACGCCGACGGATGACAGCGCATAAAGAGGATGCACGCCGACGCATGACAACGCAGAAAGAGGATGCACGCCGACGGATGACAACGCATAAAGAGGATGCACGCCGACGCATGACAACGCAGAAAGAGGATGCACGCTGATGTATGACAGCGCAGAAAGTGGATGCACGCCGACGCATGACAACGCAGAAAGAAGATGCACGCTGATGAATGACAACGCAGAAAGAGGATGCACGCCGACGGATGACAACGCATAAAGAGGATGCACGCCGACGCATGACAACGCACCTGCCTAATAATTGTCCTGTACAGACACATCTGAATGTGCCCCCTCCCCCTCTCTATTAGATTGTAAGCTCTTGTGTCCCAGTCCTGCTCTCAGTGTGGGGGGGGTGGTGTGCAGTCAGTCCTGTCTCCTCCTGCAGCAGGTCCCATGTCCCCCCCGTCCCCTCCTCCTCCTTTCCTTTGATTAATAAAGGAGAAGTAAGATCCCCAGTGGCCGCACATTCCGGGGATTCCAGCGATGTGATGTCAGGAGAGGGGACCATCCGTCTCTGTGTACACTCGCCCCTCCCCCGGCTCCTCCCCAACTTCACTAGCACAGGTTCAGCTCCCGCCTTCCTCCTCAGGCCCCTCCCCCGACTCCTCCCCCAGCTCTCCAGCCCAGGTTGTGTCCCTCCTCCTCCTTCTGCTCGTCTCCAGACAAACTTCCCAGCCCGGGATGATCGGAGCTCCGGGGGTGATCGCTGTGTGATGGGACCGGGGGGCCGGGAGTGAAGGCGGATCTCTGCGAGGAGGAGGGGAGCTCGGGGCTGATCGTTGTGTGTGGAGGGGGGTTACCGATCTCTGATCACCGGGATTGTAGCTGGATGTGCCGGGCTGAGCGCTGCTGCTGGGGAGCGGAGAGAGCCGGAGACACATGCAGGTGAGCGGCGAGGGGGGTGATATCCTCTATAATGGGGCCCCTAGTTATATCCGCCATATGGGGGTCCCTGGTGTCCCCTGTAACATCCTCTATAATGGGTCCCCAGTTATATCCGGCATATGGGGGTCCCCAGTGACATCCTCTATAATGGGTCCCTAGTTATATCCGGCATATGGGGGTCCCTGGTGTCCCCAGTGACATCCTCTATAATGGGGTCCCCAGTTATATCTGGCATATGGGGGTCCCTGGTGTCCCCAGTGACATCCTCTATAATGGAGTCCCCAGTTATATCCGGCATATGGGGGTCCCTGGTGTCCCCAGTGACTTCCTCTATAATGGGGTCCCCAGTTATATCTGGCATATGGGGGTCCCTGGTGTCCCCAGTGACATCCTCTATAATGGGGTCCCTAGTTATATCCGGCATATGGGGGTCCCTGGTGTCCCCAGTGACATCCTCTATAATGGGGTCCACAGTTATATCCGCCATATGGGGGTCCCTGGTGTCCCCTGTAACATCCTCTATAATGGGTCCCCAGTTATATCTGGCATATGGGGGTCCCCAGTGACATCCTCTATAATGGGTCCCTAGTTATATCCGGCATATGGGGGTCCTTGGTGTCCCCAGTGACATCCTCTATAATGGGGTCCCCAGTTATATCTGGCATATGGGGGTCCCTGGTGTCCCCAGTGACATCCTCTATAATGGGGTCCCTAGTTATATCTGGCATATGGGGGTCCCTGGTGTCCCCAGTGACATCCTCTATAATGGGGTCCACAGTTATATCCGCCATATGGGGGTCCCTGGTGTCCCCTGTAACATCCTCTATAATGGGTCCCCAGTTATATCTGGCATATGGGGGTCCCCAGTGACATCCTCTATAATGGGTCCGTAGTTCTATCTGGCATATGGGGGTCCCTGGTGTCCCCAGTGACATCCTCTATAATGGAGTCCCCAGTTATATCCGGCATATGGGGGTCCCTGGTGTCCTCAGTGACATCCTCTATAATGGGGTCCCCAGTTATATCTGGCATATGGGGGTCCCTGGTGTCCCCAGTGACATCCTCTATAATGGGGTCCCTAGTTATATCCGGCATATGGGGGTCCCTGGTGTCCCCAGTGACATCCTCTATAATGGGGTCCACAGTTATATCTGCCTAATGGGGGTCCCTGGTGTCCCCAGTGACATCCTCTGTAATCAGCCACTACTGACATGACTCTATAAGGGGGTCCCCACTAGTATCCTCCATAATGGGGGGTCCTAGTGATATCCTCTATAATGGGGTCCCCAGTGACATGACTCTATAAGGGGGTCCCCACTGGTATCCTCCATAATGGGTGTCCCAGTAACATTACTCCGAATGGGGGTCCGCAGTGACATTGCTTTACAATGGGGGTCCGCAGTGACATTGCTTTACAATGGGGTCCCCAGTGACATCGCACTGTAAGGAAGTTCCAGTGACATCCTCTATAATTGATTCCCAGTGACAATGCCCTATAATGGGGTCCTAGTGACATTGTTCCATAGGGGTGTCCCCAGTCAAATCACTGTATATGGGTCCCCCAGCGATTTCCTTCATAATGGGGTACCAAGTGACATAATCTATAAGGGGGTCCCAGTGACATTGCCCTATAAGGGTGTCCCTGTGACATTGTTCCATAGGGGTGTCCTCAGTGTCATCACTGTATATGGGTCCATCGGCGAGCTCCGTAAAGGGGTCCCAGTGACATTGTTCCGTAGGGGTGTCCCCAGTATCATCACTGTATATGGGTCCCCCAGCTATCGCCTCCATAATGGGGTCTCCAGTGACATCGCTTTATAAATGGGACCCCCGTCCGTGACGTCATCTATAATGAGGTCCCCAGTGACATCGCTCTGTAAAGGGGTCCCAGTGACATGACTCTATAATAGGGTCCCAGTGACATTGTTCCATAGGGGTCCCCCAGTGATCTTCCCTATAATATGGTCTCCAGTGCCATCCACTATAAAGGTTTCCCAGTGACATTGCTCCAAAAGGGGGGTCCCCAGTGACATTGCTCTACCTATAGATGGGGTTCTAGTATAATGGGGTCCCAGTGACATCCCTGTAAGGAGGCCCCAGTGACATTGTATAATGGGGTCCCAGTGACATTGCTGTATAATGGGGTCCCTGTGACATCACTTCATAGATGCAGTGCCTCGTCCTCGTGTATCTGTCTGTGCAGGAATCGGCAGTGCATTGTACAGTGTGGACCGTGGGATCATTCACTATTCCAATCTAAACCCCAGCAGAGAAATGTCATACATTGCAGCTTTCCAGTCCTCAGCCAGAAAACAAATGCAGCCGCCACATCTAAGAACATTTTCTGCCAGTACAGAAAAACACCCATTGATCCCGCCAGAAATCCGGTTTTCCTGTAACTTCCTGAACACTAAATTTACATTTTTATCAGCTTTCCCAGCTATCCTATGTGAACTACAGAACACCTCCCCTCTGTGTAATGGAGAGGGAGAGATCTTTTACTCAAATCAGTTGAGCAGCCTAGAGTGATCCTCCCACTAACACACTTCCTGTCCTAGGGTGACACCATTCATTGTACTATATCTATAGAAGAGCAGTGTTGTCACCCCAGGACAGGAAGTGTGTTACTGGGAGGATCACCAGGTGAAAATAAAGAAAACCAATGCCGACACCACATCTAAGGTCTGCTGCAATACATGACATTTCTGTTTTTGTGTTTAGATCCATTTTATTGCTTCATTGTTTGCATTGTGTATAAACAATCGCTAGTAGTGGCAAGATCGCACTAACCAGCATCACCGCCCGCTGGGCCCAACCCTATGCTGGCCACACACAGGACAACTCTCCAGGAACTCCAACCTCTGTCTGTCCAGCTGGAATCAAATTCCCAGAAATGGAAGATTAGTGCTTCTGATTGACTGCAAGAATGGAACTGAAACAAACACAAAATGTAATCTCTTGTGATGAAGTTGCCGCTGGTTTCTGGTTGGGATCATTTTTTTAATAATCTGTAATGAAGCCGTCAATTTATAGAACAAGATCCTTTCCTGGTCACCTGGAAGTTGTGACGTCTATGGCCAGGATACGAGGATATAGAAACCATCAACAAAGTTACTTGTAGGGAAAAGACTGAATTCAGATCTTGGAAGTGAATGGTGTCTCTTGCTTTGGTCCAATTATTACCCCCCCCCCCCCCCGGTCACATCATTCCTGACTATGAAATCGTACGACTTACAGTGAAGTCGCAAGATTTCAAAGACGGGGGGCATGCCGATTTCGGGTGCGATTTGTAAGACATTTCACACAGATGTCTATGCAAATCGCACCAAAAGCAGTACATGTATTACTTTAGAAATCAGTGCGGCTACCACCAAGTCAGAACCGCACCGATATTACCGCTCTAATTGCGGACAATAGGGTGCGACTTGGCATGCGGTTTGCAGTTTGCATGGCATGTAAATCACATGCTAATTCACAGCCAGTGTAACCGGGGACTTAAAGTAGAGCTATAGGCAAAACGTCATTTTTTCAGTTTGGGTGTTGTAAGGCTGGGTTCACATCTGTGCGGGTGGTGCCCCTGCGGATCCACACAAAAATCTGTGCAGCCGCACAGATTTTGCAGCCGCACCACCCGCACAGAAGAATGCGGACCCGCGGGCAGGTGCCATTAATTCTAATGACACGCCGCCTGCACTGGAAATCACAACCGTATTGGGAGCTGAGGTTCCCGTGCGGGCTGCGTTTTCAGAAGTGAATGGACGTCTTCCCTGCGTGTTCCGGGGTACAGGAGTCCATTCAAATGAACGAGCTCTCGTGCCCACACAAAACACGGACCGCAGGAACGCACATATGTGAACCAGGGCTTAGGCTTTCTTTCCTTTTTCACCTGGTGGTCTGGCCAGTAAGCATGTTGCTTTTCAAAAGAACAAGCTCTCCAGCAGAATGGATCAGGTAAAGAGGCGAGACAAACCATTTACCACTGGCAGAGATGCTTGCAGCAATCAGCTTTTATGTATGAAAAACCTTTTATTGCAGAAGGAAAAAACTGTTTGCTGTAACTGATTATAAAGTATTAGCTGGAGTTTGGCTTCAATTTGTTGGTGTATTTAAATCTGCTAGTACATCTAACACTCCCATCCCCCAAGACTGACCGTGCTGATGTCTGCTGTGCCCCCTGTGCTCCTTCATCCAGAGTGCAGACACTTTAATGCAGGAAGTGTGTTACTGGCCAGATCACCAGGTGAAAACAAAGGGGGAAAAAAGTCTAAAAAAGAAAAACGAATGCAGCCACCGTGTTTTGCGCGGGAAGAAGTCCCTGCACTTCTTCTGAAAACGCAGCCCGCATGGGAACCTCAGTTCCCAGTACGGTTGCGATTTCCAGCGCGGGTGGCGTGCCATTAGAATTAATGGCACCCCCCCCCCGCGGGTCCGCATTCTTCTGTGCGGGTGGTGCGGCTGCACGGATTTTTGTGCGGATCCTCAGCGGCACCACCTAGCCTTAGCCCTGGTTCACACTAGTGCAGTTTTGAAGCCGCGCTGCTTTAGAACGACTTCAAAGCCAGCTATCAGTGCGATTTATTAGGACTTCAAAGCCAGCTATCAGTGCGACTTCATTTAACAGATGTCAGTGCAAGTCGCACATGAAATCGCACAGAAATAGTACAGGAACCTTTTTTCAAAGTCGCTGCGACTTGAACGGTTCCACTGCCGCAAATGGGGTGCGACTTGTCACATGACTTTAATCCGCCAAGTCGCATGACAAGTTGCACCGGTGTGAACCAGGGCTAAAAGAGAAAACGAATGCAGCCACCACATATAAGATTTGATAAGCTGCAACTTAAAAACCGTTTGCTTTTGGATTTAATGCCGCTTTAAAGCAGATTCTTTGCTCGGATTGTAGTGTGTATGGCTTGCAGTCTGGTTGTACAATGTTTATTGGAGCTACCAGCAACTATGGAGTGCAAGGAAACAGATACAAAGAGCATGGATTATTTAGTTCAGCCCCCACATCTAATGGAAATTGAACAATCATGCGCCTGCCTGCATGAGGCCAAAGATTGGTCTCGGGTGTTTTCAGCTTGTGGCATGTGATTGCCGGCTTTGATCTACAATGGAATTTTTCATTCCGATGAATGTAGTTTTTCTATAAAAAAGATAGATACTTGTATCAGATGTGTTGTCGTATTTTCTCTCGGTAGAAGGATGACTTGGATCTTCTCTGACGCGGTTGGATGTGTATTTTGTGGTTGTATGTGTAGTACATTGCTGGTGGAATAACAGAGATGTGTATTGCTGCGATCCTCTTCGTAGAAGGATGACTTGGATGTTCTCTGAGACGGTTGGATGTATATTTTGTGATTGGATGTGTAGTACATTGCTGGTGGAATAACAGACGTGTATTGCTGTGATTGTCTCGGTAGAAGGATCACTTGGATCTTCTCTGAGACGGTTGGATGTGTATTTTGTGGTTGGATGTATAGTACATTGCTGGTGGAATAACAGACGTGTATTGCTGCGATCCTCTCGGTAGAAGGATGACTTGGATCTTCTCTGACGCGGTTGGATGTGTATTTTGTGGTTGGATGTGTATTTTGTGGTTGGATGTGTATTTTGTGGTTGGATGTGTAGTACATTGCTGGTGGAGTAACAGACGTGTATTGCTGCGATCCTTTCGGTGTGAAGGACTCCTTGTATAATGTGATGGTAAATACAGTGATATGGTCTGTAGGCCCCTCGGAGTGTCAAACATGGAGGTGATTTCCACGTCCGTCACGGGTGTTGTGCGCAGCCCTCTGCCAGCAGACTGTCAGAATCAATGACAGGCTGAGATGCGCACAGCTGAGTGGTACTGGACTTGTGGCAGAGGGCTGTGCACACCATGACGTGCATCCAGCCGAAGCGTATTTCAGCCTGTCAGTTAACGCAGTGGTGTCCCTAGGCAGGTGCGGGGGGGGGGGGCCCGCACCGGGTGACACCTATCGCACGGGGTGACACTGGACCCGCTCCACGAAAAGGTACGTTTTAAAACAAGCCGGCGATCCCCGCAGGATAGATTGGATTTGCGGATTGAGCAATAATAGATTGGAGTCCGATCCATTATGCTCCCCGATCTGCAGATCCGATCCATCCTGCAGGGATCGTCGGCTTGCTTTAAAACGTACCTTGTCGTGGAGAGATCAGTTAACCCCATATAGGTTGCAAGCCGACAATCCCCGCAGGATGGATCAGATCTGCAGATTGGGGAGCATATTGGATCGGACTATGATCCATTATGCTCAATCTGTAGATCCGATCCATCCTGCGGAGTTTGTCGGACTGGGTGACACCAAGTGTTATCACACCGGGTGACACCATCCCTAGGGACGCCCCTAGTTAACGCTGTGCAGGTAAATATGGGCAGCACAGTGGCTAAATCGTTAGAGCTTCCACCTGGCAGTACTAGAGTCATTGGTTCAAATCCCAACCATGGCACCACCTGCCTGGAGTTTGCATATTCTCCCTGTGCCTGCGTGGGTTTCCTCCGGGTTCTCCGATTTCCTCCTACACTCCAAAGACATGCTGGTAGGTGAATTGTCTCATGTCTAAATTGGCCCTAGTATGTATATGTATGAATGTGAGTTAGATTGTACGCTCCTTGAGGGTTAGGGACTGATGTGAATGTACAATAGATATGTAAATTGACGGCGCTATATAAGTACCTGTAGTAGTAGAAGTAGTAATGCTCCTGCGTGCATGCGGCCAAAGATCGGCTTCAGGTCTTTTCAGCTGGTGGCATGTGGTCCTTCTACCATACTTTTGGTGGTCCGCCTGGTTATTTGTAGATCAGAACACAAGCTTTGCCCTCTGAAGAGCGATCTTCAGTGGATTGCTTTTCAGAGGGCATTTGATAGTGTTATGTCATTTCTTCAGCACCAGTTTTAATCCCTATAACCCTGCACCAACACGCCACAGCTGCATGCTCAGGTTGCATTCAATCGGTGGTACTGCCAGTGGACCGTGGTGGGCGGTGGGATCTACACCCGTGTGAGGGCTGTGTTTATCCGCACAGGGATGCACAGGTGTTCGGAGTATCCCCGTGAAGGCAGTCCCATTCATGCCAATTAGGATTCAGCGTCTGCATGGACAGAGCTGCTGCTCCCAATATGTTTGGTGCACGGCCCCGAACGAACGCTGTGTATGTTAAATGCTGAGCACCCCCATGGATGTCAATTCGGGAGCAGCGGCTGTATCCCAGTTGATATGAATGGGACAGCCTTTTATTTTACTGTGGAAAGTTCATTTTAATCTCCGGTCCAGTGACTGTGCCTAGGCTGAGATGATGTCATCAGTAGTCTGCTGCAGACAGGAAGAAGCATTTCCCCAGTCTCCTCCCTCGGGCCGCACCTGTTCCCGCATCAGCAACCACCCACACAGGAAAAGTGTGTGTGTGTGTGTGTGTGTGTGTGTGTGTGTGTGTGTGTGTGTGTGTGTGTGTGTGTGTGTGTGTGTGTGTGTGTGTGTGTGTGTGTGTGTGTGTGTGTGTGTGTGTGTGTGTGTGTGTGTGTGTGTGTGTGTGTGTGTGTGTGTGTGTGTGTGTGTGTGTGTGTGTGTCGTTCATCCTGACAGCATGCCGCACACCCTGGAAATTGCTCCCACACTGAGAACCGAACTGTACTGCAGTTCTCATGCAGGCAGCGTTTTTATTTTTTTTTAAATGCTGCAGGGACCTTTTCCCTGAGTTTCAGAAGGCACATCAGCCCATTCAAATGTATAGTCTGCAGGGCCTGCGCAAATCTCGGCTCGCAAACCCATCCTTAGTGATCTGACTACAACGTTGTAGCCAGTCACAAGGTGAAAAGCAGCAGCAGGGGCTGACCTGTGTCTGACATTTGTGCACACAGCCAAGGAAAAGGAAAATTGTATAATGTAGGGCCATGGTGCATGGGGATTCATGTCAATTGGGATGCAGAGACTGCACAGACACAGCCGCTGCTCTCGATTTGACAGCCGTACGGATGTGCGGCCCTAAACGCACACTGTGAACATTTGGGGCCACGCACCTGTATTCACACAGATGTCCTTGCACCCCAATTGACATGAATGGGACTGCCTGCACGGGGATACATGGAATACCTGAGAATCCTTGTATGAACAAGCTGGCCATAGTTCGGTAGAAAATCGCATGAAAATTGTTCGCATTTGATAAAGATCTGTCGAATGAGCATGCAATTACGCCATTATTGATACAGATTTTGTTCCCCCACTTGATGACATACTGTATTGTCATTCGTTTATAACATGAAAAGTAATTTTTTTTTTTTGGTTGGTCGATTTCTCGTGCTCACGTGCAGTACGATTTTTTTTTTTTTTTTTTTTTTTGTTCCCGATAAATCCCATACTCATGCTTCTAAAATCATTTGTTTGCACTACAAAATTCCAACTTGCCGGTTTGTTTTTTGTTTTTTTTTTGCCGTAAATCTTTGCATTTCAAGAACGCAACATTTAGGAAGTTGAAAGATCGAGTGTTTTGAATGATTTTTTTTCACCCACCTATGGCCAGCTTTACACAAAGGTCTTGCACACTGTTAAAAAAATACTGAGTGTTTTCAGACATACAGGGGCCTTTTTTATGTTTCAGTCACTTTTATTGTTTTGTAAAAGCACAAAGAGGTACAAATGTACAAGGTAGACGTAGTTCTGGATAAGTCCTAGTTCACACCACTGCGACTTCAGGTGCGACATGCAATTTACAAATCACAGCTCAACTCACATCTAATGCATTTCTATGGCACTGTGCGATTTCCAGCAGCGTGATTTGTAAATATTTCCTGCATGACTGTTCCACCAATTCAGTGTAGTTTGACATTTACACTGATACTTAGAGCACTGATCATCAGTCTTCTGATGATCAGTGCAGCGTATCTGTGCCCATTAGTGCAGCCTATTGGTACCCATTAATGCTGCCTTATTAGTGCAGCCTCATCAGTGCCCATCTGTGCAGCATCATCAGTGCTGCCTGTCAGTGCTCATCAGTGCTGCCTATCGGTGCCCATTAATGTTGCCTTATCAGTGCAGCCTGTCAGTGCAGCATGTCAGTGCTCATCAGTGTTGCCTGTCGATGCCAATTAATGTTGCCTAATCAGTGCAGCATCATCAGTGCAGCATGTCAGTGCTCATCAGTGACTTATCGATGCCCATTAATGTTGCCTTATCAGTGCAGCCTGTCAGTGCAGCATGTCAGTGCTCATCAGTGTCGCCTATCGATGCCCATTAATTCTGCCTGATCAGTGTTCATCTGTTCAGCATCATCAGTGCAGCATGTCAGTGCTCATCAGTGTCGCCTATCGATGCCCATTAATTCTGCCTGATCAGTGCCCATCTGTTCAGCATCATCAGTGCAGCATGTCTGTGCTCATCAGTGTTGCCTGTCGATGCCCATTAATGTTGCCTAATCAGTGCAGCATCATCAGTGCAGGATGTCAGTGCTCATCAGTGACTTATCGATGCCCATTAATGTTGCCTTATCAGTGCAGCCTGTCAGTGCAGCATGTCAGTGCTCATCAGTGTCGCCTATCGATGCCCATTAATTCTGCCTGATCAGTGCCCATCTGTTCAGCATCATCAGTGCAGCATGTCAGTGCTCATCAGTGCCGCCTATCGGTGCCCATTAATGCTGCCTTATCAGTGCAGCCTCATCAGTGCCCATCTGTGCAGCATCATCAGTGCAGCCTGTCAGTGCTCATCAGTGCCGCCTATCGGTGCCCATTAATTCTGCCTTATCTGTGCCCATCTGTTCAGCATAATCAGTGCAGCATGTCAGTGCTCATCAGTGCCCGCTATTGGTGCCCATCAATGCCACTTTATCAGTGCCTCTTCATCAGTGCCCATCAGTGCAGCCTATCCCTCCATGTCCACCAGTGCAACCTCATCAGCGCACATCAGTGAGAGAGAAAAATTATTAATTTGCAAAAATTTTATAACAGAAACAAAGAAAATTTTTATTTTTTTTGTTTTTGCTCTTTTCGTATGTTTAGCAAAAAAAAAAAACCCTATGGTGATTAAATACCACCAAAAGAAAGCTCTAGATGTCTCAAAAAAAGATAAAAATGTCATTTGGGCGCAGTGTTGCATGACCGTGCAATAGTCATTCAAAGTGTGACAGCTCTAAAAGCTGAAAATTGGCCTGTGCAGGATATGGGGGTGAAAGTGCCCGGTATTGAAGTGGTCAAAAAGTGTGA
Organism: Staurois parvus; assembly: GCF_062004578.1. Classification (NCBI taxonomy): domain Eukaryota; kingdom Metazoa; phylum Chordata; class Amphibia; order Anura; family Ranidae; genus Staurois; species Staurois parvus. The sequence continues at coordinate 3,338,942 of NW_028318153.1, forward strand.
GGAGACACGGGGCCCCCAGAATTTAGCAGGGTGACCCCCCCCCCCCCCCCTGGTTTTTGTGTATCTGATGTTCTGATAATGTTGCGTAGGACCAGCTCACAGAGGAAATTTTGTGGGATGAGGCAGCCGTTGGTGGCCTTGTGCAGAGCCGTGCTGGAACATGCCTGCCTCTGTGCAGACACATGGTGTGCTCCTCTGTGTGTTTACACTGCCAGCCCAGGAGCCGCCTCTGCCGGAGAGCTTCACCTCCTTTGTTAGCGATCATTCAAGTCTGCACTGGCCAGGCCTCCTCACATTCACCCATTCCTCCACATCTGGTTAAAACACGCTCCTCGTTGTCACCTCTTCTGGAAATCGCCTGGAAGAAGAACAATGTGCGTACGTGTGTTATGTCGCCGTGTGGGGGTCGCTGCTATCCTCTGTCTATGGACGGAAATATGTGCTGCTTTGGGCGGAAATCGATTTATTCTAGTTTTATTAAAGCGACCCCTAAAAAAAAATAATAATAAATTTAATAATAATAAAAAGTACTGTATGTATTCTTAGCACTCATTCAGACAGGCGCTGAGATCTGTCCGCCATGCTGACTGCTGTGCCTGCATCCACCTTGCAGCTTCGTTCAGGCATCCCATAGAAGTGGATGCAGCGGCTGTACGGCCACAGCCGTTTGTCAAAATTTGACACATGGGGGTGAATGGTGCATGGATCTGAGAGCAGGCACTGTGCGGCTTGGATCCCCATGCACCTGCTGCTGCCTGCGTGTCAGATTTTGACATGCAACTACATCTGCATCCATATCTATGGGCAGCCTGTGTGCAGCTCCGAGGTGGATGCAGATGCTGCAAAAAGAGGCTCAGCATGAAGGACAAGTCGCAGCCCTTAGGCTCTATGCATTTGGGTGTATTAAAATACTCCTATCTACTATAATTGAGTGTAAAGGCCGGTTCACACCAAAGAAACGCAGTCTGCATGCATTTCTGCATGCTCGTTTTTGATGCATTCCAGATGCTTTTTTTTATTTCTCCTTTTTGTGGTCCAGTGCATTTTTTTATACATTTTACTGCGTTTCAGTACAGTTCTGTGCAGGAAAAATGCAGCATGTTCTACTTTTTTCTATTTTTTTTCTGGAACCATAACGCACTGGAACTGCACTGGTGTGAACCATGCCTAAACAAAAAAAAAAAACCCCAAAAAGCCAAAAAACAGTTCATGTGTGTTTACAGGCATATGGCGCATAGAATCGTATACACGTAAACTACCAATTCATTTATTCTAGCCATTTTCCTCCTCCACCCCCACAAACACACAAGCTTTTTTTTTATTCCTATGGTGACACTGGGTGAAGAAATGAAAGGGAACAGTGGTCACCGAGATAAGGAGACATAGACCAACTTTGCAGAGGTTGTCACCTTTCTCCATTTGACCGATAGTGTGCCCTAAGGGCTGGTTCAGACCACATGCAGTCCAGTGCGTTTTTATTCTGCATCAGAAACGCATGGACAGTGTTTAACACCAGAGCGGTGCATTCCGGTGCAGTCAACAAAAGTGGAACTTTTTTTGTGTGTATGGAACACGGAAAAAAACGCATCAAAAATGCACAGGAATGCACTGGTCTTCAATTGAGATGAAGAAAAAAAGAGGAGAAAAATGCACCGGAACACATCATAAACACACATGCAGAAATGTATCCAAACGCAGAGATTTTAGTGGGACCCGGCCTAAAGAACATGGCTAGGATCAAATGCATTGGGATTTTCTGTGATTGGTGTTATATGCTGAGAATTGGAATTTGATGGACTTTTTTGCTGTTTGTTTTGATTGCTGTTACTTGTCTGATTTTAGTAACATAATAAAAATCTAAAATAATTATTCTTTGTGTGAGATCAGTGATTGATCTGTGAACAGACTTTTAGGGGTCCATTTAAAAGGAAAGAGGTATGGCCTTACTGCTGTGCTTGTTTACTAAAGCGGGCCCTAAATGTGGCCCCTGACATCACCAAAGGGTCGCACGTCGTATGTAATGCTTGAGAGGACTGTCAGAACCTGCAGACCTAAAAGAATGAGAGCCAGACAGTGTGGGCAGGATACATTTTTGGCTGGGGATATGCTGCAGAAGACCATGTGAAACTGGGAGCATGTTACATGTAGAGATCAGTACTGTTACCCTAATCAGTGTTCCTACTACAAATTACTGAGGTCCAAGGGCCTATACCAAAGGGCCGCATGTGTCCCTCAAGCTGCAGGTCGGCCCCCTGGGCCTTACTAAGTTCAAATGGAAGCTTAAAGTGGTTTTAATCGCTTAAATATACCAAGTGAAGTGATTGGCCTCAGGTGATACACAGAGATCTTGTATAAGTTGTATCTGTTTATCTGCAAATCCTTCTCTTCATCTGTTTAAAGTACTGAATTTGTAAAGCTTGTCTGAGAGTTCAGAAAAAAGGTGGTGGGAAGCAGTAGTTACACTGCAGAGCTCAGTGAGGAGAGCTCTGAGAGCTGATTGGAGGAAAGGGACACACACCCCCTCCACACAGCTCACAGGAACAGAGCTGAGGCTTTCAATCTGCTGGAGGACCCTCCCCTGTCACCATTTTTCTCTTGGTGTCAGGAAAACTTGTCAGAAGTGTCTCATGCTGATAACAGAGGAACAGGGCAGCAGACAGAAATGAGGCTTAGTGCTCTTAATTAAGACAATTGCACACTGAAGATGGATATGCTTTGTCCATGTTGCATGTTTTAGGTTTACAGCCACTTTAATAAAACATTCTAGTGCAGTGATGTGCTTTAGAGCCTTTTGTTAGTAGGCTTTGGGCTTGTGTCTGTCATCAGTTTTAACATTGATTTGAGATGCTTCTGAGATCATTCAGAAATCAAGGACAGGTGAATCTCTCCAGCAGTTGACTTTCTTCTGATTTTTTATTTTTTTTTTGACCTGCATTGTCCGGCAATGGAAAACCCACTTGGGAGTCTGTTCATACCAAGTGCAGTGGGATTGCACTGGGCAAAGCAAAGTCCCTGCTATGAGGCCGCTTCACACCAACTCATTGCAGCAACATCAACTCCCGGTGTTTTCAGGCACCTGGGATGCCCAGGAGCAGCACAACCTATGACAGGCTGAAATACATGGTGACGGGACGCTATACCTATGTTTGAGGGCCGTATTCAGGAATGTGTGCCCAGGTGAGTGCAGCCCTAATCTACCTTTGGGAACACAGATGGCATTAAAACTTGGCAGAGGATACAAGCCTTCCACAAAATGTTGCCCTTTCTTATATTTCAAAGTGTTACTAAACCCTCAACAGTAAAATCAGTCTATATATGCAGTAAAGCATGCTTGTTATACTCACTGTGGAACCTAACGGGTTAATCCTCCGCTTCGTGTAAAAAGCATGTTTGATCCTGTCTTCTCTGATCTTCCCCTTCTTCTACTGTCCCCAATCTGTCTGCTGATAGAACAGGACCTTGGGGGCAAGCTGCACATGCTCAGTTTGGTGTGTATGGCTAGAGAGTTTTTTAGTTTTTTTTTGTCTTGGGAGAGTGCATGTGATCAGCACAGGGCCAATCGGCACTGTCCAAACAGAGGATCAGGGGTTATGCGGCCTCATAGGACAATCAGGGGAGAATGAAAACTCCTCCTACAAGCTTTAACCAGTGCTCTTTTGGACACTGATAGAAGTCACAAGACTGCTCTAACTTCTGATGGGAAAAGGTATTTAGCAGTTTATATTTACTAAAATAATTGCACTTCCATTTTCTGTGTACTGTGGGAGACCAGATATAGTGAATGCAGGGTCCTGGGTTTAGTAACACTGTAACTGTTGCAAAAGGTATCATCCACACATGGAAAGCATTGTTTTAAGCTGACGGAGGAATGATAGAAGGCAACATTTGTGTAGCACTGGAAACCAGAAGGCAGGGCCTGTGTGTGTAATGAGCCAGTATAGTTCATCCGTGTACATATATAATTATCCTTCCAGGCTTTTATAGCATTGGTGCATGCCGAAGCAATGATTCTCAAACTCATTTCACATTTTTATCTAACAAGTATACATTGAGGAAACTGTAGATTCATTGTAAACATGGTTTGCCCACACAGAGACTGCTGGGTGAAGTGGAAGGACACAAGCTGTGCCTCCCCATCTGTTGGGAGCTTACCTTGCCAGTCTTATTATCCTGGCTGGTGGGACATGCTGCCGCTCATTACCAACCGGTGATCTTCGGATTAAAGGGACAGCTAGAGCTGATCAATAAACTCTCCATTGCACCTGTTCATAGGGTATCATTAGGGCTGAAGGGTGATGAATACAATTACTAAATTGGTGGATATCTACCAATGCAGGGGTCTTGAATTTAAATTCAAGGGGGTACAGTCAGTAAACTTTTCTTTCGGCAGAGGTCCAAATCTCAATAACACATCACAGCCCCCCCTTTACATCCCATTCCCCTCTGTGCATCAGTGTCTAAAGCCTACCTTTCACATCACAACCCCCCCCCCCCTTCTAAATCTGTGTCCTAAGTCTCCCTTCACATCACAGCCCCCCCCCTTCTAAATTTGTGTTCTAAGTCTCCCTTTACATCACCCTCCCCCCCCCCCCCCAACACACACACACACACACTTCATTTTTACATCCGTGTCCTCAGTCCCCTCTTTACATCACAGCCCCCCCCCTTTTATATTTTTTTATTTCAGGTACATATATAGCGCTGTCAATTTACGCAGCGCTTTACACATATATATTGTACATTCACATCTGTTCCTAACCCTCAAGGGGCGTACAATCTAAGGTCCCTAACTCACATTCATACATACACATACTAGGGCCAATTTTAGACAGGATCCAATTAACCTACCAGCATGCCTTTGGAGTGTGGGAGGAAACCGGAGCACCTGGAGGAAATTTAAGTAAGCACAGGGAGAACATGCAAACTCCATGCAGGAGGCGCCATGGTCGGGAATCAAACCCATGACCCTTTTACTGCAAGGCAGATGTGCTAACCGCTAAGCCACTGTGCCGCCCCACAATTATATCACAGTTCTCCCCTTTACATCAGTGTTCTCAGCCCCCCTTTCACATCATAGCCCACCCTTTACATCAGTGTCTACCGCTCCCTTCACATTACAGACCCACCTTCCCTTTACATCACAGTGGCCCTCTTACAGCAACCCCAGAATGTTCTCAAATCTGCTTCACATCACAGCCCCTTTAACATTGCAGCCCCCCTTCCCATAACAATCCCCCTTGCAGCCACAGTCAGCCCCCTCCTTTAAATCACAGTCCCCTTTGCAGTTACAGAACCCTCTTCTTATATCACAGCCCCCACGCAATCATATTCCTCTTGCAGGCACAGTCCCCCTTACATCACAGTTACCATTGCAATCACAGCACCCCCCCTCTTACTCAGGGCTCCATAGACACACACAGGAGCGAGCACACACGTGTGCCCCCATAGCAAGTGATTTGCTATGGGGTCACACGTAGAAGAGGAGGAACCAGGATCATCGATGGAGGATCCCAGAAGAGACGTTTCGGGGCTGCTCTGTGCATAACTGCACAGGGCAGATGAGTAGAACATGTTTATTTTAATTTAAAAAATTGCCTTTGATAACACTATAAATCACAGTACCCCTAGCAAACATGCCTCCCCTAATTCTCAGTCCCCTTTTAGGTCACAGCCTCCTCTGCACAGTTCTGCCTTAACACAGCAGGGCAGAGGCAGTTATCAGCCAGGGTGTTCTCTCCCACTCGGCTGCCGCTGTCATCTAGGGCAGGGGGTAGAAGGTGGGGCAGGTCTTGACGAGGGTGGATGTTACCCAATTTATGTTAACAAGCGGGTGATCACAGTGCCTCTCCAATGTGTTTCAGAAGCTGTTTGTGTGTGATAGTGGCCTGTGGACCAATTGCCGTAAAGATAGTCTGTTTCATAGCACTTAGTGACAGTTACTCTCAAAGACATCACCTGATGGGACTTTCATGAAATAGGTCAGACTGTTAGAGATTTGCATGCACAGTGCTTTTTAAAAGGAAATATTTTTTTACCCACAAGGGCTTTTTTGGACTCCTAATTTACTGTTGGAGAGAACTCCTCCACCCGAAACTCCCATCCCCTCCAGTATTTTCCATTCCTCTTGTCCGCCACAGCCCTTCCAGATCCAAAAAATGAATATCTCACTTTGGTTTATCTCTTCATTATGCCAAATATATTGACAGAATGGAGAATCCAGTTGCAGGAGACCCAATCTCTTCATTATGGTTTCTTCGGACAGAAGTGAAGGCCGAATTGCTGCAGAGAGATCTCTCCAGTGGAATCTTGGAGAAGAATCTGGCCAGTGAATTGACACATGGGTGACTACTCAGAGCTGAAAGCTCAGTTTAGATAGCGTTTGACCTTTAAGGTCATGACCCCAGATTACTTGGTCCTCAGTAACGCCAATGTCCCAATTTAGCATGTTTGAGTGCAGATATACAGTATCTATCCGGTTTGAGTCTTCTGCCGAATGAATGATGGTCTGTCCATCAGTACTTGTGATGCAAGATTTTGTAACTATTTTTGTACTTAAAAATTTTTTTGTGTACAAAAGATCATTGTATATACAGCCTACAGACCATTATTGTGATATATTAAGAAATACAATAATAAAGAGTGTGGTGGAGGAACGCCAGATTACATTGGTGGTTAGTGAGAGAAGGACCCAAAATATTGGTGGTCAGCAGAAGGGCCTCTTTACATTGGTCATAAGTGGGAGAGGGGCCACCATAAACTGTCAATGTTATAAGAGACCCCTTACATTAGTGCTTAGTAGGAGAAGGTCCTATGTACACTGGTGGTCAGTGCGAGAAGGGCCCCTGTACATTGGTTGTCAGTGGGATGAGGTCCCTATATATTGGTTGACCATGAGATGAGGCCCCTCAATACATTGATGGTCAGTGGGAGAACGATACCCATATATTGGTGCTCAGTGGGAAAAGAGACCCCTTTTTATAGGTGATCAGTAGGAGGACTCCCTTACATTAGAGTTAAAGCAAAAGTTGATTAACAAATTCTGTTAAGATGGGCCCCTGTAGGCATACGCCATAATGTTCTAGTATGTACCTCATATTCGCATATTATGGCAGACTTACCTGTCAAACGCAGCCCTCCAGCGCTGCACTGCCACAGCTCCAGCAGGTCCCGTGGCTTCCATATGTGCCTGGTCTTCCTTTCAGGTGTGCGCTCCGCTTAAGTGGTTTAAGGGTGCCTTTACATTGACCGTTAAAGGGCTCCTACAGACTGGTTGTAAGTGAGATAAGGGTCCCAATAAATTGGGGATCAGTTGGAAGAGTGCGCCTTACTTTGATAGTCAGTGGGAAAAATGCCCGGCTAAAGTATCAATGGTGTCTGTGGCTACTTCCCCAAGAAACTGTCTTCCCCACGTATTGTTGAATCACGAATTGTGTGCCATCAGCAAGGAGATTAATTCACCACAGCTCAAGGAACACCTAGCAACCTCTGGAGGAACCATGGATGATAAAGGCTGGTGTGTACCATAATCTTATAGTTTGTGCTGAAGTACAAATTTCTGCAGACTCTTCCTCCAGTCCTATGTCCAATTGTAGAGGTACGAACTATCAGTTGGAGAGCTGAAGGAAGTGTCAGTGGCCTACAAGTGCGGTGATGACCACACATGTGTTCCATTGGGAATTACAAGTTCGCCTACTGCAGTGGCAGATAGGATTTGTAGTTTATTCATTCACAGATCAGACAGAAGCACCAATTTTGAAGCTGACTGCTGCTGTGGGGGAATGAATCGAGTGTAGCATGGTACAAATGGCGAAGGTGGCCTTCTAAATTTCTATTCTTAGGTTCAGATTCACTTTAACTTGGGGCTTCCATGTGTGGGAACCAAATGATCAGCTACGATTGGATCTTTGCATAACTGTATGAAGAAAAAAACAAAAAACAAAACTGTTTCTCTGTATTATTGAGCCTGAAATCAAAGTGGAGAAGTCGACTTGCCGTGTCAGATGACACACTAGTAACATTGTCAGTAACTAGACCTCAGTTCCCACGGTAGCCCTGGTTCATACTGCTGCAACTTGCTGCAATCTGTGACACAGAAAATCACAAGACCAGTAAAAAACATTCATTTCAATGGGTGCTGTCATAGTGTAATTTCTGCAACTCGAGTTGCAGCAACTAAAAATAATAGTTCCTGCACTACTTTTCTGTGTCCTTGGTGTGACATGAGTGCCATAGACTGTAATGTTAAAATCACAAAAGTCGCAAAGTAGTGTAATCTTTTTCTTATCTTTGCAACTCTGGTTTAAAGTCTCCATGCACACGGGGCGTTTTTATAACACTGGTAACCTTAGCTGTGTAAAGTCACATTAATCAGCGTTTTTTAGCATTTTTGTATTAACGTTTAGCTGCATTTTTTTCGTGTCTTTTTGTGTTTTTTAGAGTTTATTTTTACAAAAAAATTATTTTTTTTACTTAACAAAAGTCCAAAAACGCTGCTTTACCGCGTTTTTCAGCTTTAGAGCGTTTTTACAGCTACAAAACTCTTCTAGAAACCCACTAGTCCTGGGGGTTTTTTTCCAGCCATAATCCATCCCTGCCAAAAAACATTGATTACAGTCTGTGTGCATGGACACATAGGATAACATTCTGGGGAGTTTACTGGCCATAGAAAAAAAAAAACCCGTCAAAAGCCAAAAACAGCAGCTGTAAAAACGTCCAGTGTGCACGAGCACTAAAAATCCTCTGAAGTCACAGCCAAAGTCCCAAAACATCAAAGTTGCAAGCAAGTTGCAATGCAAAGTCTCTCTAAGTTGCACGACTTTGGGGTCGCAGCAGTGTGAACCAAGCCTAAAAGAGCATGAACATCTGTGCTCCACATTTTTAGAGACATAAATGATAAAAAAATCAATGTTTTCATTAAGCTAATCTGTTCTCATTATCAATATTTTTTTTTTCTATTCTTGTTTTCTTTTCTTTTTCTGGGCTTTGATGTTTGTGTAAAAGTTACGTAATATAATTGTAATATTTGGACTAGACTGGGTTGAAGAATTAATTGTTTCAGTGATTACTCTTTTTTGGCATGGTATTTTTTTTTCTTAGTATAAATCTAATGAATAGTAAATAAAAAAAACAAAAACAAAACAATTCTCATTTTCATTCAGCTGAAAAAAAAAAAAAATATATATATATATAATATGTGTGTGTGTGTGTGTGTGTATATATGTATATGTGTGTGTGTGTGTGTGTGTGTGTGTGTGTGTGTGTGTGTGTGTGTGTGTATATATGTATATGTGTGTGTGTGTGTATATATATATATATATGTATATGTGTGTGTGTGTGTGTGTATATATATATATATAATACACTTGCTGTCATATTCTGGGCATTCCTGTTACTATGAACAGCCTCAACTCCAGTAAGCTTGAATATTTGAAATGACCATGTTACAGCCTTGTAAAGTGAATCTTTTCTACCTTTTCTCTGTACGCCCCTTGAGGGTTAGGGACTGATGTGAATGTACAATATATATATATGTGTAAAGCACTGCGTAAATAACGGCGCTAAATAAGTACCTGAAATAAATTTTATATATATATATCTGTCAGGCTGCTGATATCTATTGAAGTCCTACTATTGGCCACAAAGGGAGTATTATTAGTATGATTTTTTTATTTGGTAGATACCTAAGAAAGTCACTGGAGCATGCTGGGAGTTGTAGTTAAATGGTCCCAGTTTGCCTAATCTAGGCTTAAAGTAAACACACATTAAAAGCATTGTGCGTCTGAAAAAAAGTCACTGGGAACATCTGTTTGAATTGATCTTGTGTAAATGCCCCCAGCCTCTACATGGAGCACATCGCTAACCCTACAATTTAGGACACCAACTACTTTGCCCTTTGCAGCAGACAATGGGAAGCCATGAATAGGGTCACACAAAGAGGAGAATGAGATGGATTTTTTTCTCTCCTTTTTTTTTTTGAACATGTTACATTCCTAAAGGCCAAGGCACTAAATGGTCTCTGCGGCCCCTCTTCTTTATTGTCATAGCTAAAGGCATGGCTTTCCTGGTCTCCGGAGTCTGTGGAATGCATTGTAGGTCAGACAGCCAATTATAGAAAGCGAGAAGGTAGTACTGGCCCATTACAGGAAAACACCATCATTGTTTTTCATATCTCCTGCTTGCCACTTTACTGAAAGCTTCTGGCCATTCGTGACTGTTCCCTATTCTTCCTTTTTTTTTTATGAGGTTTCAGACTTGCTGAAAAAGTTTCTAATTCAGCCTGCTCAAAAATATTTGCATTGTAGGTCGTCAGTCCATGACTTCTTGTACTGTATGTCTTGAGTTCTCCTAAAACGAGACCTCTCTTCTGAAACTTCTGACTGATCTGTCCACCTGGGAGGTTTGATCTTCCTGTCCACCTTTTGAAACCTTTTCGGCCAGTCTGAAACGCAAATATCAGCCCACTCAAAAGTGTTATTATAGTTGTAGGTAGAGTTGGCCTTTGACTTCTTATATGTCTTGGGTTCTCCAACAGTGAGACCTCTCTGCTGCAACTCCCGACTGATCTGTCCACCTGGGAGTTTAGGGTATTCCTGACCACCTTTTGTGTGTTCCAGTTGGTCCTGCTCCATTCTCCATAATATAAAATAGATATTCATCAGAGAGAACAGGAGCCCATAATAATGGGTACATCAGTTGTACATACCTGAGAACTTCGAGATCTCAAACATAGAGTTCCCAAGAAGTATAGAAAAGTGCCAAGGAGCTTTCCAGTATGTGCCTAAAAACGAAAAGTAACCGTTTTGGGTGACGTGACCCTTGAAGGTCCATGATGATTTGTTTCTGAACTACACATGCTCAGTGTTAAATAAAAGAAATAGAAAAATAACGAAGGAGGTAAAAGTGTTTGCATGGCTTAATCCTTTCACTGCCAGAGCCGTTTTTGCGGTTATTTGCACACGTTTAAAAAATGATTTTAGGCCTGAAGATTGCATAAAACCCCCAAACCCTTATATATTTTCTGAAAGCAGACACCCTAGAGAATAAAATAGTGGAGGTTTAAATTTTTTATGTTACACGATATTACCGCAAAGGTCTAGGAAACAAAAAATTTCAGTTAAAAAATACACTAAAGTTAATTTTAAGGCACACAAACGCAATAAATTTTCCATTTGTTTGTAAAATATACAAGATGACATTGCACCGAGTAAATAGGTACCCAAATAGGTGTCAAACCTTTAAATTTCTGTGCACTTGTGAAATGGCGAAAAACTTCAGTACCCTATATTTTCTATAGGCCACGCTTTAAAAGCCTCCCCTGTCAGTGTTAAATGGTTTGTCTCCACTCTCTAACTGCTACATTTGCAGGACAGGTTGTTCTGTTCTGTTGAAAAACAAGCTTACTGGCTGGATCACCAGGTGAAAATAAGGGAAAGAAAACTAATGCAGTCATCACATCTAAGAATTAGCTGCAATATTCAGTCTGTATAGAAAAGAATCGCCCCCCCCCCCCCCCCCGCCTTTTTAAAATCACATTTTATTGCTTTGCAGCCTGAAATGAAGACACATAGTTTTTGTTTTATACAGTTGTATTTATTCAGTGCTACGTATAACATCCAAGTGAAAGATATAACACCAACATGTCAGGAAAAAAGTAAAAATATAAAAAAATAAAATCACTAAGTTGGAAATAGGATCACCCCCCTTGTGTCAATATTTTGTTGAACCCCTTTTGCTTTAATTCCAGCCTTTAGTCTGTTGGGATATGTCTCTACTAACTTTGCACATCTAGACTTTGCAATATTTATTTATTATTATTTTACAGGATTTTTATAGCGCCAACAGTTTGCTCAGCGCTTTACAATATAACAAGAGACAATACAGCAACAATACAGTTCAATACAAGAGGGTTAGGAGGGCCCTGATCCTGGGAGCTTACAATCTAAGAGGAAGGGGCTGGTGGTACAAAAGGTAATAACTGTGGGGGACAAACTGAGTAGAAGAGTCCATTATTAGCTGAAGGCAGGATAGGCTTCCCTGAAAAGAGAGGTTTTCAGAGATCGCCTAAAAGTGAGCAGAGTAGGTGATGGTCTGATAGCTTAGGGTAGAGAGTTCCAGACGATGGGGGTCCATCCATATTTGCCCACTCTTCTTTACAGAACTGCTCAAGTTCATTTATTTTTGAAGGTGACCGTTTATGGACTGCAGTCATCAAGTCAATCCACAGATTTTCAATGGGGTTTAAGTCTGGGCTGTGACTAGGCCATGCAAGGACATTCATCTCTTTCTCCTTCAACCACTGCGTGCTCATTTTTGCAGTGGGCTTTGGGTCATTGTCATGTTGGAAGGTAAACCTTCTTCCCATCGAAAACATTCTGGCAGAGGGCAATGGATTTTCCTCAAGAATATGACGGTATTTTGCCCCATCCATTTTTCCTTCTATCCTTATAGGTGCCCCATTCCCTGCTGCAGAGAACCCCCCATAACGGGATAACCACCTCCATGCTTTACTGTAGGAATGGATGGTGAGCTGTATTGGATTTCCAACTAGACATATCATTTGGTGTTGAGGCCAAATAATTAAATTTTAGTCTCCTCTGACCATAACCCCTTTTTCCATGTGGCCTCAGAATCTTCAAGGCGCATTATGGCAAAGCTCAGTGGCGACTGCACGTGGCCTCTCTTGAGGGGTGGCTTTTTTCTTGCAACCCTCCCATGCAAGTCACATTCGTAGAGAATTTGTGATGTCACATGCTCACAATGACCACTCTGTCAGAAATCCCTGCAACTACTTCAGAGTTGCTGTAGGCCTCTTGGAAACCTCTCTGACCAGTTTCCTCCTGGCTCTTTTATTCAGTTTGGGGCTGCAACCTGGTCCAGGGAGGGTCTGTGTTGTACCAAATACCTTCCACTTCTTAACAGACTTCACTGTGCTTCTAGGCATTGATAGTCTTTTGACATTTTTTGTATTCATCTCCTGACTTGTGTCTGTTCACAGCTTTATCACCGAGATCTTTTGACCATGCCTTGCCACCCATAGTTGATTGTTTTGAAAGTCAAATGGCTTTGTGTGTCATTGAGAAGGTGATTGAGTTTACAAGTCATTTTTAGGAGGGGGGTAATCTTTTTTCCAAAAATACAGTAAATACAGCTGAATAAAACAAAAACTGTGTCTGTCTTCATTTCAGACTGAAATGCAACAAAATGTGATCATTTTAAAGGGGGGGGGGTGATTCTCTTTATACCCACTGTAATGTTTTCTTTTGAGTTTAATACCACTTTAAAGTCTTGCAGCTGATGGCAGTAGATTTGAACTGGAAGACAGATTTCTAGCTGGCCATGGGATTTTGTTTTAAAATAGAGAAATCTACGTCCAGTAGGCTAACAATTCTCAAAAAAAGGTCAGGATTATATTTGTAAGATTTATAAAAAAATATATATTTATATTCCTTATCTGCACAGTGTTGTTTAAATGGCAACTATACCGTACCTAGCTAAAATTGCACTTCAGATCCCTAACCATTGATCATGGGTGATTTTTTTTTTAATTTTGTGTTGTCCTTCATACAGCCAGACTTTTTTCCTTTGCTGCTCTGCTTCTGCACCTTCATCTTGAGATTAGATTCCACGCATGCGCAGACAAAGACTGTACCTGCAGGGGTCTGTGCATGTGAGGGAAATCTTGTGTATGTGCAGACACACTGCAGGCCTCTGCCAGGTGCAGAGAGCTGTGGTTTGCGCTTGCACAGGGAATCTTGCACATGCGCAGACATGCTGTGGGTCTGCGCATGCGTAACATCTTGTGCTGAAATACAGCCTCCTGGGATATGACCTAGACCTCTCAGGAGGGAGTGGGTGGCTCAATCTATGTTGGCCTCACCTAGGCATGGATTAAGCTTGAGGAACTCAAACTGCAAAACTACTTCTGTAAAAAGAAAAAAATTCCAGTTGTGTAAGAGGGAGTAGTGGGGAGGATATAGATGAGAAGAAGCGCAGCACAGTGGCTAAGGCTAGGTTCACATCTGTGTGGGTGGTGCCGCTGCTGATCCGCACAAAAATCTGTGCAGCTGCACCACCCGCACAGGGAAATGCGGACCCGCGGGTGGGTGCCATTAGTTCTAATGGAACGCCGCCCGCACTGGAGAACGCAACCGTACTGGGAACCGAGGATCCTGTGTGGGCTGCAGTTTTCAAAGAATTTCAGGGACTTCTTCCCTGCGTGGCACGGGAGTCCATTCAAATAAATGGGCACTCGTGCCCGTGCAAAATGCGGCCCTCAAGGCCACATATATGTGAACCAGGGCTAAATGGTTAGCACTTCTGCCTGGCAGCACTAGGGTTGTTGGTTCGGATCCCAACCATGGCACCACCTGCCTGGAGTTTTGCAAGTTCTCCCTGTGCCTTCGTGGGTTTCCTCCCGGTACTCCAGTTTCCTCCCACACTCTGAACACATGTTGGTAAGTTAATTGGCTCCTGTCTAAACTGGCCTTAGTATGTATGAATGTAAGTTAGAGATTTTAGATTGCACACCCCTTGAGGGTTAGGGACTGACGTGAATGTACAATATATATATGTAAAGCGCTGCGTAAATTGACGGCACTATACAAGTACCTGAAATAAAATAAATAAATACTTTTCATGGGTGAAGGGCCACTTAGTCAATGAAGGACCTGGCTGACAAATAGAGGGACTTATAGTTGGCAACCTAGTGGCTGCCTGTCTCTGCTGCTGTCATCTCAGTTGTCTTATCAGCAACAATGCTGATTGCATTGCCTGACGCATAGATTTTACATTTCCTGACATACAAATATGTTAAATTCAGACCTGATGACATGATACAACAAACTTATAAAGATGTCCGTCACATCAGTAACTCAAAAGTAGAATTTCACTTCTGTATTAGGTGTAAAAAAAAAAAAATCTTCAACTGGATCATTATTTTCAGTGTGAAATGTGCCAGGTGGAAGCTTCCCCTCTACAAAGAAACGGGATGTTTTTTCCTACACGAGATTTCTGTGTTGTTTGTGAGATGTGTCAAGTGTTGGAGAAAGCTGTGAGATTCGGGAGCTTGTATACCAATGATTTTCACACTTGTCTGTTAGATCCTACTACAAACTCCTCCTGTCCCCGGAATGCACAGGAGCTGTGAAGACTTCACATAGTGAGAAATTCAGACCTGGAAGGAATAGCTAAAGGAGATGGAAACTCCAAGGATCTATAGCTTTTTTTTTTTTTTTTTTTTTTATTGAAGAAGTGGTGGAGTCCATGTTGGCTGTGTCTTCCCCTGGCTTATGATATGTCTTGGGTCTTCCAACAGTGGAATCTTTCAGCCATAATTGCAGTCAACCAGAAATGTTGGTTTTAGGTGGACTGACCCTCAAAATCCCATGATATGTTGTTTAATGGGGAAAAAAGGGGGTAGTTGCATGGCTTGGGTAAGCCAGGAAAGAAAATCGCTCGATTTTTTTTAAATTTTTTTTTAAAATTTAGTGATATCTGCTCTGATTGGCATTAAGGCTCCATGCACACGGGGTGTTTTAATAACGCTGGTAATGTTAGAGGTATAGACTCCAGAGAGGGAGAGATCATATTACCCCGGTACAAATCATTAGTAATGCCTCATCTGGAATATGCAGTTCAGTTTTGGGCACCAATTCACAGAAAGAACATTGGGGAACTGAAGAAAGTACAGAGAAGGGCAACCAAACTGATAATAGGCATGAAGGAGATCAGCTATGAAGAAAGATTAGAGCAGTGGTTCTCAACCTTCATAATGCCGTGACCCTTTAATACAGTCCCTCATGTTGTGGTGACCCCCAACCATAAAATTATTTACCCAGTAATTCTAATTCATGAGTGTCGTTTTACCTCCAATACTGCCGCTTTCAACACAGCAGCTGCTTTCTACACAGTAGCTGCTCTTTACACATCGGAAATATGTGTTTTCTGATGGTCTTAGGGGACCCCTGTGAAAGGGTCGTTTGACCCCCAAAGGGGTCGTGGCCCACAGGTTGAGAACCACTGGATTAGAGGAACTGAATTTTATTCTCTCTTCAGAAGAGGAGATTAAGGGGGATATGATCAACATGTATAAATACATCAGTGGTTCATATAGTGAACTCGGTGTAGAGCTATTCAGCATGAGGTCATCACAGAGGACAAGGGGGCACTCCTTACGCCTGGAGGAAAAGAAATTTAATCTCCAAAAGCGGAATGGTTTCTTCACAGTAAGAGCTGTGAGAATGTGGAATAGACTCCCTCAAGAGTTGGTTCTGACCAGCTCAGTGGATTGCTTCAAAAAAGTCCTGGATTCTTTCTTGGATACACAGAATATAACTGGATACTAACATTTTATAGGTAAAGTTGATCCAGGGAATATCCTATTGCCTCTCGGGGGATTAGGAAGGATTTTTTTTCCCAGCAGGAGCAAATTGGATCGTGCTTTGCTGATTTTTTTTTTTTTTTTTTTGCCTTCCTCTGGATCAACTGTGGGTATAGGATTACAATTTTTTTTTTTTTTCTATGGTTGAACTGGATGGACTTTTGTCTTTTTTTCAGGCAGACTAACTATGTAACTATGTTAGCTGTGTAAGTTTTTGTTAGCATTTTTGCATTAGCATTTTGCTGCGTTTTTTTGCGGTTTTTTTTTTAGCTTTTTTTTTTTTTTTACCCAAAAAAATATTTCTTTTTGGCTCAAAAAAACTTCCAAAAATACCGGTTCGCTGTGTTTTTCAGCGTTTGAGCATTTTTACAGCTAAAAAACTCCTCTAGAAACCCACTAGTTCTGTGTTTTTTTTTGTTTTTTTTTGTTTTTTTCAGCCAAAAACCGCTGATTACAGTCTGTGTGCATGGACACACAGGATAACATGCCAAAAGCCAAAAACAGCAGCTGTAAAAACGTCCAGTGTGCATGATGACTTACAGTGCTTCAAAAACTTGAGTCAAATGTTATATTTTGAAGCAAGTGTAAACCAGTCCTAAAAGTCCTTTGCTTATGTCATTTTTATTTATTTATGTATTTATTTATTTGACCTATGCTCATTTAGAATTTCCCAGGACTATGACCAGTTTGTGTTACATCAACATTCAGGTACAAGTCCCCTTTTTGTTGATACTGCTGCTTTTGTTGAATGGCGACTCGATAACTTGGTGGTCTTGATAATTATCCTGACTTTGATGGTTTAGAGATCACACGTAACAAGCCGAGAATTGGATCAGACTTGGTGACGGGGTGAAGATCGATGTCTTGTGCCTACACATCTCATCGGAGTTCAGATCAGCCCCAGAGTGGAGGACAGGAAGTTTAATTTCTCGTTTCACTGCCCGTCATGTCTGAGTAGTAATTGGGGAGGTGCAGTTAGATTAGGTGGTGAAGAGTGGAGTCATACGGTGTCATGGAACGTGTTGGAGTGAATTCATTTATAATGAATAATGTCTGAATGCTTACAGATCTAACGAGACCTTCACCTCTATACTCCAGGCTTTCCTCTAGCCTTCTGTCCACTGCTAGTGCCATCCAGTAAAGTGTATGACCATGTTAGACTTTAGATGAGTGGTGGTCAGCTTTTGAGTTAAAGGGGGCCTCATTTATGGCCCTTAAAATCTCCAAGGGGCCACATATAATATTCAGTATATGTAATGCTGTCAGCAACTGCACACATATTTAGGAAGATGGTCAGAGACTGCGGGCATTCTACAGGAGATGGTCAGGGACTGCGGGCCTTCTACAGGAGATGGTCAGGGACTGCGGCGTTCTACAGGAGATGGTCAGGGGCTGCGGGCGTTCTACAGGAGATGGTCAGGGGCTGCGGGCGTTCTACAGGAGATGGTCAGGGGCTGCGGGCGTTCTACAGGAGATGGTCAGGGGCTGCGGGCGTTCTACAGGAGATGGTCAGGGGCTGCGGGCGTTCTACAGGAGATGGTCAGGGGCTGCGGGCGTTCTACAGGAGATGGTCAGGGGCTGCGGGCGTTCTACAGGAGATGGTCAGGGGCTGCGGGCGTTCTACAGGAGATGGTCAGGGGCTGCGGGCGTTCTACAGGAGATGGTCAGGGGCTGCGGGCGTTCTACAGGAGATGGTCAGGGGCTGCGGGCGTTCTACAGGAGATGGTCAGGGGCTGCGGGCGTTCTACAGGAGATGGTCAGGGGCTGCGGGCGTTCTACAGGGGATGGTCAGGGGCTGCGGGCGTTCTACAGGGGATGGTCAGGGGCTGCGGGCGTTCTACAGGGGATGGTCAGGGGCTGCGGGCGTTCTCCAGGGGATGGTCAGGGGCTGCGGGCCTTCTCCAGGAGATGGACTGTGAGGGGTGTGGAAATTTTGGAAAACAAATTGCTTGTCCAGGGACTAAATCGATGTCCCAATCTCCTTGTCCCTCATGACAATATATTTGTCCAGATTAAAAAACCGTATTTAAATCTGAAGTGCTTTTAGGAATGTCTGGAACTTTTAAAAACAAAAGGGGCTTTATGGCGACTTAAACATTTCATATTTTTAACATTGGGCTTTTTATCTCCTCCTCCCCTCCCTGCCTGTCTCCAGCACCGCACCCAGGAACTAGTAGGGAGAGGAGAGACCTTGCAGTGTAATGAGCACCGATTGGCTGCTCATCAGGAAAGGGGAGTGTTGGGCTTATTCTTTATCCCTTTCTCTGCCAGAGTCATTTTTGCGTTTAAAAAAAAAAATCATTTTAGGCCAGAAGATTACACAGAACCCCCAAACATTATATATTTTCTGAAAGCAGACTTCCTAGAGAATAAAATAGTGGTAGTTCCAATTTTTTATATCACACGATATTACCACAAAGGTCTAGGAAATGCAAAATTTCATTAAAAAATACGCTTAGTGTTACTAAACCCACAACAGTAAAATCAGTCTGTATATGCAGTAAAGCATGCTTGTTATACTCACTGTGGAACCTAAGGGGTTAATCCTCTGCATTGTGTAAAAAGGCCTTTTGATCCTGACTTCTTCTCCTCTTGTTCAAATGTCCATTTCTTATCTCCTGATAAGACAGACTGAACCTTAGCCATTCTGCACATGCTCAGTTTAGTGTGTATTGCTAGAGGTTTTTTTTTTTCTTGGGAGAATGTATGTAATCAACACAGGGCCAATCAGCACTGTCCAGACAGAGGTCAGGAATTTTGCATCCTCCTAGAGCAGAAAGAAAACTCCTCCTACAAGCTTTAACCAGTGCTCTGCTGAACACTGATAGAAGTCACAAGACTGCTAAAACTGCTGATGAGAAAAGGTATTTAGCAGTTTATATTTACTAAAATAATTGCATTTCCATGTTCTGTGTACTGTGGGAGACCAGATATAGTGAGTGCAAGGTCCTGGGTCTAGTAACACTTCAAGTTAATTTTATGGCACAAAAAAGCATTAAGTTACTCCATTTTGTTTGGTAAAATCTAAAAGATGAGGTTGCACCAAATGAATAGATGTCAAATCTTAAGTTTGCGTGCGCTTGTGAAATGGAAACAAACTTTAGTACCCTATATTTCCTATAGGCAATGCTTTTAAAGCCCCTTATAGGTCATCAGTCTAGCAGTACAGAGTAGATCTGGTGCTAGAATTGCTCTCATTCTGGCGTGTGCAGCGATATGTAACGTGTGTCGCAATCGACGTTGTGATGTGTAGGTGCCGAAGCGTGTGTATATATGCAAGAGGGGGTAATCAAAATTTTGTTTTTTGGGGGAGTGGGGGGGGGGGGGGGGGGGATGTGCTTGGGCTTAATTTTTTTTACGATTTAAAAAAAATGTTTTTTTTAGCTTAACTTTTTTTTTTTTTTTTTTTTTGCATCATATGGGGACAAAAAGTCCCCTGTGTGATAATTTTTGGTGACCGGTCCTTTTTATTGAGACATCCAGGGTCTGAAAGACCCTGGATGTTTCCCCTGTACTCCACTGGATGTAATGCAGTGCATATTGCACTGCATGACATTCTTTCCTGGCCTTGATGGCTGGGAAATCTGTCAACGGGGACCCGGAAGTGACATCACTTCTGGGTCAGAATCCAAAGAACAGAGCTATACCGCTCAGGCAAACAATCCAGATCAATCCACGACAGGTGCAGGCTCTGGCTCGCCACCACACACGGTGCAACAGGAAGAAGGGTCAGCCGCACACCGGAGGATTGATGAATATAGTGTGTATTTATTGATCCATAGGACACCCGAAACACCAGGACATGAATACAGGACCTGTTAACGCGTTTTACGTGATTTCTTGCTTAATCATGGTGTGCGCATGACCCTTTTTCCTGTTACTTCTGGGTCAGGACATGAACGGGAATGGACATGGCCACTCTCCCCCCTCCCCTATACCTGCCGGCACCCGCTGAATCGGTTCCCAGCCCGCAGATGGGCAATTGGAGCCAGGGAGACATAGTGGGCAGGGTGGCGGAGGCTGGCACACTAGTGGGCTGTGCGGAAGCAATCAGGCAGAAGTGCAGCCGCAGGAATGCTTCCACCTGACAGTTGAGCCCTGCTGCTTAGGAAAAACTACATGCCCGGTGCTGGGTGCCGGGTGATATAAATTGAACATCCCTGCACTAGGAAAACATTACGTGAGACTGATAAAGATTGTTGCATTTACAGCCCCATTACGGATCAGTGTTCCCATTCACACTGATTTCTGGGGTTCTAAGGCTTCAGGTTGGGCAACAGGGCCTTAGATGATAGCAGGAAAAAAAAATAAAGTAAGAATTTGGCTAACTGACTTTTTTAATGTAAGCTTGTAGGTACATACGAATTTTGGCCCTGAGCCAGGAGCAGGTTTACATTTACGTTTTGCAATGCGACAATGGCCGCAACATCACGCTTCGTTTGGCTACCATTCAGGATGAATGAAACCCAAATACACGTCGCTCATTTTTGCTCCGACTTGGAATCATGGGCACAATTGGGGTGGTTCTCTCCACTATTCCTAATTGCCCGTATGTGAACGGGGCCTTGGTTCACCTTTTTCATTTTTTCTGTAAAAGTGAATTAACACTTTAAGTCATGGGTGTCAAACTGGCGGCCCTCCAGCTGTTTCCAGACTACAAGTCCCATGAGGCAATTCAAGATCGACAGTTACAAGCATGACTCCCAAAGGTAGAGGTACGATGGGACTTGAATTTTCGCAATAGCTGGAGGGCCTCCAGTGTGACACCCCTGCTTTAAGTCATCTCTAACTACAAAATCCAATGGGGCATCCTGTATCCTTTACTCCTCCTGGGACCGTACTCCAATGGAGTGAAGACCTCAGCGGGGCGGTGGTAAAGAAGAGGACGCCACTATTTCTGTTGACGGGTTTTAACCCTTTTATTCCCTTCTCGCAGTTTATTTTCTGTGTACACGGTATGGCGCTTGTGGGAGGCACAAACAGTTCTACGGACGCAAGTCCTGTTTGTATAAAGTAGATCCAGAGAAAAGATTTGTTTTTTTCCACTTCTGACGGCTTTGTGGCCCCATCCATGCCTGAAATCTCTTCCCATTCATGCCCTAACCCCTGTGGTTCCCCTGGCTCTTTATTGTTTTGGAGAAATAATGGAATTTATCTGGCTCTGTACAGCCCAGCACCTGCAATGTAGAGATAAGAGGAACTGTCACCTCCTCACCTCTGATTTATTGCCCCCTTCCATTTCCTGAGAGTTGTTTGGATGGCAGCACTGCTTTTCCAATCTACTGAGCTGTGTTATACACTGTGTTGTTCCACCCTTGAAATGAGAGCAGGCCAGGGTTATACACCTTCCCTGATTGTGGATTAGTGCATTCACTTGCAGAATGTCATTCCTCGATGTGCTATATGTTCTTGGGATGGAGGTAGCCAGCCTTGCACCCTTCATATTCATATCTGTCTCATTCCTCCAACATTATATTCCTGCAGATCAGATCATCCCAGAGGCGGACTGACAACATATGGGGCCCCCGGGCAATAGGGGATCATGGGGCCCCTGTGTCCTTGCCCAAACTCAAAAAAGCCTATGAAAAAGTTACCAGGTGCATCTCATGGGGCCCCCTACTGACCCTGGGCCCTCGGCAGTGCCCGAGTTTCCAAAAGGTCAGTCCGCCCCTGGATCATCCTCAACATGAGGATTTTGGAGAATTCCAAAAAATAGGAACAGATACCTTTTTAGGTGCCAATTTTCATGTTTTATTACAGAAAACCTTTCACAAACTGGTGAAACCGCATGTCAAAAGACCCGTAGAACTAAAGATTAAGGCTGCAAAATGTATATGCAAATCTCACTTTTTCCATGTCATGGGCCCAATTTAATGCTTTGTGGTATCCCCTCCCCCCACCCCAATCAAGTTCACCCTTTTAGGATCCATTCACATTATGGTGAGGGGGGGCCTAAGCCCTTCTGTTGGTTCTTTATTGGGATGGGCTGCCTCGCTGGCTCGTAGAAGGGTTCAGAGTAAAAAGAGTCTGCACACGCCTGACTTTTACGGGAAGAGTCAAGATTTACATATAAATTCAGCCGTTCATGTCTCTGCATACTGATTACTTGGAGTTGTGGTTTATACTGAAGGGGACTTGTACTTGTATCTCTTGTTGTCGTGTGCTCAGTTTCAGTTGGCCAGGTTTGTGTCCGGTTTAGGATCATTGAAGGAAATGTAGAAGGAGGGTCGCTGGTAGAACCTCTTCTAGGCCACATTTATTTATTTCAGGTACTTATATAGCGCCGTCAATTTTACGCAGCGCTTTACATATATATTGTACATTCACATCAGTCCCTAACCCTCAAGGGGTGTACAATCTAAAGTCCCTACCTTACATTCATACATACACATACTAGGGACAATTTAGACAGGAGCCAATTAACCTACCAGCATGTCTTTGGAGTGTGGGAGGAAACCGGAGTACCCGGAGGAAACCCACGCAGGCACAGGGAGAACATGCAAACTCCAGGCAGGTGGTGCGGTGGTTGGGATTTGAACCGACGACCCTAGTACTGCCAGGCGGAAGTGCTAACCATTTAGCCACTGTGCTGCCCCACATGAAACTGAAGGGAATAGGCACACCACCCAATGCCATTGCTGACAACTTGTCAAACTGTTGTTGTATGAGAAAAATTAGATATGAAAGACTGTGCTTGATCAGAAACCATAATCTATGCTACAATGTTTCTACATCAAACAAAAAAAAAAGTCTTTGTCGTTTGAGAATTTTCATGTAGTAGTACCATACGCAGGTTTGACTTGCTTGAAACATCGAGGAAAACCAGCCGATTGTTTGTCCGATTTTCTTATAGTTTGTAGCAGGCTTTACCCTCGTCAGGAGTTGTGCACCTGGGGGTCAGGGAGGGGTCCTACTGCTTTGGAAGGTTGACCAGAGACATACCCTATGTGCACTTTTTTGTGTGTTCACATGCATTTTCTTTGTTCACTTATGGCGTTTAGATGTTGTGCACCCACTCTGGGCTTCAAGAGAACAAAAAAATGCCAGGCCAAGAGCATGGCGGTACACCTAGCGATATGTACATTTAGGGCAGCATGCACCCAAGGAGGACAGCCTGGAATACAAGTGGTGTTCATTCTGGGCATTTGCCCCCTGGACACATGGTGCTTTAAAGGGAAGTAGCACTGAGTTCACCAGCCTTGTCCAGCTGTGGCATCCGTTAGACTCGTAGACTTTGCCAGGCTGCCGGCAGCAGGGATGGACAATGGCCTCCCTTAGCAGCTAAATGCTGGAGCCTCATGCTTCGGGGCTAAATGCTCGGTGTGCACGAGACCTTACTCAACTGAATGGTGGATGGATGAGAAAACATGATTGGCAGGCAATGTCTGGAATGTGTCTTGTGTGACCTGTTATCATACCCTTGCCCGGGGTATTGTCTGCTTGCTCCCGGCATAGCGGAGTTTTGCCCTATGGGAAAGAACGAGCCACACTCTCCTATTATTGACTCAGGTTGGGAACATTCCTGCTGGTTTGGAAGGAATATTTTCACTGCTCAAATATTTGCATGCCTGGAATAACTGAGAAAAAGGTAATCTTTCCCTGATCATTAAAGGTGGCTGGGCAGCCATGAAAGACACTATTCTCTACATCCAAATCCAGCTAAATCCCACGTGAAATGCTTTTCAAGGACTTGGGTTATTTGTCAGGGCAACAGATGTTACACCTGGTAGATCAAGGCTGTGTGATTCGCACCGACCTTTGGATGTTTCTAAGAGTGCAAATGAATTGTAAGAGTGGACCATGGGAGGCAGAACGCCTTCTAGTTGGTTATTACAGGAGACGAAGCATCTTCAAAATTAAAGTGACATGTAACAATATCCCTATGGCCCCTTAATCTGTTTTTCATGAAGTAGCTTCTTACTGTATTTTTTGACTCCTTGTAACGTCCTCCATGAGCTCTCAAAACTCTTCTTTTCCCCCTCACTTCAAATTGTTTGGAATGAACAGTGCACTTTAGTTCCGGTCAAGTGTACCCCTCTATTCACGCTAGAAAGTCCATAGTCCATCTCAAGGCGTAGTAAGAGAGGGTGGCTACTTTCCTACATACAGTGGGACCATGGAGAACAAACGTAGTCACCCTCTAACTGGATCAAAGGAGCTAAAAGAAAATATTTTAAGATTAAGAGAGCAACAGAAGGGACTTTTTGCGTTTAAAGTGATACTAAAGTCTTGTATGCTGTGTGTTTTTTTTTGTTTAAATAACAAACCTATCATACTTACCTGCTCTGTGCAGTGGTTTGGCACAGAGCCTCCCAGATCCTCTTCTTTCTCAGGTCCACTGCTTTCGCTCCTGGCCCCTTCCTCCTGTCAGGGTGCCCCCATAGCGAGCTGCTGCTCTGCGTGTCCATTCACACACAGAGCCATGGCTGCCCCCCCCCCATCCTCCCCTGATTGGCTCACTGGCTGTGATTGACAGCAGCGGGAGCCAATGGCTCCTGCTGCTGCCTCATCAATCAGGAATGAGAGTCCCCGGAGAACCAAGGCTTTTGTTGACATCTCTGGATCGGGATGGGGCTCAGGTAAGTGTTAAGGGTGCTGGGGGGGCTGCTACGCACAGAAGGTTTTTTACATTAATGCATACAATACATGAAGATAAAGAACCTTGAGCCTTTACAACCACTTTAAGATGTTTTTTTTTTTCAATCCAGAATTGAGTGTCACTTAATTGGTTCAGCAGTCAGTACTGAATTAAAGAGGAACTCCAGTCATTTTTAAACAGATTAAAGTTTTTGTAAGGAAACACACTCCAGTCTTGTCTTCACCCAGGCCAGTTCTTGCTGGTCTTCAGATCCCCAGCGCTGCCATCTTGTCTGTGGAAGCAGGCAGTGACTTTCTACGTTTTCATAGCCGGTGTCCAACTGCTCATGTGCGAGATCACACTGCACAATCAGATTGGTCCCGCAGCCTTCTTGGACATGATGTGTCCCAGGAGGTTGCGGGCGAGAATTGTCACCTAGGCGAGAGTTGTGGAGGGTGGGAGCATGGGTCTCTCAGAAAAAGGTATCCCGCCCCCCCTACCCCCAAGAAAAATAAAGGATAAGGGGGGCAAATTAGCAGTACTTTCAGTTTTTGAGAGAAAATCTGCTTTCATTCCATACTGAATCCTCAGTTTTAGAACATGTAAAAGGGTTACATGGGCATTTAGGAGACAATTGCTTTGCTTTACTAAACTTTCACCTTAAAGGGTTCGTTCATCTTTGCAAAAAAAAATGCGTGAAGAGGCAATAGATAAAACAAACTGTGCTGCTATGAATAATATTGAATGAAGTACTTGCTATTGCTGTAGATCCTTTCCGCCCCTCCTGAAGCCTGCCTGAAAAACT
Source organism: Staurois parvus (assembly GCF_062004578.1). Classification (NCBI taxonomy): domain Eukaryota; kingdom Metazoa; phylum Chordata; class Amphibia; order Anura; family Ranidae; genus Staurois; species Staurois parvus. Next base: position 3,364,703 of record NW_028318153.1, read on the forward strand.
CCCATAGCCAACCTTTTACTGTCCAGGCCTTTTGATAGGAGGTTGCTTAGACCATTCAGCCAACATTCCAGCCATTGATGCTCACCTCCTCCAGCTCCATGTACACTGCAGCTGATAAACTCACGTTCAGGAGCTTTTCTGCGTTTTTTTTTTTCCAGCAGCTGCTGAACTCTCCCTAATGTTTTCCTATGTGTCCATGTACACTATGTTGTTTACAGTCGTTTACAGGCAGTTGAGTTTACAGTAATTTTTTTGAACGCACCAAACTTGCGCTCAGGAGTAGATTTTATCAGCGTATCAAACGCCAAATGCTTGTAAATGCGGCTAACTGCGTTTATAAGCATTTGCGTTTGGAAATTTTTTTTTAACTCTTCCATTTCCAGATGCTGTCCAGAGCCTATTTTCATCAAGAAAAATGCATGCAAAGCGTTTTCCCAGTACTCAAATGGACCCGGTACACCATACTTGGAGGTTTCACGTGAAAGAAAATATGTTAGACATTGCTGCAATAATTTCTGCACAGAAATGAGCTGGAACACATCCAAACACCACAAAGAAAAATAGACAGCTAATCTCAACACATACTGCTTTCTCTGCTTCTGCTCTCTCTATTTCTCTCAAAATGTCTGAAATAGCTAATTTTTTACTGTCTTTTAGTGCATTCTGGGCCTTTTGGAAGGTCTCCTGAGGTTATCTTTAAAAAAACGCTTCTAAACGCAAACGCTTATAAATGCACATAAACGTGGTATGCAAACGCAGATAAACAGATGTTTTTTAACCTACGTTTTCCAGCAGTCAGTTTCCATCATTCAGAAGTGTCCCGTGTACATGGAGCCTAAGAATGCACTCTCCCTCGAATTAAAATACCGGCATTATGCACTTTCTACCTAATGCTGCTGAGCTCAGAGCTAATGCAACAGATGAGAGAGAGCGCACACGTGGGCTTTTAATCTGAGAGAGAGTGCTCTTGTGTAGGTGAAGGGGAGCATCTGGGCAGGATGAGGTAATGCTGTCTATAGAAGGTTTTTTTTTATTTGGGCAGGCTTCTGGAGGAACAAAAACTTCCTACAGCAATAGAAGTTACATTATGCAATATTGTTCATGGCAGCTCAGTTGGTCTTTACCTACATGTGCCCCTTACCTGCATAGGCATTTTTTCTTTAGCAAAGTTGAACAAACCCATTAAGTTTATCTGGTTAGTTTTGAACAGATTTGGGAGGGAGTTAGAACCACCGTCAGGTGTTTATTGTCTGTGTCTCCTCTAGAAAGATTGACTCTCTGTTTCTCTTCAGTTGTCACCTGAGCAGGAATAAAGGGGAAATCTTAAAATGGGGACACTGTTGGCAACTGTGTAAAAAGGGATTTCCTGTTGTAACTACAGGATGAAAGGGAAATGTCCTGACTTGGATTCAGATGGCGAAAAAAAAAAAAACTGATGGGTTTTAGCCATTTCAGTGAGCACTGCAGGCTATAGCTGGCAGTGCTGATCAGTGTATTATGACGGTGGGGAAGTCTCCCCGCTCAGGGCTGTCTTAATGCTTGGGCACCCCTGCACACTGCCCAGCGGCTCCAGGTGCATAGTGGCCATATGATGATCTTGAATTACACAACTTGCCAACTGTCCCGGATTTTGCCAGGACAGTCACACTTTTTACTAAGCTGTCCCGGGATGGTCCGGACAGCATCCCAGAACCTGTACTGCGCCCTCCTGATCCCAGTATTGTGCCCTCCTGACTCCACCTTTACTTGGCCCCTTGTGTTGATTAGTCTTTGATTTATGGCATGTTTTTCTATTGTTTAAAATCATTTTTTAAAAGTATGTGATATATATATATATATATATATATATATATATTAGTGTGTGTTTAATTTTAGCAATTATTTATACTTTAATTCTTGAGAGTAGGTGCGTAAAAACCTGCTGGTTGTCATCTATGGGCTGTCTTATTCTAGTATGACAAAACTGTTTTGAGTTTAGATTTCTTTTCTTTTTTTTTTTAAACTTAACCCCAAGCACAAAAGCTTTAATTTAAATATATTCCTCCAATATTCTCAAAAGAAAAAAAATTGATGTGTGCACCAAGTGCTTTTGAAAACCCAGTTCTTATTTATTTTATTTTTATTTATTATAGGTACTTGTATAGGGCCGTCAATTTACGCAGCGCTTTACATGTATATTGTACATTCTCATCGGTCCCTAACCCTCAAGGGGCGTACAATCATACACACATATTAGGGCCAATTTAGACAGGTGCCGATGAACCTACCAGCATGTCTTTGGAGTGTGGGAAGAAACCGCAGTACCTGGAGGAAACCCATGCAGGCACAGGGAGAACATGCAAACTCCAGGCAGGTGGAGCCATGGTTGGTATTCGAACCATCGACCCTAGTACTGCCAGGCGGAAGTGCTAACCATTTAGCCACTGTGCTGCCCTAAAGTTCAGCCATGATGTCATCACTGGGACATTTTTTAAAAATTAAAAGTCGGCAGTCACCAATAATGAAGCTGCTGACTTTTAACAGACACTTTCCAGCCCCGGTGGTCCAGTGCTATCTTTACCGGAGCCGATCCTCGGGAGAATTGGGGGAGTGGATACTTGTCAGAAAAAGGTACTGGTCTCCGAAAAAAAAACCCACCAAGTTTGTTAGAGTAATTGGGGGTAGGTGGATGAGTGGAAATTTCACTTTTAAGTGAATTTTTGCTTTAAAACAACACATGCACCTTATATTTATAGAATGTTTTTTTTTTTTTCCCTGGAGTTCAGTGCTAGGCCTTCCCTTCTCTCTGCCGTTTCTGTTCCTTTTCCCCTTTAGGGCTTGGTGTTTTTGGGAACACGTGCAAAATTGCGTGTTTTCCCCACACGCACAGAAGCACACTGCTCCTTCATGCAATGGCAAATGCACACGTTTGCATGCGTGCCAGATGGCATGGTGCTGCAGGACCATGTGGTTTGGTGAGATGCAATGTTACAAAAGGATCAGGGATTTCTTTCCCCGTGTTTATTGCACTGAAATCAATGGGCTTCCCTTCATGTGATGTGCATGCGCATGTTCTAGGTTGGACAATTCTGATGTGACTCTATACTTAGGTTTACACCACTGACTTTTTTTCTTTAACATGGAAGGGCTTGCTGGGACTTGTAGTTCCCTGGCCTAAGGGCACAAATTTTCCATGCCTGCACAAGTTTTTGGCTAGAAAGTGAAAAAGATGACATTTATCTGAATCAAAGCGAGTTCTTTAAAGCTCTCTTGTTCTGCAGGACCAATCATCGATGGTGGAGTCACTTCAAAGGCGCCTTCTTCTCAACACTCATAAATCTTTCTCTCTAAGTATCTGCCCAGCCCGGCCAAGTCTCTCTCTCTCAGCCCACACTTTGGCGAGCACAACTATGTTTTTGTCTGAAGTATGTGCACGGTGACTCTGCGGGGCTGGGGATTGAAGAGATTTGTGCGAGGGAGTGCTCCTGCTTTGATAACCATTCCAAGTTTCCCTTTTTGTGGATAAGATCTCCTATCTGATATTATGTTTAGAGGGAAAAAAAAATCAGTTTTTTCCTTCTCACTGGCTATGATAGGTGTGTTTCCTGACTGAGGAAGGGCTTTGACGATGAGGGCTGCCGTACGAGTCCGATAAAGCCAACCTGAGTTCATTTTATGTTTCAGTATTTATTTATATTTTTTTCAGAAAATAATACCAGTAGTATTAGGAAATCTATGTCTTCAGGTCAGAGATTGTGGATGGAGATGGGCAGAGGTCCATGAGAATTGAAGGCCTATTCACACCAGATTGGTCTGTTGAGTTGCGTTGGTGCAGTCTGAGTAGGGCAAAAAGCGCACCAACCTTGCGCATTACCTCAGTAAACTGATTTTATTAAATTGAGAATAATACTCGCAAATAAAAACAATACTCTCAAAGGAAAACTGACGCATTTCGAAGGGGGTCCCTTCTTCATCGGAGCTCATCATGAAGAAGGGACCCCCTGCGAAATGCGTCAGCCTTACTTTGAGAGTCTACCGCTGCGATGTGACTGGCACTGGTTCTACACTCCTTAACCCCTTGACGCCGACGGAACACAAATATGCAGCCTCATGGAACTGGGCTTTTTTCCGTGGGGCCGCATATTTGCGTACCTGTCTTCGTGCAGAGAGCACACGAGACCACGGTGTCACTGAGAGCCCCGGGACTCCCGATTCCGCATCACGTGATCGCTGTGATAGCCTCTGATTGGCTATCACAGTGATCAGTCACTGTGCAGCCCGGCCCCCTTGTTTTTTGTCTTTCTATGAATGGAGAAGAGAGATACATTGTATCTCTCTAACTCCTGACATAGAGAGATAAAAAAAAAAGAAGATAAATATTAAAAAAGAAAAATACCTAGATCAAGGTTTGATCTAGTTCAGTGCCAGGGTTAGTGTTTGGGTCAGGGTCAAAGGTCAGGATTTAAAAAAAAATTGGTGTTAGTGTCAGTGTGTTTTAGGTGAAAAAAAAAAAAAAGGACAAAAACAAAATGCGTACTATTTTTTCTGGGCTGTACTACAGGTACAAACCACAAATAACATACACATATATGGTATCACTGCGATCGTCAAGAGCTGGAGAATTTATTTTGGTTGTTCTATGGAGGTAGGTTATGGTCGTAACAAGAAACACACAGCTAAATAAAAAAAAGATTATTTTTTACTAATTACTAATTTACTAATTTGGGCCAGTTTTCCTTTGATAAAAGAAAATAAATTAGGAGCTATCCATTACCATTTACCACCAAATAAAAGCCCAATTTGTCCTGAAAAAAAACCAAAGTATAATCCACCCGGATGTACAAAGTAGTTGTGATGATATGTACGGTTTTACTAACACATGTCAACGTTGCAGAATTGTGCTTAGGCAGTTAGATTTGTTTTACCCTTAGGCATGAAGGGGTTAAGTTCCTTTGAGGACCTGTATGTTTGATTTACTTCTTTGTTTGTGAGTATTATTCTCAATTTAATAAAATCACAGTTTACTGAGGTAATGTGCAAGGTTGGTGCGCTTTCTTTTTGTATCACTTTGCAGTACTTGTTGGGCTTCCCCAGCCTTGTTTAGAGCCGCACAACCTATGCATTGGTGGTCAAATTTTCTCAAGTTCTGTTTCCATCCATCCACCCTTGCTCTGGGCCATAGAGTGCAGGAGAAGTTGTTTCTGTTTTCACTGGCAGTCTGCGTAGGCACAGGAGGTCGCTTGCTTGGCACGGGTGCCATTCAGAGAACACTTTGCATCATTTCAGCGCATGCAAAGCGTCTTCTGATTGGACGAGGTTGGGTGGTGACATCACAATTTCTACCTTTTCCACCAAAGAATGCTTTGCAGCTGTGCGGCACGGAGTCTGGAACCAGAAGCAATCAGAGTAGTAGCAGTTCTTACTACGGTGATATCTATCTTCCACGGGAATCCTACAGATTGGCACATGCGTACTTACTAGAGATGTGCTCAACAAAAACAATTGTTTTGTATTTATTCGTTAAGTAAATCATTTTGTTTTGTCACCTTTGATATGTAACAATGATTCATTTTCTGAATTCTTTTCATATATTCATTGTTCTAAATCAATTCATAGTTTCGGTTTTAACGTGTTAATTCAATATTTTAGGAGACGATTACTTATACACTCATATCTCCTTGTCCAGGGGTGCTCAATCTTTTGAAAAGTGAGGGCCACTTAAGTGATTTGGTAACTGGTCGCTGGCCACAATGGAATTAAAATTGGTTCAGAATTTAAATTTTTTTTTTTCTTATTTTGAATAGCATAATGAACATTTTCCTCCTGCGTGAATGCTGGTGGGAGGGAGAGGAGGAGAAGTCGGCTTTCAGCAGGTGCAGGAGGAAAATGGTGAGGATGAGCCGCCTTTCCTTTCCAAGTGTAAGCCCGGGTTCACATATATGCGGTGCAGTATATCGCATGGGATTCACACAGGAACCGCATCGCATTCCTGTGCAAAAATTTTGTAAGGCTCTATTCACACCGCACCTGCACCAAAAACGTGCAGGACCCTTTTTTGGGTCCGCACTAGAATCGGATCGCATAGATATTCACACCTATGCGATCCGATTCTGCACATCGCACCATGTTTTGTGGACTGCTTTCGGGATGTTGTTAACTTAACACACACACCCGCAGCGGTTTCGCATAAACGGGGTGCGATTCTGATGCGGTGCGGAATTTGCACAGAAACCGCTGCGAATTCTACACCGCATCAGTGTGAACCAGGGCTGAAACAGCATGTGACAGGGAGGCAGCATGGGACCCCAAGAGCATGGGGCGGTGGTCGCCATTGTGACCCCTAAAACTACACCAGTGGTTTGGGGGTGTGGTAAAAACCATCCACTCCCCCAAACCACAAATGTAAATTAACTCTCCTGAGATCCCTATAAGACTGCTTTCACACTGATGCACTGTGGTTTACCCACAACGCGGGTGCAGCACAGTCCACCTGTGGCTTTCCTACGGGTTAGCTGTGCTTTGCCATAGACTTCTGTTATATCTTGCGGGGGTGTGGTGCACTTTCTGCATTCAGTTTGAGGTTGAGGGCCACATCAGAGGGCTCCGAGGGCCACAGGTTGAGCACTCCTGTCTTAGTCCAACAAATGGAATACACTGGACGATATTAACTGGAGAAACCAATTCGTTATGTTATGATTCAGAGATTCTGATGGATCCACCTCCATCCAACCCAAACACAATAAGTAGGAATCATCTTATTTCACTTTTTATACCTTGTATTTATTGCAATGTGGTTTCCATTTCATATGTAGTGCATTTTTTATAATGATGAAAAATGTTAATACAAAATAAAAACTAAATGGATCCTAATCAATTCAGATCATTCGATATGTCGTTACGTTATTTCGGATGCTTCAGACATTAACAAAAGGCCCAAAATTTCATCACGTCATTTTAAAGAAACAATTTTAATTTGTTTTGTTATAATTTATTTTGGATTTAGTACTATTATGATTTGGATACATCTGAATCACAAAAATTTGGTACAAATTTTAATTCATAACAAAATGAATCGCACATGTCTAATACTTTGGTCCAAGCTGAACACATTCACAAACTACCACCTCATAGCCTGTAGCCTGCATAAGTATATTATTTTATTTTATTACAGGTACTTGTATAGCACCATCAATTTTATTTATATATATATATATATATTTCTTACAGTCGCATCAACCCCTGCCCTCAAGGAGCTTATAGCCTAAGGTCCCTAACTCTCATTCATACATACACATACTAGGGCCAATTTAGACAGGAGCCAGTTGACCTCCCAGCATGTCTTTGGAGTGTGGGAGGACACTGGAGTACCTGGAGGTAAAACTCCATGCAGGTACTGCTGTGTTTTGGATTCGAACCGACATACATGAGCCAAAACTTTTGGGGTTTATGATGTCTTGGTCCGGATATATGCAATTAGGATAACATTACCCTTTCTTGTAGTCGAATGACATACGATGTTTATAGGGATACGGCTTATATGTCAAAACTCAAATTTAAGAATTCGAATAATAAGTGAGTGTTGAGATGCACACATCTATTAACGGGAACTGATTGGTTTCAGCTGATGGTATAGCTCTGTTTAGGAGCAGGAGATTGGCATGGTATAATGGTAGAAAGGAAAGTACTGTTCTAGTCAAATAGGGAGAGGAGGATGAATAGAAGGGAATGTAAGGAGTCAAGGGAAGTGAGGGTAAAGTAGGAATATGGGGGTGGAGGGGGGGGGGGTGCCAGTGTTTTTTTTTCACGCATCCCAGTGGTGCGATAGGCCATGTGGTTGTAAACCTCGGAAATTAAAAATGAACAAAGCATATCCTTCAATAGTGTGTACTAGCCTCAATCCATAGCGGTTAGTTTAATTTAGGTCTGCTCTCTCATACATCTGCTATCGGCATTAGTCACTTTTAACAGTCTATGCCAGGTTAATGACAGGCTTAGCTGTGCATGTTTCCCTGTGAGACACTGTAGAAGGGAGAGATCCTCTCCCTCTACTCTAGAAGTGGGGGGGGTCCCTTTTTCCAGTATTCAGTTCTCAGATTACACTCAGCTCTCTACTCTATGCTGTGCAGGAGAGGAGAAAGGGATTCAGATAAACCGGTACAACTTAAGTAGGAGGATTTGTTTAATCTCTGTGTATCACCTGAAGCTAGTCCCTTCACCAGGTTTACAACCACTTTAAACCTTTGATGCCAAAATAACACAACTATGCGGCCTCACAGAACTGGGCTTTTTTTCTGTAGGGCCGCATATTTGCGTACCTGTCTTTGTGCTGGGAGCGCGCCACACACCGCGCTCCTAGCACACAGACTGAGGTGTCACTGAGAGCCCGGTGTCCCATTCTAACGATTGGGACCTGGGACTCCCGATTCCGGGTTACATGATTGCTGTGATAGCCTCTGATTGGCTATCACAGTGATCTGTCACTGTACAGTTTTTTTTTTTTCCTCTCTCTGAATGGAGGAAAGAGATACAATGTATCTCTTTCTCTACTTGCAGAGAGAAAAAAAACAACTGTTTGATAAAATAAATAAATATTAAAAAACAAAACAAATACCTAGATCAAGGTTTAATCTAGTTCAGTGCCAGGGCTAGTGTTTGGGTCAAGATCAAAGGTCAGGATTTAATTTTTTTTTTAAATTGGTGTCCGTGTGTTTTAGGTAAAAAAAACAAAAACAAAACAAAATGCGTACTATTGTTTCTGGGCTGTAGTACAGGTACAAACAGCAAATAACATACACATATATGGTTGCGATCAAGAGCTGAAAAATTTATTTTGGGTTGTTCTTTGGTGGTGGGTTGTAGTAGTAACAAGAAACACAGATAAAAAAATAAAAAATATTTTTTTTTGCTATTTTGGGCCAGTTTTCCTTTGATAGTAACAAAAAAACCCAGGAGATATCCATTACCATTTACCAGCCAATTTGTCCTGAAAAAAACGCGGTATAATTCACCTGGATGTACAAAGTAGTTGTGATGATATGTACGGTTTTACTAACACATGTCAAAGTTGCAAAATTGTGCTCAGGCATTAAGATTTGTTTTACCCTTAGGCGCCAAGGGGTTAAAGCCCTGTTTCCGTAAAGACAAATCAGAGAGGCCGAAGAAAGTGAGAAATAATCCCTCCAAAGTGAGCTAAATTCCCATCTTGGAAAGTTGTCATAAGGGCAGGTGTCCCTACAGGAGGATTTGCCCTCACAGATTGCTTTATGTCAACTCAAAATATTTAGATATTTTTTTCAGTTTCTGTCTCGGTGACAGTAGTCACCTGGACTAATCGAAGAATGAATGGAAGGGCTGCAGTAAACTTGACAAATGATGATCTAATCCTTCCATACTCCATCTAAAGCGAAACCATTGCCATCCTGGTGGCCCATTTCTTGAAAAGCTGCCACTCCTCTGCTCACTGTCTTCTGCAAATGTTGGAAGGTTTGGATGGGGTCAGATACCTGCTCCCCCTGTCGCACTTTGTGGTTCCTCCTACCAACTCATAAGTCCTATTGTGACATATGACTCAGTGGGAGAAACCACAATATGCAGTGGGGGTATTCCCAAACTCAAAAAAGTGTGTAAATAGTTGCAGTGGCCAGTAGAGCTGTGAAGGGTTGGCTTTTCAAAACGGGCTGTTAGAAAGGTAAATATATGTACACTTTTTACCAAGTTTTTTTGTATGTACAAATGACCCTGTGGTAACAGAATCACTTTAGAGATTTAGAAACATTTAGTTTGCTAAAGCATAGTTTTTTGTTTTTTTTTTAACACTGTTATAGCTTCCAAAAACTGAAATGTCACTTTTGGGTCACCTTCCCTTTAAACAACCAGGAATAACTATTTTATTATTACCGTTTACTGTGGCCTGGATGTTTTTTTTTTTTTTCTTCAAATAAATATTTGTTCAGATTGTTTCTCTGATCTAAAGTACTATCAACATTGGTGGTCAACTTGAAAATTATAGAGGACCTGAAGTGCGGCCCCTGACACTCCAGAGGGATTCACCCCACAGTATGAGGTGAACTGCGTTGAGATAAGCAGCCCATGTAAAATTTTGGTCCTGCTGTATTTTTTTCAAATGTATTGCAGTGAAAGAGAAGAGCACTGAAGAGAAAATTGGAGTCGTCATTGGTGTCAGTGGCTGCATTAAAACCTTCCAACATTGTTGTGTGATGACCAAAATAAAAAACCCCAATATTGGTGTCGGTGACTGCAATAAAGTCCCTCAATATTTGTTTCTGTGACTGCAATAAAAAAAATGCCAGCATTGGTATCGCTGACTGTAATAACCCCCCCAGCATTGGTGTCAGTGACCATAGTAAAAAAAACATCAGTCTTCATGACTGCACTAAAACCCTCAAACCCCCAAAACTGGTCACACGAACCACAATAAAACCAGCATTGGTGTCAGGGACCACAGTAAATACCCCCCCCCCCCCAAAAAAAAATTGGTGTCGTTGACCACAATATAAAAAAAAAAACCGCATTTTTGTCAGTAACCACAATAAAAATAACAAAAAAATTGGTGTCACTGACCGCAATAAAACCCCCAACATTGGTGTAAGTAACCACAGTAAAAAAAACAAAACAAAATTGGTGTCCCTGACTACAATAAAACCTCCCAGAATTGGTGTCATTGACCACAATAAGAAAAGAGAAAAACAAAATTGGTGTTGCTGACCATAATAAAACCCACCAGAATTAGTGTTGCTCACCACAATAAAACCCCCCAAGATTGGTGTCACTGACGATGATAAAACATACCATCGTTGGTGTTGAATACCACAATAAACCCCCCCAACAAAATTGGTGTCGTCTGGAATAAAACCCCTCAGCATTGGTGTCACTGACCACAATAAAACCCCTCAGCATTGGTGTCAATGAAAAAAACTGGTTACTGATCACACTCTCCAGTGCCATACTCTCTCCCCTGCAACAGAACTTTGCTCGTACTGGTGGATGGAGATCACTCTGCCTGACAGTAGTGTCTTTATTTCAGGGGCAAGTACTGAAATGCAGAGAGCATTTTGGCGCCCTGCAACCTGGTGCTGCTCTGCAAAGTACCCACAGGTACCCAACAGGTAGCAGATGTAGGACATGATGGGCCATGGGTTGGGTCATAGGGGTTTGTGGGTATCCTTTCTCCATTCTGGTTGACCAGGTGTCTACAAAGGTCACAGATAACTCTAGACAGGCATTAAAGTACATAAATTCTCCAATGTTTATGTAACTTCAAAGCTTGTTTTCAGTCTCTTTAAATCTTTCATTAAAATAATACTCCGGAATCCTTCCATAAAGGTCTCTGTTTAGGCACTTCCTGTTATGGAGTGACAACTGACTTTCAGTCATACTCCTGCGTTGTCACCCTGTCACCTGCACTCTTGATGGAAGATACAAGCGGCTGTACTGACACATGTTGTGTAAGCATGGTTCAGCGCAGTTGGAGCTGGAGCGAGTCCATGTAAGCAGGATGTCGCTAAAAGATGCAGGAGGAGATCAGCAACACAGAGATTGCTTTTTGCTTTCTAAGAACATATAACAATTGTTTTATACAAAGTGTTTTAGGAAATGTAAATAATCCTTTTTAGGTTCCATTAATACTTATACAGGTGTGAGGGAGCTTGTGAGATTTTGTGCATTGTGACTAGGGCAGCCCATTTGTTTCAACGGACTACCTATGCGTGAAAATCGCAGAAAAGAAGTGCATGACCGCTTTTTAAAAATCCCACCCCACCAAAACGCATGGTACCTTGTTGTTATACATTTTGACATGCCTGAATGTGTGCACGTTACCAGGGTGCCATTGAGGGTTAATGACACCACCCTGCGCCTGCAAAAGGGCTGCACATGGCACTGCTGAGCGCATGCAATGCACAAATGTGAACCAAGCATACTTGCCTTCTTTCCAAAGGTCCAATGCCTGCGAGGGTTGACAGCATTGTTCTCTTTTCCCTTTTCTTTTGGGTGCCGGTCTTCGACCATTTTGATTGGCTGCCTCGGGATGTCATTACTGTGCATATGCAGGAATGCGGTCAGCCTGGCACACTGACCGTGTGCCAGAAAGTCAACTGAGCTGTGCATGCGCAGCTCGGTGTACTTTCTGCAGTTGCATGTCTCTTCTGTAATAAAAAGCTTGCCTGTTTGCATTTTTTTTCTTTTTAATCGTTCCACTTTAAGGTGTAGTTTACTTTGAGCAGATACAGAGGGAGAACTTGTATTCAAATTTGTGACTGTATAGGTAGACTGACACTGGATTGCCCCCCCACTGCTGAACGTTGGTTGTCATACAAATCATACACAGGATCCTTGTATCTTCAGCACTCATTGTAACATCATTCTATAGGAACAGTTAATGTACACTTTGGAATGTATCTGTCATAACCACAAGGACGTTTCCCCGCAGCAGCCTGTACAGCGTGACTGATGACACGTCTGGTGGTCGGCTTAGATTGGTACTGTGTGCAACACAAACATATCAGAGCAGACCAGTCTGACGGGAGACCGTTTGCAGGTCTAAAGGGGGTTCCCAAGCACAAGTGAAAAAATCTGTCCAAGGCTGCCATACATAGAAGTTTCTATTCCATTTGACCCCAGTAGCCCTGCTTCCCCCCAAAAACTGAAAATGTGACCACTATTTGTCGCCTTTCTGACCTCCCCCCTTACTAATGAGCAAAATAATGACCTATATGACTGTCTATCATTAGTGTTGACACCCCAGCATTACAGGAGTCTGGTGTTGATCCTGCCAGCAGATCCGTTATTTTTCCACTTCTGCAAGAGTGACAACTTTGTTCTACAGAGAAATTGCACAGCAGTGCTGTCACCTTTAAAAAAGAATAGTTTTGGACATGTAGTTTTAGATGGCGCTGCAGCCCCAGTACGACTATTACATTGCAGCATGTACTCCAGTACGCCCATCCCATTGCAGCATGTATCCCAGTACGCCCATCCCATTGCAGCATGTATCCCAGTACGCCCATCCCACTGCATCATGTACCCCAGTACGCCCATCCCACTGCATCATGTACCCCAGTATGACGTCCCACTGCATCATGTACCCCAGTATGACGTCCCACTGCATCATGTACCCCAGTATGACGTCCCACTGCATCATGTACCCCAGTATGACGTCCCACTGCATCATGTACCCCAGTATGACGTCCCACTGCAGCATGTACCCCAGTATGACGTCCCACTGCAGCATGTACCCCAGTATGACGTCCCACTGCAGCATGTACCCCAGTATGACGTCCCACTGCAGCATGTACCCCAGTATGACGTCCCACTGCAGCATGTACCCCAGTATGACCGTCCCACTGCAGCATGTACCCCAGTATGACCGTCCCACTGCAGCATGTACTCCAGTACGCCCGTCCCACTGCAGCATGTACTCCAGTACGCCCGTCCCATTGCAGCATGTACTCCAGTACGCCCGTCCCATTGCAGCATGTACTCCAGTACGCCCGTCCCATTGCAGCATGTACTCCAGTACGCCCGTCCCATTGCAGCATGTACTCCAGTACGCCCGTCCCATTGCAGCATGTACTCCAGTACGCCCGTCCCATTGCAGCATGTACTCCAGTACGCCCGTCCCATTGCAGCATGTACTCCAGTACGCCCGTCCCATTGCAGCATGTACTCCAGTACGCCCGTCCCATTGCAGCATGTACTCCAGTACGCCCGTCCCATTGCAGCATGTACTCCAGTACGCCCGTCCCATTGCAGCATGTACTCCAGTACGCCCGTCCCATTGCAGCATGTACTCCAGTACGCCCGTCCCATTGCAGCATGTACTCCAGTACGCCCGTCCCATTGCAGCATGTACTCCAGTACGCCCGTCCCATTGCAGCATGTACTCCAGTACGCCCGTCCCATTGCAGCATGTACTCCAGTACGCCCGTCCCATTGCAGCATGTACTCCAGTACGCCCGTCCCATTGCAGCATGTACTCCAGTACGCCCGTCCCATTGCAGCATGTACCCCAGTACGCCCGTCCCATTGCAGCATGTACCCCAGTACGCCCGTCCCACTGCAGCATGTACCCCAGTACGACCGTCCCACTGCAGCATGTACCCCAGTACGACCGTCCCACGGCAGCATGTACCCCAGTACGACCGTCCCACGGCAGCATGTACCCCAGTACGACCGTCCCACGGCAGCATGTACCCCAGTACGACCGTCCCACGGCAGCATGTACCCCAGTACGACCGTCCCACGGCAGCATGTACCCCAGTACGACCGTCCCACGGCAGCATGTACCCCAGTACGACCGTCCCACGGCAGCATGTACCCCAGTACGACCGTCCCACGGCAGCATGTACCCCAGTACGACCGTCCCACGGCAGCATGTACCCCAGTACGACCGTCCCACGGCAGCATGTACCCCAGTACGACCGTCCCACGGCAGCATGTACCCCAGTACGACCGTCCCACGGCAGCATGTACCCCAGTACGACCGTCCCACGGCAGCATGTACCCCAGTACGACCGTCCCACGGCAGCATGTACCCCAGTACGACCGTCCCACGGCAGCATGTACCCCAGTACGACCGTCCCACGGCAGCATGTACCCCAGTACGACCGTCCCACGGCAGCATGTACCCCAGTACGACCGTCCCACGGCAGCATGTACCCCAGTATGCCCATTACACTGCAGCATGTACCCCAATACGACCACCACACTGTAGCATGTACCCTAGTATGTCCTGAGCCAATGTTCCCGGTCCGTGATACCTATAACTAGTTCAGGGACATTTGAGTCAGAACAACTTTTTTTATATCTGTCTACAAAACTCAACATCATTGGAGAAGCTGCAGTACGATGGTTGATCGTATTGTATATTCAATTCCACCTTCTCATCCTGTGTAAAGTGTATGAACAGAACTCTGGTACAAGCTCTTCTATAAATACCTCCTCTAAGACCAGACTATTATTGAAAGTGTCTAAAGTTCTTGATTATTCTATCATTATTCCTTTTTATATTCACACATTGCCATAGCAACTACTAGGATAGCGGTGAAATGCGTTTACCCGGTGCCTGGTTCATCTGATTCAGTACTACCTAGACTTCAGAGTCACTAGTTTGATGTTCGGCATAGCAGAGAGGCCCCCGGGCCGGGTATAGAGGACAGTATTGGAGAAGTGCTTGCTGTATCATATTTCAGATTTTGTATGATTTTGGTGTTCTGTGATGTGCAGGATATTAACCACACGC
Organism: Staurois parvus; assembly: GCF_062004578.1. Taxonomy (NCBI): domain Eukaryota; kingdom Metazoa; phylum Chordata; class Amphibia; order Anura; family Ranidae; genus Staurois; species Staurois parvus. The sequence goes on from NW_028318153.1 coordinate 3,379,941, forward strand.
TCTATGCCTTTGCAGCTGGCGTCATCCGTGACTGTGCGCTGGGTATGGACGACTCTCCTGACCCCTGGAGGACTACAGTAGTTTGCTCTGTGAGATTCAAGGAGAAGTAGGAGGCTGCTGGTGAGGAGGCTGCCGGTGAGGAGCCCACCAGGACGAAGCCATGCCGTTCAAGATCAAGCTGCGGAGGACCAAGCGCTACAATGTCCTGAGCAAGAACTGCTTTCTGAGCCGCATAAGACTCCTGAACTCCTCGGAGATCCAGTGCACGCTGTCCATGGACAGTACAGGACTGGAGTGTCTGGAGGCCGTAGCGCAAAGACTGGAGTTATGTGAGGTAAGGGGGGCTCCTGCCAGAGGTGGACAAAATCTTTTCAAAGTTGGATTTTAAAGTGTTAGTCCAGCTTACACTGGACACCCTGACCACCGGTACTCCCCCACCATCCATGCTGTACCTACCTCCAGGGTTGCTGAGCTGTCTGTGACCCGACAACCTGTCCAGCAATCTAGGGATTTGAGATCCCCGCTCTTCTCCCTCTGCTCTGTGTAGCGCTTCCAGGACAGATCAGATCGTTTCTGATTGGCCAGCACCTCACAGTGAATCAATCTAGTCCATCCTGGAAGTGCTACACAGAGAAGAGCGGGGATTTCCAATCCCTAGATTGCTGGACAGGTTGTCGGATCACTGAGAGCCCACCTTCCCCAGAGGTAAGTACAGCAGGAACCGGGGGGGGGGGGGGGGTATTGGGGAGCTTATCTGGTCCCTTACATTTCTGTAAAGGCAAATTGAATTTTTAGCCTCTTCTTCTGGCCTTTGGGCCCTTAGGAGGTTTCAGATGCCGGGAGGCGGGCATTTTGGTCATGTGACTGCAGTGATTGGCCGACTTCAGATGCGACTTGCAAGACATCTGCGACTTGCAGGACACCGATGTCTATGCAAGTCGCACTTGAACTTGCAAAAAAGTGCATGCACTACTTTAGAAATCGGTGCGACTCCGACGAAGTACCCCAGTATGCCTATTACAATGCAGCATGTACCCATGTATGCTCATGTCACTGCAGCATGTAATCATTTTATGCTCATCCCACTGCAGCATGTGCCCCAGTATGCCCGTTCCACTGCAGCATGTACCCCAGTATACCCATACCACTGCAGCATGTGCCCCAGTATGCCCATTTCACTGCAGCATGTACCCCAGTATACCCATCCCACTGCAGCATATGCCCCAGTACTCCCATTCCACTTCAGCATGTGCCTCAGTACATCAATTCCACTTCAGCATGTGCCCCAGTATGCCCGTTCCACTGCAGCATATACCCCAGTATACTCATCCCACTGCAGCATGTACCCCAGTATACTCATCCCACTGCAGCATGTACCCCAGTATACTCATCCCACTTCAGCATGTGCCCCAGTACGCCCATTCCACTGCAGCGTGTACCCCAGTACGCCCATTCCATTGCAGCGTGTACCCCAGTACGCCCATTCCACTGCAGCGTGTGCCTCAGTACGCCCATTCCACTGCAGCATGTGCCTCAGTACGCCCATTCCACTGCAGCATGTGCCTCAGTACGCCCATTCCACTGCAGCATGTGCCTCAGTACGCCCATTCCACTGCAGCATGTGCCTCAGTACGCCCATTCCACTGCAGCATGTGCCTCAGTACGCCCATTCCACTGCAGCATGTACCCCGTTACGCCCATTCCACTGCAGCATGTACCCCGTTACGCCCATTCCACTGCAGCATGTACCCGAGTATGCCCATTCCACTGCAGCATGTACCCTAGTATGGCCTAAGCCTATGTTCCCAATCTGAATTTTGGCCAGTCCAGGATGCCAATAATTAGTTCAGGGACATTTGAGTCAAAACAACTTTTATATATAATCTGTCTACAAAACTCAACATCAGTGGAGATGCTGCAGTACAATGGTGGATTGTGTATTATATTTACCATATTTTCCGGCGTATAAGGCGACTGGGTGTATAAGACGATCCCCTAATTTTCCAGTTAAAACATAGGTTTTGGGCTATACTCGCCGTATAAGACTACCCCCCTTGAGGCAACACCATTTAAAAACAGCAGATTTTTTTATTGAAATGGTTATGACTTACCTGTACTTAAAATCCTTCAAAATCCTCATGTTCATCATAAGTTCATGAATGTATCTTGTGATACATTTGTAAGACAGTCATCATATGGATCAAATTCCAAATCAGATGGTTACCGCTGGATGTGCGGTAATACGGTAGCTTCGGCTACATACAGTATACAGTATATATACAGCCCGCTGGATGTGCAGTAATGTACACACAGTATACCGTGCTGAGCCAAGCTGGCTCCAAACAAATGTCCCTATGACAGATTAATCTGTCAGCCCGCTGGATGTCTGGTATATACAGTATACTGAGCCAAGCTGTTACAAAACGTACCGGTACGTCCCTACGGTAATCAGACCGCTGGATGTGTGTATGTACGGTAGCTGTGGCTACATACAGTATACACTGGGCCAATCACGGCGAGCGATGTATTCTACTAATGAATACAAAGCCTGCTCGGATTGGCTGAGGTTGTAACATCATCAGCCCACCTCTCTGACTCAGCCAATCCGAGCAGGCTTTGTATTCATTAGTAGAATACATCACTCGCCGTGATTGGCCCAGTGTATACTGTATGTAGCCGCAGCTACCGTACATACACGCATCCAGCGGGCTGATTACAGTAGGGATGTACCGGTACGTTTTGAAACCGATTGGCTCAGCGCAGTATACTGTATATACCGCACATCCAGCGGGCTAATGGATAATCTGTCATAGGGACATTTGTTTTGAGCCAGCTTGGCTCAGCGCAGTATACTGTATGTACAATATTACCACACATCCAGCCAGCTTGACCCAAACAAACTCAAGGTTCACATGTTATACCCCGCGTATAAGACGACCCCCAATCTTTGGGGTATATTTTTAAGTATAAAAAGTAGTCTCATCCTGTGTAAAGTGTATGAACAGAACTCCGGTACAAGCTCTTCTATAAATACCTCCTCTAAGACCAGACTATTATTAAAAGTGTCTAAAGTTCTTGATTATTCTATACCTTACCGTTTTCATCACACCCCTCCTCCTCCAGTACACAGATCACAGTGTGCAGTGAAATCAGAGTAAACTGTTTCAGTACAGGGGAGGAGCCTATACAACTTTACAAGACTAAAGGTGGGAATACACAATTAGAAAATCGACGATCGGTCATCCAACGACCGAGAGGCGATTTTTCATTGGTCGAAATCGTGGCCCACATTAACCAATCTAAAAAAATTGTTCGTCGGGCAATACATAGTGTTGACGTCTTCCGTACAAGTGGAAGCGATGGAGTGTGCGTGTGACCTTGTAGCCACGCCCTTCAGGCCAGAACGAGCGATATACACCATATAATCAAAGCAATGAGAATAATATAGTTTATTACATTATCTATATACATAAATAGTGATACATAAAATATAATCTGCAGAATTCTAGTTTCATTATCTCATTGGGCCAATCTACTTTTGGATTTTTTGTTCGTGTTTATGAAGATTCCTTGGACATAAACATCCGGGTCATCTTCTGTTTCCGCTCATGTGTGATAGCGCTTGATAGATTTTTTTCATATGACCGTCATACCACCGCATAGAAAATCAACGACAACATTTTTTACTGTTGTTCAACCGGATTTTTTAGTTCACAATATCGTTATCGGTTAAAACATCCTACTCATCAACGAAGAGAAAATTGTTCGTTCAGTGGTTCCGAGAAATTTTTTGTAAGATTTTCTTATCGTGTGTGAGGGGCGTAAGTCTTCGGTCACACTAATCCAGCTTTGAAATTGTGCGACTTCCAGAGAAGTCACACGATTTCAAAGTCGAATGTCATTCCGACTTCAGACGCGACTTGCAGGACACAGATGTCACCTGAACTTGCAAAAAGTAGTGCATACATTACTTTCAAATTCGGTGTGACTCTGACGAAGTTGGAATCGCACCAATATGACTGCTTCAATTACGGACAATAGGCTGTGATTTGTCATGTGATTTGAAACTCTCATCGCATGACAAGTCGCAACGGTATGACCGTGCACTAAAGGGAAGGCTGGAGTTCAGCTTTAAAGATGACCTGGAGTCAGATGGCTAAATACCTGAAATCCATTTACAAGTATTTCTAATTCTGTTCAGTAGTCTTGTGGTTCACACCTTGCCACACTGAACAGCCACTCAGATGACACCATTATTCTCTAGTTTAGCATTGCAGCTTGCGGTGTCACTCAACAATCTGAATATTCCGTTTTATTAAATAAATATCAAGGGGTGACATATCAAGCTGCACAGTGGTGTTGCCATCCTGCTTGTGCATGGGATGTATGAATCACAAGACTGAATAAAATTACAAAACCTTTTGGCAGATAACAGTTTAGTTGCTTTTCTTTTGAGTATTTAGCTGTGAGCCAGGATTTCCTTTTTAGCTTATTAGCTTGTTTTGTCACTACCTACACATTGTTACTGCAAGTGATGGCGCTCACATTGTGACAGATACCTTAACATATACAGTATGAAGAGGGAGGTTGCAGTGAGATTCTGCAGCCTATGAATAGTAGGGGGCAGTAGTGAGATGTGCTATGATTGAAATGCATACAGTATGTTCATTCTGTGTTTACCTCTCCTGTATAGCATTTTAGTAAAGCACAATACAGTGCTGTGGTGTTATGTTGGTGCTCATTGGATACATACATTTAACATTTTTTAAAATCTATAGCCGTCTATTGCTGTAACTTTAATTTCAAAGCTCTCTGGTTTGGCACACATGCAATGAGACAGGGAGTGTGTGCTTTGTTAATATAAATAGGATTGTTTTTTAGAGTTAGGTGTAATGGTATGTGTGTTGGTACAAAGGCTTGTCCCAAGAGCAATTGAGCTTGACATTGTTTAACTGAGGGGGAGAGGGCGCACTGCAGGGGTTTGCTATTGGCCACTCATTACTGCGGTGCCAGGGATGGGGGGTGGTTGTACATCTAGTCAGGGGCGGACTGACCATTTGGAAACTCTGGCACTGCCCGAGGGCCCGGGGTCAGTAGGGGGCCCCATGAGATGCCCCTGGTACTTTTTTTCCATAGGCTTTTTGAGTTTGGGCAAGGACACAGGGGACTCGTGATCCCCTATTGAGGGACAGTTATATTAAATTTTTATCATAGAAAAAAGTAGCCCCTGAGCTCCAGGCAAAAGACATACATACATACATACATACATACATACATACATACATACATATACAGGTGCAAGAAAAAGTATGTGAACCCCTTTGGATTATGTGGAGTTTTGCATGAATTGGGCATAAAATGTGCACTGAACCTCATCTAAGTCACAACAATAGAAGAACACAGTCTGCTGAACAGAATACTACACAAACATTAGATGTTGCCATGGTTTAATTGCACATAACATGTAAACATTCACAGTGCAGGGAGGAAAAAGTATGTGAGGCCCTAGCTTAATGACTTCTCCCAGAGCTAATTGGAGCCAGGAGTGAGCCAACCTTGACTCCAATCAGTGTGATGATATTGGATGTGTTGCTGATAGCTGTCCTGCCCTTAAAAACACACACCTGTTTTGGGTTTACTGGTTTCAAAAAGCACTGTCTGATGTAAACCATGCCTCGCAGAAAAGAGCTCTCAGAAGACCTACGATCAAGAATTGTTGACTTGCATGAAGCTGGAAAGGGTTACAAAAGTATCTCCAAAAGCCTTGATGTTCATGTGTCCACGGTAAGACAGACTGTCTACAAATGGAGAAAGTTTAGCACTGTTGCTACTCTCCCTAGGCGCGGTCGTCCTGTAAAAATGACTGCAAGAGCACAGCGCAGAATGCTGCATGAGGTAAAGAAGAATCCCAGAGTGTCAGCTAAAGACCTACAGAAATCTCGGGCACATGCTAACATTTTTGTTGACACATCTACAATAAGGAAAACATTAAACAAGAATGGAGTACATGGGAGGACACCACGGAGGAAGCCATTGCTGTCCAAAAAGAAGATTGCAGCACGTTTGAAGTTTGCAAAAGAGCACCTGGATGTTCCACAGCACTACTGGCAAAATATACTGTGGACAGATGAAACCAAGATTGAGTTGTTTGGGAAGAACACACAACACTATGTGTGGAGAAAAAAAGGCACAGCACACCAACATCAAAACCTCATCCCCACTGTAAAACATGGCGGAGGGAGCATCATGGTTTGGGGCTGCTTTGCTGCCTCAGGGCCTGGACAGATTGTTGTCATTGATGGGAAAATGAATTCCAGAGTTTATCAAGACATTTTGCAGGAAAACGTACGACCATCTGTCCGCCAACTGAAGCTCCGCAGAAGATGGGTGATGCAACAGGACAATGACCCAAAGCATACAAGTAATTCAACAAAACAATGGCTGCAACAGCACAGAATACGCCTTCTGGAGTGGCCCAGTCAGAGTCCTGACCTCAACCCAATTGAAATGCTGTGGCATGACCTTAAGAGAGCGATTCACACCAGACATCCCAAGAATATTGCTACACTGAAACAGTTTTGTGAAGAGGAGTGGTCCAAAATGACTCCAGATCGTTGTGCAGGTCTGATCTGCAACTGCAGGAAACGTTTGGTTGAGGTTATTGCTGCCAAAGGAGGGTCAACCAGTTATTAAGTCCAAAGGTTCACATACTTTTTCCTCCCTGCACTGTGAATGTTTACATGTTATGTGCAATTAAACCATGGCAACATCTAATGTTTGTGTAGTATTATGTTCAGCAGACTGTGTTCTTCTATTGTTGTGACTTAGATGACATTCAGAGCACATTTTATGCCCAATTCATGCAAAACTCCACGTAATCCCAAAGGGTTCACATACTTTTTCTTGCAACTGTACATATATATATATATATATATATTATTATTATTATTATTATGATACTATTAGTCTGTAGAACAACCCATTCAGTTTAAAATAGAAATGAAGAGCACAAGATTTGTGTGCATATATAAAAAAAATATGCTATAAATACCTTCCCCCCCCCCCCCCCTTTTTTTTAAATTGATCAACTAAATTCAAAACATTACCATTCGCATATAAAGCCATTTAGAACTCCAAATATCATCCAAACCGTACTCTCTGATCCTTGTACGACCTCCTGCTCTTTGTCTCCCTTGTCTCCTCTTCCTATGCTCGTCTCCAGGACTTCTCCAGAGCCTTCCCCATCCTCTGGAGCTCTCTACCCCAATCATCAGACTATTGCCTACTCTGCCCACTTTTAGGCAATCTCTGAAAACCTATCTCTTCAGGGAGGCCTATCTTGGCTTCAGCTAATAATGGAATCTTCTCTTCCTCCTACCAGTCCATCCCCCATAGTTATTACCTTTTGTACCACTAGCCCCCTCTTCTTAGATTGTAAGCTCCAAGGAGCAGGGCCTCCTATCCCTCTTGTATTGAACTGTATTGTTGCTGTATTGTCTTCCATTATATTATAAAGTGCTGAGCAAACTGTTGGTACTATATAAATTCATAATAATAATAATACACTCTGTTCTCAGCTACATAAGAGCTCAGAGAGGTGAGGGAGGAGAGACAGCAGTACACTCAACTTCCCAGTGAATGGCTATGTATGGGAGTGGAGTGTCAGTACAAGTCTGATCACTGGAGAAAATTAGGTAGAGTTCTCAGCATAGCTAGAAAATTGACCACGATGTGCTCTCATGCCAAGAATGGTCCGTTTTTAATAGGAAAGCAGAGGGACTGGCAGGAACACCAGGGATTTCACACAAAGGAAGTAATACAAATAGAACAGGAGACTTTTTTTCATACAAGTACATGGCACAGCAAACACATATCAGGAATATGAAATGTTGGGTTGACATATGCTTAAAGTTTCACTTAAATAAGATGTAGAGCCCATTGCCTTTTCTATGAAGGGAAGGGAGTACCATATTTTTTGCTCCATAAGACGCACCTAGGTTTTAGAGGCAGAAAACAGGAAAAAAAATATTCTGAGCCAATGGACTGCGGACATAGTACAGGAGATGACCAGAGACTGCGGACACAGTACAGGAGATGACCAGAGACTGCGGACATAGTACAGGAGATGACCAGAGACTGCGGACAGAGTACAGGAGATGACCAGAGACTGCGGACAGAGTACAGGAGATGACCAGAGACTGCGGACAGAGTACAGGAGATGACCAGAGACTGCGGACAGAGTACAGGAGATGACCAGAGACTGCGGACAGAGTACAGGAGATGACCAGAGACTGCGGACAGAGTACAGGAGATGACTGCTGACCTTTGGGGAGGGGGGGGAGCGGGTACCTGAATTCGACAGGTACCCGCTCTTACTTCCGCAGAGTTGTTCTTTGGTTAGTGTCCGCTCTGCAGCGGGACCTTACCTGTTCCTCTATCCAGCGCCTCGCTGTCTTCCCGGCTTCTGTAGTGTGGGTGCTTGGCTTGACAGCCGGGTGCCCAGTACTCATGAGCGAGAAGCGCTGCGCTTTGTGATTGGTCCGGCGGCTTCTGGGACCTGTCATGTGTCCCAGGTGCCGCCTTACCATTCACAAAGGGCACCGCTTCTTGCGCATGTGCACTTGGCGCCCGGCTGTCAAGCCAAGCGCCCACACTACAGAAGCTGGGAAGACAGCACGCCGCTGGATAGAGGAACAGGTAAGGTCCCGCTGCAGAGCTGAGTGGCTCCATAAGACGCACTGACATTTTCCCCACTTTTTTGGGGGGAAAAAAGTGAGTCTTATGGAGCGAAAAATTCGGTAATTCCTTATTGACTGGAAATGTTTTTGGAAGTTGATCAGAAGGCTGCATGATTGTCAGCAGGGTACAAATGCATCCCATCCCTTACAGATATCAAATGGTGTATGGTCGCCCCAAGACAAGCTGTGTCCTGAATCCCTCCTTTAGCCCTATGAGGAACTATAGATAAAAAGACGAAAGAAAGGAAATGTAAAAATATCAGCGATTACAACTTACAACAGAATACTTGGATTCCAAATGATTGCTTTAGATAAACCGCAATTGTTGCTTCCTAATTTAGTTTTATATGTAACTTTCATATTGTATTTCCTCCCAATGTGCAGAAATAGATGCGTGGTCCGCAGCCAATGAGTGCAAGGCTTCTGGGAGGGTCTGAGAGCAAATAAAAGCACATTGTTATTTGTTCCTAACTATAGCGATCCATTTAGAGGCTCCCTGTGACCTCTCCAGTCAGGGCATTCTTAAAGGACAACTCCAAGCGAATATCAAGATCTATTACATGACCGACATAATTGGCCCATTTTATCCATTTATAGCTGTAAGCATCCAGTATGTACTCAGTTCACCGCCCCTTACCCCCAAAAAAGTTTTTCTTTTGTGCAGGTTGCGGGCAATTTAAAAGTGGTGGATACATTAAAGGAATTAAAGCCTTGAGTCCGGGTTCACATACATGCAGTATGGTACATCGCATGTGATTCTCACAGGAACCGCACCGCATTCCTGTGCAAATCACATGCGATTTGTGCGCGGTGTGATTTGGAGTCATACATTTTATATGGCTCTAATCGCACCACAACCGCACCAAAAACATGCAGGACCCTTTTTTTTGGTCCGCACTAGAATCGGATCATATGGGTCTTCACACCTATGCGATCCGATTCTGCACATCGCATGCATTTTGCGTACCGATTTCAGGGTGTTGTTAACATACACACCCGCAGCGGTTCGTATGAACAGGGTACGATTCTGATGCAGTGCGGAATTCACACTGAAACTGCTGCAAATTAAACCTAAAAATGTAATATATTGCAGCTTACAGATCAATAGATGTGGTGGCTGCATTATTTATTTATTTCAGGTACTTATATAGTGCTGTCAATTTACTCTGCGCTTTACACATATATTGTACATTCACATCAGTCCCTAACCCTCAAGGGGCGTACAATCTAAGGTCCCTAACTTACATTCATACATACACATACTAGGGACAATTTAGACAGGAGCCAATTAACCTACCAGCATGTCTTTGGAGGTGGGAGGAAACTGGAGTACCTGGAGGAAACCCACGCAGGCACAGGGAGAACATCCAAACTCCAGGCAGGTGGTGCCGTGGCTGGGATTCGAACCAACGACCCTAGTACTGCCAGGTGGAAGTGCTAACCATTTAGCCACTGTGCTGCCCCATTAGTTTTCTTTTCTTTTGGCTTTTTCCCTATGTTTTCACCAGGTGATTTGGCCAATAGCACACTTTTGATATTGGAGAGTCACCACTCTGGATGAATGAGCACAGCAGTCAGCAGCATTATTAGTCGAGGGGAGGGTTAAACGTACTAGCAGTTTTAAATATATTAACAAATTAAAGCCAAATACTTTAAAATTGTTTACAGAAAAAAATTTTTTTTCTTTTGGGATAAAGATTTTACATGAATAAATGAAAGCTGATCATTTTAATCACCCCTGTCAGTATTAGGCTTCATGTACACGAGCCTACCCTGACCGCTGGCTGCGGGAAAACGCATATCGCGGCAAAAACGCAGTGCCGTGTTTGCCACGTTTTGCTGCGGTTTCCCGTGGTCGGTGGTCAAAACGTTCCTAACCTGAATGCGATTCTTATGCGTTTAACCTCACCTGAACACAGCACATAGGTTTTTATGGAGTTGAGTTTAGGAGCTTTGGCAAAAAAAAGCCAAAAGCTCCTAAATTCGAGGTTAGGAACTGATCGTGTACATGAAGCCTTAAATGGTATGTCTCACCCATGTAAACTGATATATTCTGCTAGAGAGCTTGTACTTCTGAAAAAAACAGACTTGCAGGTTGGATCACCAGATTAAAATAGAAGAAAGCCTAGAAAAGAAAACTAATGCAGCCATTACATCTGGGGACTGGTAAGCTGCAAGATAATAAATGTTTTCTTTTGGACCACTATTCTCTATGTTTAGTTTCACTTTAAATAGTTTGTTTGGGTCCAGCTGGCTGTCAGCACTGTATAAACTACGATATATTTAGCAGCAGCTCCATACAGTATACAGCACTGTCTTCCAGACCTCACAATGACGTTACAAGCTCCACTTCAGCCAATCAAAGGAAGCCTTGAATTTATTGATCAGCATTCAGCCTGACTCGGTTTTGTTCTGGGAATGGTTGGGAAGTCCTCTGTGCCGCGTCGATAACACAGCGCTGTATACTGGAAGTGGCTGATGCAGCAATTTGTAAAGAAAATAGTTTGTTTGGGCCAGCTTGGAGAACACTACAGGAAGAGGCAGAGACCAGATCAGTCACCATGCACAAGGAGAGAGATCAGAAATGACCGGTCTTTATTACAGGAACATTAGAGGTTAATGTCCCACATCTGGGGCTTTTTAAATTGCAATTAGTGTCAGTGTATAAATATTCAATGAGTTTGTTAGCTCTTACGTGGAAGCACTGACTAGGCTAGATACTAAGCCATGGGGATCTGAAAAGAACTGTCAAAAGTCCTGCGTAACAAGGTAATGGAACTTTATAAAAATGGAAAAGAACATAAAAAGATGTCCAAAGCCTGGAATATACCAATCAGTACTGTTAAATCCCCTATTAAGAAGTGAAAAGTTCAGGGATCTCTTGATACCAAGCCAAGGTCAGGTAGACCAAGAAAGATTGCAGCCATAACTGACAGAAGAATTGTCCGGGATTCAAAGAAAAACACACAGGCAACCTCAATAGAAATACAGGCTGCTCTGGAAAAAGATGGTGTGATTGTTTTTAAGGAGTACAATAGGGTGATACTTGAACAAAAATTAGCTGTTTGGTCGAGGTGCCAGAAAGAATATTTTACTGCACCAATGCCACAAAAAAGCCCGGTTACAATATGCCTGACAATACCTTGACATGCCTAACCGGGCCTTTTTGTGTCATTGATGCAGTAAAGGCTTCTTTCTGGCACCTCTACCATGCAGCTCATTTTTGTTCAAGTGTCATCATATTGTGCTCCTTCAAAACAACCACACTTTCTTGTGGTTACCTTTGGGTTTCCCTTTGTATCTGAACAATTCTTCTGGCAGTTGTGGCTGCAGTCTTTCTTGGTCTATCTGACCTTGGCTTGGTATCAAGAGATCCCCAAACTTTCCACTTCTTCATAGGTGATTTAACGGTACTGATTGACATATTTAAGGCTTTGGACATCTTTTTATGTCCTTTTCCATCTTTATAAAGATTCCACCTTGTTACGCAGGACTTTTGACAGTTCTTTTCTGATCCCCATGGCTCAGTATCTAGCCTAATCAGTACTTCCATGTAAGAGTTAACAAACTCATTGACTATTTATACACTGACACTAATTGCAATTTAAAAAGCAACAGATGTGGGACATAAACCTCTAATTGGCATTTTAACCCGTGTGTGTCTGTACCAAGGCCAAACATTCCAGGGTATGTAAACTTTTGATCATGGCCATTTGGGTGATTTCTGTTATTATGATTTAAAAAGGAGCCAAACAACTATTTGATAATAAATGGCTTCATATGATTATCATCCTTCAATAAGAGCATTTTGTGGCATGATCAGTCATATTTCCAATGTCAATGCCAAAATTTCACAATTTCTGTCAGGGAATGCAAACTTTTGAGCACAACTGTAATGTAAATGTTGTTTGCTTTTTTTTGTGTGTGTTGTTTTTTTTTTTTTTTTTTTTATCTGACTCTTACGGACCCCCTGAAGCCCATCTACGGACTACTTAGACCCATTCATAAACTACTTAGAACATCCATAAACCCATCCATAGACCACTTAGTGGTCTATGGATGGGTTTATGGATGGGTCTAAGTGGTCTATGGATGGGTTTATGGATGGGTCTTAGTGGTCTATGGATGGGTTTATGGATGGGTCTAAGACCCATCCATAAACCCATCCATAGACCACTTAGACCCATCCATAAACCCATCCATAGACCACTTTGACCCATCCATAAACCCATCCATAGACCACTTAGACCCATCCATAAACCCATCCATAGACCACTTAGACCCATCCATAAACCCATCCATGGAACTTTGCTTAAAGAGAAGCTTCAGTCTCCCCCCAAAAAGATTAAAAGTCAGCAGCTACAAATAGTGTGTTTAATATAGGGACACTTGCCTGTCCAGGGACCCAGCGCTGTCCTCACCCAAGCCAGTTCTTCAATGTGCTTTGAGTTCAGGCGCTGGCATCTTAGTTCAGACACTTTGTGAATGGTCCTGCAGTCTACTGGGGCTTGTGATGTGTCCCAGAAGGCTGCGGGTGAAGGAGGTGGGTGCAGTCAAAACAAAGGTACCCACCCCCCCAAAACAATAAGTGGCAGATGTCAAAGAAGAGGGGGGAGGAGGCATACAAGCGTATAAGTGAAAACATAAAAAAATAAAATATATATAAAAAATTTGTGTACATTTATAGAAACCTGTTCAGAGAAAAATGTGTGTATGCCATTGCTGTGCAGATCAGGAGTTCCGACTCCCATCTACTGCTTGCTTGTTCCACTTTAGGACTGAAGCAGAGGACCAGGATCACAGGCAGGTAACTAGCTTCCTTAGAAGTGGCTCATTAGGTTTAGAAAGCTCATCTCACACAGTTTTAGATTGCTGTGATGTCTGGCATTGCAGACGGAGGATGGCTGACAAGCCTGATGTTGTCCTTGGTAGGCGTTCCCCCAGAATCACAGCTTTATCCAAACCACCTAAACTTCTGATCTTCTGAACAGTTTTTCATTATTTAATTTTTTTTTTTTTTTTGCAGAATTCATCTTGACTTTTTTTTCCCCTATAGTTTTAATTATTTCTGTACTATGAAAAATCCCCCTTGAAATTTTTGTCCTAATCCCTTTTCACGCCTTGGGCTAATTTCAGTGCATCGTCTATGTTTGGGAGTGTCGCACACACGGGGGAGCGTAAAGGGTGGTATTCCTATAGTAACCAACTAGTTTACACTAAAATAACAGAAAATGGTTTGGAAAATGGGTTTGATAGATGACAAGCGGTCTTGTAAAAGGTTTTAGGGATTTACATCTGTCTAAAATGGTCCTTGTAAAAAATTTATGACGGAACGTGGCCCTTTGCCTATCAGATACATATTTAGAGAATGTCTGTTGCTTACAAATTACTGGAAAAAAAAAATGAAACTATCCCCCTATTAAAAAAACAAAAACAAAAAAAACCCTGCAACTTACCCTTTTATGCTGTACTGAGAGAAACACAAAAGTCTGTCCATTTGAAGTACAGTTTATGGCCAAATGTTTGAAGGCAGCTGACCATCTCATATATGTGCCTACTGGACATGCCATTACAACACCATAGACTTATTATGGAGTTTTCCCCCCTTTGGCCTAGAACAGCTTCCACTCTTCTGGTTAGACTTTCCACAAGATTTCGGAGTAGGTCTGGGAGAAATTTGTGAAACTGGAAGAGAAGACCTGACTTCTCCCGGTGTTCCAAGTCAAAGGTGTTCAGTAGGGTTGAGGACATGGCTTTGTGAAGGCCAGCCAAGTTCCTCACACCAAGCTCATCAATCCATGTCTTTATGGAGACGGCTTTGCATATAGGCGCAGTCATACTGGCACAGTGGAGGGTCTTCTCCAAACTTACTGGTTTTCTAGAATGTCTTAGAATGTCTTGGTGGCATGCAGTAGCATTAAAATATATCTAAAGCCCATTTTTTTGGTTTTGGATTTGGTATCTGGTTGTGAATGAAGTGGTGAATGGTTAGAACTGTAAGATTTTTATTGCTGTCTGAATCATAAGGAACATTTTTTTTTTCCTGGTGACCATTATCATCGGGACTGAAAGTGAGGGACAATCCAAATGTTTATCTGTCACCCAAGCATAAGGCCCTGTGCACTTTAGGTGTGGTGCATTAAAAAAAAAAATCCCGCTTGTTGCACCTTTTGATACGCTTTCATCAAAATGCACATTATGTAGCATTCAATGGTAACGCACCTAAAATGCAATGCATCCGGAATGCACAACAGGAATGTGGGCCAGGCCTAAATAAGGCAGGCATCTTGCAATGGGGACACTGGTACAGGCAGAAACTTTCTAAAAGTGGATTTATTTCACTTTGGGGAGATTTCCTATCATGTTTACAGAACAGGAAATTAAGGGAAATCTCCCCAGTTGGACACATGGCAAAAAAAGCCTGATGGGTTTTAAAGCTGAACTCCAGGCAGATACAACAGACACAGATTAGAGAAGTATGGTCAAAGCTCTTTTGGCTGTACTTCTATGGATCACAGGAGTGCACTTCATTCTGCATTCCTGTACTCCATTTTCAGTTGACAGCAGGCTAAACCTGCTGTCAGCTGACATTACTTAGCCGGTCCAGGCTCTGGAACTATCCCAACTTTAATGTTAGGATCTCCCCAGATGCCTGGACCAGGAGCTGAGTCAGCCTCTCAGCATGATGCTGGGAGACTGAGCCAGCTGCTCCTACCCCTCCACAGCCTGGTGCTCCAGTGAGTGCTGGAGGGGCAGAGCAGAGAGCCAGTGACTGTCAGCTCAGAGTGGAGGGGAGAAATGAGAAATAAAAACCAATCGGCTTCCATGTTTTTATCTCTTATTTAATCTGATCGCTCAGTGCAGAGCTGGCAGGGACAGAAGCAGCATCAGATCAATGCTGTATCTTTTATATCTGCCTGGAGTTCAGCTGTAAGAACCAGATTAGATAGGCAAGGCTTTCAATGTATTGTCAGATTTTGGTATGTATTAGGGAAGATCTGAGCCAAACGTTGTAGGCCTGCTAGTGAGATCGGCTCCTCCAGCATGTAATTAGCAGGCAGGTGTTGCTGCGTGGAGCGGCAGACACTGAGAGGAGCTGACACCCCTTCCCCCAGCATGCGAGCTGCAGTGGAAGTTCATTAGAAGCCGCGCGCCTACACATCCCGGATGACAAGCTGCTGCGTGTCTGGATGACGTTCAGACAATCTGTGTGAAGTGACCGATCGGCAAAAATGACACGTCTTGGAGCATCAGTCATACCAATGTATGAAATATTAAAAGGTGACTCCAATCCAGCAACCAATCAGGGAGATCACACTCTGCCATTCTTGGGGTGGCTACTGAACCTCAGTAGTGATGGTCCCCCTTGACACATCTGGATATCCACTAAAATTCATCACAATAGAATTCACTATTTTTTTTAAAAAAACACTAAATTCAGATATAACCGTTAATCTTTTTTTTATTTTTTTCACTGAACTATTACTTGGTGATCCTGCCATGATCACTTCCTGTTATAGGGTGACCACGCTTTCTCTGAATTCTGCTTCTGCGTTGTCACCCGGTAACATCAGGCTTGCTAATAGAGTGGTAGTTTCAATGCACATTATGCAAATTGGGCTGCTTATGTCACCACCAGAAAACACACCCAGAGAAGTCGCATGCAGCCAGTAAAGTATCTGCAAAGAGGTTTCAGGTGATCAGCTGCGCTGCAACATGGTGAATAAAAAAAGTATTTTATTTTCAAAAATAATGGAAGTTTATTACAGTGCTTTAGCAAAATAGAGATCATTCAGTTTGGGTGTACATCTGCCTTACCCATACTTGTCGTCATATTTGCTCTGATCCCCAGGACACCTATTTCTCTGCCACCACCGACACTTAACATGCCCACCTTCTTGCCCATATCACACCCACTCTGCAGGTGGTCCCATTTGTAGTTATGCCTGGTGGTCGCGATCCCCTCAGTTAATACCCATTTATGAGTTAGGATTATTATTATTATACAGTATTTATATAGCACCAACAGTTTGCTCAGCGCTGTACATTATAGTGGGGGACAGTACACGAGACAGCACAGTAACAATACAATACACGAGGGGTTTCAGGGCCCTGCTCCTTGGAGCTTACAATCTAGGAGGGAGGGGAGAGTGGTACAGGAGGAAATAGCTGTGGGGGATGGAGTGGTGGGAAGAATGGAGGAGATCAGCAATTAGGTGAGCGCGGGGTAGGCTTCTCTGAAGAGATGGGTTTTCAGGGTGCGCCTAAAGGAGAGGAGGGTAGGTGACAGTCTGATAGATTGGGGTAGTGAGTTCCAGAGGATGGGGGAAGCCCTGAAGAAGTCCTGGAGACGGGCATCGGAGGGAGAAGACCAGGGAACTAGAGAGTAGGAGGTCTTGTGAGGAGCGGAGAGTGCGTTTTGGGTGGTAGATGGATATCAGGTCGGTGATGTAGTTTGGGATAGGTTCACACTTGTCCTTTCTCTGAAAAGCAATTTACGCTGGATTGCTTTTCACCAAGAAGACTAAGCAGTGGATGTCAGATGTTCGAGAAAGCCCTTATGTCGCCAGCTGAATGCCTTTTTTTTTCTTTACTGGCACTAATGAGCTGCAACTGCGAGTCAAGCATTTGCAGCGCCCCCCCTTTGCCTTTTATGGGCAAGTCTGAGCCCTGGTTCACACTCACATTGCACCACACTCCTGGAATTGCCCCACACTCCTGTTCAAATCACATGGGATTCCGTGTCCATTCATTTTGTATGGCTCAAATCATACCATATCCGCAAGAAAAAGATGCACTGCACTGGAACCGGATCGCATGGGTGTGCACACCCTTGCAATCTGATTCAGGCAATCGCACTGCATTTTGCGATCTGTTTTTGGGGTGTCGTTAGTGAAACATTGACACCTGCAGACGATGACATGAAAACCGTGCGATTGGGATATGTTGTGGGAACCATACAGTGATCGCTGCAAATCCTGCACCGCATCAGTGTGTCATCAACTTGCCATGCCGTGTTACACTGAGCACGACACAAAGTCCTGTGCCATGTGAACAGCCCCTTCTGGCTGTGTGTAAAGCTTAGTACACACACATTACGGGTTTTTTTTTGTTCAGCCCAATGGACTGAGATTTTGACTTACTACCTATGCGATGTTAGTGTGGTGATATCCCCCGCTGTGTTATTGTGTTTAAAATCTAGGCACAACTGCCTGTTTTTACTGCCCACCCCCCAGCCACCCATGAAAGTGACATTATGGTACATGCTCAGTAACTCTAAAAAGTGATTGCGGGACACAGTCCAGTTATCCAGACAGAGTATCTCAACGTGGGACTGTCCTGGAAATCCTGGAGAGTTGACATCTGTACTTACAGCTGAACTCTGGGCACAAAGAAAATCATTTAAATATATTAATAGCTACAAGGGGCAAAAAAATACATGATGATGTGTACCAAATGCTTCTTCAAACCCGGTTATTACCTTGTAAAAGTAGTACTGTGATGTAGAAAGCTTGTGCAGAGCTGGGACTCCGCAGACCCCACCCACTACAGGAGGGGGCGGAGACAAGACCAGTCACCCTGCACACAGAGAGAGAGCAACAGTGACCGGTCTTTATCACAGGACGTCTCACACTGGGTTACTGCACAGATCTGTAAGAAATACACAAAGCTCACCAAGATTGAAGCAAGAATACATGATTCTTATAGTTAGACACATTTGTGCTTCTCTGAGTTCAATTTTACCACCCGCTGCAATGAAAATTGGTAGATTACAATTGAAGCATTCAGAAACAAGTTACATTTCTTTATAACGAGATAAAAAAAAATCTCACATGAAGCTCCAGTCTATGTCCTGACACCTGCCTCAATTCTGGACTTTTGTGTCCTAATCATTTATTTAACCCAGTATTGATTTCTGCAATATGCCATTGGCTGAGAGCGCTGATCGGGAGTTGATCGGCAGGCCTATTTTGACAGAATTCGTCCTGGCTGCCCTACACATGGACCGAATGTCGGCCGATGCTGCTCAGCGTTTGACCTGCGTATGTTAGGCTTTACTTGTCTTGGTTTTTTTTCTTTTTTCTTAAAACATAACTGACGATCCCATTGAAATAATGGTCATTTTAAATAATTATTATTTTTTTCAGTTCATTTTCTGAATGTGGTTGATCAGAAGACATGCGGTATTATAGAACCCGATGAATCAATATTTTTCTGGGAGGCTGTAATGGTCCTGTTCAGAATGCCGGCTATGCATGTTACATTGCTGGCAATGGAGAGACGTGCCCATTAATCTACAACACTAGACAGGATATTTGACAGTTTGCATTCCTTGGCCTGCTGCTGAAGTTAATCTGGCTCCAGGGAAATCATGCCAGATAACTTTCCTAGCAACATAATTTAATGTTTTCTGTTGTAGATATTCCCAAAACTAACTTGAAGCACATCTCTAGGCAAATATACACAAATACACCATTATGTACTAATAGGAAATGTATTTTCAAATCCCCCCCCCCGGCGTAAATGGCAAAAATCTGTCTTCATGTTGCCACAATTCATATTGTATGATTGCACATCAGAAATCAGTCTGAGAGTGGGAGGTCGTGTGCCGGGACTTTATTGCAGTGTATGGTGTCGTCAGGTTTGCTTGTTTTCATGCACTGGGAGCTGGAGGAGATGAGTACGCAGCCTAATCAGTGAGTAGTGCAGTGTTACCAGCAGAAACCAGTTACAGAAGATTGTGAGTGAAAGAGGCTAGTCAGAGACTGTGGGCAGGCAATAGGGGATGGTCAGAGACTGCAGACAGGCGACAGAGGATGGTCAGAAACTGCGGATAGGCAAGAGAGGAAGGTCAGGGACTGGGGACAGGTGAGAGAGGATGGTCAGAGACTGGAGACAGGCGAGAGAGGATGGTCAGAGACTGGGGAAAGACGAGCAAGGATGGTCAGAGTGTGAACAGGCGAGCGAGGATGGTCAGAGAGTGCGGACAGGCGAGCGAGGATGGTCAGAGAGTGCGGACAGGCGAGCGAGGATGGTCAGAGACTGATGACAGGCAACAGAGGATGATCAGAGACCTATAACAGACGGCAGAGGATGATCAGAGATAGAGGACTGGCAACAGAGGATGGTCAGAGACTGCGAACAGGCAACATAGATTGTACCCCCTTACACTTACCTGAGCTCGATCTTACTCCAGCGCTGTGCCTAAGAGCAGTGGCTCTCTCCTCTCTCTCCCTCCTCGTACGTCAGGACAGGAAGTGAGGGCAAATCTCCGTGATGAGCCCCAGATAGCAGTAAAAACCAGCAGGAGTTCTAATCCTTCCCCACTCTATTCAAAAACAGAACAAACATTTTTTGGCTTGACATACACTTTAGATATAGTCCAAGCTGCCAGATTCAGGAGGCTTTTCAGACTGCTTCTGAGCAGGGCTTCAGCCTCTTGACCAGCACCACAGATGATCAGTTCACAGTGATGCCAATCTTGACCTTGATCTCATCTCTTTTTCTAGACCCATTACTTTGGCCTCTGGTTTGTCGGGAAGAACCAACAAGCGCGATGGGTGGAGCTGGAGAAACCATTGAGGAAGCAACTAGACAAGTTCTCAGTGGAACCCGTGCTGTACTTTGGCGTCATGTTCTATGTGCCGAACGTTTCTTATCTAAACCAGAGCGTCACCAGGTAGGTGAGAGTTCTTATCCAGAGGAGCTTACGTCTTTGCTACATTTTTTTTTTTTTTTGCATTTTTGAAGTAACAAAAGACAAACATATACATTGGCATTACAAATGTTGGACTGTGGTTCCATATTTACAGTCGTGTGTATGTGTTCCCATCTCCAGATTAGATACAATATATTACATCTTGTGGTACAAGGACATGGATAATGTAAAATAAAAGTGAATTCCAGGTACGGATTATATACAGAGTTACATTGGTCACCACGACAAATTGAGAGGGGGATTTTTTTCGTCAGCAGACAACAGTAAACAGGAGTTTGTATCTTTGCGCTGCAGGCAACCCTTTTTGTTGAACTTTAGGTAACCCTATTGAGGTGGGGATCTACCTAAAACATGGAAAATATATCAACACTCGCAGAGTGTGTGTTTTTTTTTTTTTTTTTGTTTTGGTTTTTTTCTTCTTTTGTTAACCTAGCAAAGCCCCAATAAGAAGTAAAGGAGGTTTGAAGAGTTCAGAGTAGTAAGTAGTGCAGGGGTCAATGGTAAGTGTTGCAGAGTGGAAGGGTCAGTAGTAAGTAGTGCAGGGGTCAATGGTAAGTGTTGCAGAGTGGAAGGGTCAGTAGTAAGTAGTGCAGGGGTCAATGGTAAGTAGCGCAGAGTTCAGGGGTCAGTGGTAAGTAGTGCAGAGTACAGGGGTCAGTGGTAAGTAGTGCAGGGGTCAGTGGTAAGTAGTGCAGGGGTCAGTGGTAAGTAGTGCAGGGGTCAGTGCTAAGTAGCGCAGGGGTCAGTGGCAAGTATTAAGCTGTGCAGAGGTCAGTGGTAAGTATGGCAAAGTGGAAGGGTCAGTAGTAAGTATCAAAGAATGCATGAGTCTTTGGTAAGTAGCGCGGGGGGTCATTGGTAAGTAGAGCGGAGTGTAGCGGTCAGTAGTAAGTAATGCAGAGTGCAGTAGTACGTAACACATATCTCTCCTACAAGCAAATATACTCGCCCTCCCCAATACAACAATCTACCATGCAAAGCTCTACTTTGCCTTGAATGTAAGCCAGAGAAGAAATAAAGGACATATAGAGGATTAGAGACTGGGTGCTGTTTTTTCTTTTTTCTTCATTAAACAAAGGTGTTAGTCATAGAAATGATTATTTTCAAGTAAAGGTTTCTGTAACTGAAGGCTCATGCATGTAGATGTGTTTTCATATTCTGGGTTGTTTTTCTTATGCTCAGAAAACTGCAGGTGTCTTGTGCGCTTGCCATAAATGTTGGTGGTTATAAAGGCTAATTTGTTTTCCCCTAAAATATAAGTTTATACTTGCAGTGCCTTGAAAAAGTATTCATACCCCTTGACATTTTCCACGTTTTGTCATGTTACAACCAAAAACGTAAATGGATTTTGTGATTTTATGTGAAAGACCAACACAAAGTGGCACATAATTGTGAAGTGGAATGAAAATGGTAAATGGTTTTCAAAATTTTTTACAAATATCTGAAATGTGTGGCTTGCATTTGTATTCAGCCCCCTTTACTCCATACCCCTAACTAAAATCTAGTGGAACCAATTGCCTTCAATAGTCACCTAATTAATAAATAGAGTCCACCTGTGTGTAATTTAATCTCAGTACAAATACAGCTGTTCTGTGAAGCCCTCAGAGGTTTGTTAGAGAACATTAGTGAACAAACAGCATCATGAAGGCTAAAGAACACACCAGACCGGTCAGGGATAAAGTTGTGGAGAAGTTTAAAGCAGGGTTAGGTTATAATAAAAAAAAATCCCAAGCTTTGAACATCTAACGGAGCACTGTTCAATCCATCATCCGAAAATGGAAAGAGTATGGCATAACTGCAAACCTTCAAGACATGGCTGTCCCCTAAACTGTCAGGCCGGGCAAGGAGAGCATTAATCAGAGAAGCAGCCAAGAGGCCCATGGTAATTCTGGAGGCACTGCAGATCCACAGCTCAGATGGGATAATCAGTCCACAGGAAAACTATTAGCCGTGCACTCCACAAATATGGCCTATATGGAAGAGTGGCAAGAAGAAAGCCATAAGAAGTGCCATTTGCAGTTTGCGAGAAGCCATGTGGGGGACACAGCAAACATGTGGAAGAAGATGCTCTGGTCAGATCAGACCAAAATTGAACTTTTTGGCCTAAAAGCAAAAGCTATGTGTGGCGGAAAACTAACCCTGAACACGCCATCCCCACTGTGAAACGTGGTGGTGGCAGCATCATGTTGTGGGGATGCGTTTCTTCATCAGGGACAGGGAAGCTGGTCAGAGTTGATGGGAAGATGGATGGAGCCATATACAGGGCAATCTTAGAAGGAAACCTGTTAAGAGTCTGCAAATGACCTGAGACTGCGGCGGAGGTTCACCTTCCAGCAGGAAAACGACCCTAAACATCCAGCCAGAGCTACAATGGAATGGTTTAGATCAAAGCATATTCATGTGCTAGAATGGCCCAGTCAAAGTCAAGACCTAAATCCAATTGAGAATCTGTGGCAAGACTTGAAAATTGCTGTTCACAGATGTTCTCCATCCAATCTGACAGAGCTTGAGCTATTTTGCAAAGAAGAATGGGCAAAAATGTCCCTCCCTAGATGTGCAAAGCTGGTAGAGACATCCCCAAAAAGACTTACAACTGGAATTGCAGCAAAAGGTGGTTCTACAAAGTATTGACTCCGGGGGGCTGAATACAAATCCTCGCCACACTTTTCAGATATCTATTTGTAAAAAATGTTGAAAATCCTTTATTTTCCTTCCACTTCACAATTATGTGCCACTTTGTGTTGGTGTATCACATAAAATCCCAATAAAATACATTTAAGTTTTTGGTTGTAACATGTCAATGTGGAAAATTTCAAGGGGTATGAATACTTTTTGAAGGCACTGTACTTGCTGTTTGTAATGGTATTGCACAGAGAGGTCTCTTACCTCCTTTTCTAGGTTCTCAAGCCGGCTGCTGTAGAGGCACTGGTGCAGGCACGGTCTTCAGCCAGGCTGTGTATATTCATAGAATCACACATCACATCACATTATGTCTGGAGGAATAGAAATTTAATCTCCAAACACGGAATGGTTTCTTCACAGTAAGAGCTGTGAAAATGTGGAATAGACTCCCTCAAGAGTTGGTTCTGGCCAGCTCAGTGGATTGCTTCAAAAAAGTCCTGGATTCTTTCTTAGATACACAGAATATAACTGGATACTAACATTTATAGGTAAAGTTGATCCAGGGAATATCCGATTGCCTCTCGGGGGATCAGGAAGGAATTTTTTTCCCAGCAGGAGCAATATGGATCATGCTTTGCTGGGGTTTTTTTGGCCTTCCTCTGGATCAACTGTGGGTATAGGATTATAACTTTTTTTTTTTTTTTTTTTTTATGCTTGAACTGGATGGACTTTTGTCTTTTTTCAGCCAGACTAACTATGTAACACATTGTGGCTCAGAGCCACCCCCTGCTCACAGGATTTGATTGACAGCAGTAGGAGGCAGTGGTTCTTGTTGCCTCAACTATCACTACCCAATCACAAAGTAGAGATTGGGAGGAGACCTATGAGTTATAGTAACTGCATCAGATTAAGATCAGCTCCCCTCCCCAGACCGTGCTGTGAGACAGAGCTGTATATATCCTAGAACAGGATGAACAAAAAAACACAACTTCTTTGGGAGGTCTGTGCATTTAGCTGTTTGCCTGAAGTTCAGCTTTAAGTGGAGTACACCTTTTTTCTTGGACAGATTCTAACACTGTTTGAGCCCTTTACGGACAATATTAAAATATTTTCTAGCTTCCCTTTAATTTTGTAACTGTTGAGAGGAGTGTGTCTTTACCCGGGGCTGATATGTGCTTTGTTCCTGAATTCTGGTCCTTACAAGTAATTTGAATGAGATTTTCCTTGCTCATTGTGTTCTCTACAAACCACAAACTGAACAATCTCTATTGAAGCCATGCAAATCAGTCCCAGCGCGGACGGCGGTGATTCTTTCCTCGCCACATACTGCAGATTAGCTCTGATGAAATTATAGGTTGTGATGAGGGAATGCCTTGTGCTGCCGATCCTCTCCCTGTAATTTGCTCTAATGAATGCGGAGGTTGGAGGGCAGAAAGTTAGCTTCAGGTTGGAGCTTGCCGTCTCCTGTGAGCGTGCTGCTACTGGCTTCTCCTCGCATAGTTCACGTGGAAGGTTTATTTTTTAACAAATCGTGGCCTTTTAGGGTGAAAAAAAACTGCTCCGTCCCTCTCTGCAAATGCAAACATGAAGATTCCAGCATGACTGCTGGAGATAGTCTTTGTTTATTCTGGAATACAAGTAGACGGCTGTAGGGAAGGCAGGATCGCCCAGAGAAGCGTGTTAAAAAAATGCCTGCATGCCTTGGCAAGACTTGGCTGAGCAGACCAGAGACAGGAATGGAGAATGCAGCACTGAACTGAGCTTTTGGAAGATACCCAGACATAAGTGCATTTCTCTTAAAGCTGATGTTTATTCTACTTTATATGTTGCCTGGTTCCCCTTTCCTTAGTCTCATCAATGTACTAATTAAATAACTAAATAAAGCTTTTACAGTTTTCAATACGTAACTTATTTTAGACCCAGTGGCATCCACACCAAGTCTCTGTGATTCTCTATGCCAGTAATCTCCAAATTGCGTCCCAAGGGCGAGATGTGCTTGCTTTTATCTGGCCCTCGGGGCATTATTCCTCCCACTGTCAGCATCAATGTGGCATAGCTCCTGCCATGACACGACGATGGGGCACTATTCCTTCAATTGATACGATCGACGGGGCACTATTGATAATAATAGGGCACTATGACTCCCATTGATACCAATGATGGGGCACTATGACTCCCACTGATACCAATGATGGGACGCTATGACTCCCACTGATACCAATGATGGGACGCTATGACTCCCATTGATACCAATGATGGGGCGCTATGACTCCCATTGATACCAATGATGGGGCGCTATGACTCCCATTGATACCAATGATGGGGCGCTATGACTCCCATTGATACCAATGATGGGGCGCTATGACTCCCATTGATACCAATGATGGGGCGCTATGACTCCCATTGATACCAATGATGGGGCGCTATGACTCCCATTGATACCAATGATGGGGCGCTATGACTCCCATTGATACCAATGATGGGGCGCTATGACTCCCATTGATACCAATGATGGGGCGCTATGGCTCCCATTGATACCAATGATGGGGCGCTATGGCTCCCATTGATACCAATGATGGGGCGCTATGGCTCCCATTGATACCAATGATGGGGCGCTATGGCTCCCATTGATACCAATGATGGGGCGCTATGACTCCCATTGATACCAATGATGGGGCGCTATGACTCCCATTGATACCAATGATGGGGCGCTATGACTCCCATTGATACCAATGATGGGGCGCTATGACTCTCATTGATACCAATGATGGGGCGCTATGACTCCCATTGATACCAATGATGGGGCGCTATGACTCCCATTGATACCAATGATGGGGCGCTATGACTCCCATTGATACCAATGATGGGGCGCCATGATTCCCATTGATACCAATGATGGGGCATTGTTTACTCCCACAGACTCCAGGACATTTTCTTCTCCAAGTGACCACAGTCAGGCCCCTCTAAAGTTTGAAGGACAGTAAACTGGCCCTTCGTTTAGAAAGTTTGGAGACCCCTGCTCTATGCAATGCAGATCATGGCTGTTGGGAAGGGCCGGCAGGGTGCTGCACATAGCTTTCTGAAAACATCACAGCACCTCAATACTTCTCTGAGGGGCCCTGATGTAAGCAGTGGCCTGGGACTTGGGAGGAGTTCTGCAAATGTCAAAATGCCTTGAAGGGGGTGGATGTCCATCTGGAGGAGTGGGCAGTCTTAGGTAGGTTGCATTTGCTTGCAGATGGCAATATTTAACAGCCACGTGTGTTTATGAGCCTCTGTGATTGAAAGAACTGAAATCCAGTGAATGAAAGGGATGTACAAGGCATAGTCAGGCTGGGGAGAAAAGAGCTAGATGATGCTGGATATTCTGCAGCCTGGAAAAGAGGAGGGCTCCATCTAACTTAATGCATCTTCTAATGTACATTGTGAGAAGCAGTGAAATCAGAATCCGAGTAAGCAGTTTCAGTAGAGGAGAGGAACCAGTACTGCTGTGCAAGACTGAGGGGAAGGCTGGAGTTCAGCTTTAGGCCCCGTTCACAACAGCCAAGAAAACACTTAGGCATCAGCTAAACCTCTAAATACACAGATAAAATGCAAATATATAAGACCTGATTTACCTGCCAAATGATTTGTGATTCTGTCCATCCAGTTCTAAGATTTACACAGCACAGCCCTGTCTTTCATGGTGGGAGACCTGATTTTTCTCAGCTACAGTTAAGTTACACATTAAAGGTCTTGTCTCTCCTCCATCCGGTAATTGGACAGTGAAAGGGGAAGCAGCAGACTGATGAGCTCATCTCTCGGTCACTCTGCTCTCTCCTATCAGCATGCTCCTTGCACGCATTGAGCGGGGAATGGGGCAAAGTCAAGCTATGTGTGTCTATAAAGCAAAAAATGGAAAAGCGAGCGCTACACCAATGTGTCTATATAAGCCGCTAGAACACCAAAAAAAAGTAACCAACAAACCTTTCAATGAATAATAAAAGAAAAGAGAGATCGGTGCAGCGCTAGGATTAAAGGTACCATAAACTAAGTGCTCAGTATAAATGCCCTAAAGGTATAAGCAAATGCAAAATAGAATACAGTCCACTATTCAGTGCACAAAAGTCCAAATTCCCATATCAATTGCTGTGAGGGATATGTTGCAATTCAGAGGTAGGGGTCCCTAAAACAGATAGATTGCGCACTCACCAGAAGTGCGTATAAAATACGCATGTAGAGAGATATATATGTTCTTCAAAACATCTCGGTCAATAGGGTTCTGGTCAGATCGCACTCTATATTCTCCTCCGTCACACTGTGATCAGTAATTCCCAGGGTTCGGTACAGGCGTCAAAAATCCCCTTGGTTCATCCAGGCACTGCATCAATCAGTGTTGGGTCCCCTGCACATCCAGTCCCAAAGTACTGTTCTTCTGATATCTAAAGATTCCAGTGTTAAGACCGCATACGGTGACCACAATGCATTGTTCTATTAGTTCAATGTCACTTTCTCCGATGAGGGCAAGGCTCTAATGTCTGGATACTTTTGAACTCACCAAAGATCCGTTATCTCCTGCGCTCAAGGACTCAGATCAAACAGGCGTTAGTGACAAGCAGCGTGTTGTGTATTCATCCACTGGTGATCAGAGGTACGTAGAGTAAGAGTTCTTGAGAAGGATCTGTTGGAGTGTTGTATGTGTGCTGGGAGCTGCCAAACAGCCAGAGTTGGACTTGGCTAACCTTGAGTTTTATTAAGCTTCCCCAGCTTCATGATAGAGCTGCACAACCTCTGATCACCAGTGGATGAATACACACTGGACGTGCAGGGGAACCAACACTGATTGATGCAGTGCCTGGATGAACCAAGGGGATTTTTGACGCCTGTACCGAACCCTGGGAATTATTGATCATAGTGTGACGGAGGAGAATATAGAGTGCGATGTGACCAGAACCCTATTGACCGAGATGTTTTGAAGAACATATATATCTCTCTACATGCGTATTTTATACGCACTTCTGGTGAGTGCGCAATCTATCTGTTTTAAGGACCCCTACCTCTGAATTGCAACATATCCCTCACAGCAATTGATATGGGAATTTGGACTTTTGTGCACTGAATAGTGGACTGTATTCTATTTTGCATTTTCTGTTTCTTTTTTGCATTTGCCTATACCTTTAGGGCATTTATACTGAGCACTTAGTTTATGGTACCTTTAATCCAAGCGCTGCACCGATCTCTCTTTTCTTTTATTATGTGTGTCTATAGATGCACACAGCCCGGCTTGGGAGCAAGCCTGTACGAGTGCCCCCACTACAGCCAGCTTGCTATGGGAGCATTCAGAGTAGCGGAGGAGCCTGAAATTCAGATGGACCCCAGAAGAGGAAATTTGGGGCTGCTTTGTGCAATGCTATTGCACAGAGCAGGCAAGTATAACATGTTTGTTTGTTATTTAAAAAAAAAAAAAACTTTACAACCACTTTTGGCCCCTTTCACAGCGACGTTCCAATTGGGTCCACTTGCCCGTTTTTCAAGTGGACATGATTGGAACCTCTGTTTTCCTCTATAGAGCGGCGGGTGTAAACGTACATGTGTCTGTTTACACCTGCTGACATTCGATCCGGAAAAAGGAGACGGACGGTGATCTATTCCCCTTCTGTCCCTCGGATTGGATTACAGTCACATGGAAACAGACAAGCAGATTATTTCCATTCAGCTACCCATAGAGGACCACAGGCTGTGTCAATATCCGCTCTGCATAGGGGGAGCAGACACGGACCTTTCATCCACTTGCTCAGCAGGGATCAGCAGACAGATCCGCCCCGTGTGAAAGGGGCCCTAAACTTCGGTCTGAACCTGGCAAAACCCCAGTCAAATATAAATTAATGAAGGTCTGTATTCATACACACATCATTTAAAGTGGAAGTCCGGGCTAAACGTGATCTAATATTCGGGGTGTATTTCATTTAAATCAAGTTGATTTAACCCACAATCTAAATCATGATTTAAATCACTAGTGAAAAGGCTGAATTTAAATCATTTTAAAGAGCAACTGTCATCTTGGTCCCGCAGCGGCTCCTCCTCTGACCCGCTGTTTACTCACCAACAGTCCTATTCACTTTAATGGGATGGCTGGTGATTCGGCAGGGACACAACAAGGTGAGGGACGTGGCGGCAAGAGGTGAATGGATGCCCGCTAATAGGCGCTGCCATGATGTATGTAAAATGACAGGTGCTCTTAAATGTAAGGCATCCGACTCATTCTTGCTGGTAGTTAGAATCTTTCATATTTGCAAACCAAATGAAGGTTTCCTTTTTAGAATAATAAGCTGTCATGTTAGTAAAACGGTGATATCAGAACCGATTTTAGGTTCTATGGCCCGCCAGCTGTTGAAGTACTACAAGTCCTATCATGCCTCTGCCTCTGGGTGTCTCGCCTGTGGATGTCAGAGTCATGCAAGGCCTCTTGGGACTTGCAGTTTCTTAACTCCTGGGGGGCCATAGTTTGGACACCCCTGGGTTAATGGGTTAATCACACATTACTGGAGAACGACTCAAATTCTTTTATTTCATGTTTTCTCTCATGTTACTGTGATATTGTGTGAATGCATCAATGCAGTGCATGTTATTTCAGCTTGCAGAGCTTGGATTCCTTGAAAGAGTTTACCAAAAATGTAAATATTGCAGAATATACAGCCTCATGCTACATAACTAAGCTCCATTTCATGCTGAATAAACTACATTATTAATGTATCTTAAAAAGAAAACTATCTTTAGATATATTTTTACTTCAAAAGTATTTTATTAAAATAAATTTGATAAAAATAAAAAAAAATCCGATTGAAATAATAAAAAAAATCTGATTTTTATAATTAAAAAAAAACTTTTTTTTTTTTTTTATCCACCCTGCTAGTATTAAACCATGCTCCCAGCCCCCTAACTGACTTGCAGAAGGAAGGAGCTTCTACCTACCTATTCTGAGGGCACCCAGGTCAAGTGATC